>NC_068279.1:55220946-55538446 GCF_025860055.1 Xyrauchen texanus | reverse complement strand
TCTTTATCTTTGAGTAGAATCATGTCAAATTAAAAAACACCGATTTAAATTACTCCCAAGATTATGATTTGTTTAGTTGAATATTTAAACAAAATAATGCACATTTTAAGGCATATTAGTGTGAGGAAATATATGTTTCTCAAGTTTTTAGGTGCTATTTAAATGCTATTTGAAAGTGAAATATTATCTCAAAATAAAAATAAAAATATATAAAATAAATCTACAAAAACCCAGCCATGACTGACATCACATTACGTTTCCCTTAAAATAAGTCTCAATATTTCTTTGTGATTTGTGATATTTTTCGTATTTTATGCTTATATCAGTGTGATCTCATGAGTTTTTATAGGTATTCTTACATTAACTGTGTTTCTAGCACTCTTACATTTGCATACATTTACACAAACACTGAAAAATACAATATTGATGTAATTTTAGATATTTTACATCTAAAATGTAAAAGATTTTTATGTCTGGACAACTTAAAGACATTTAAATGTCCATGAATCATTATATTGAATTCATGGAATTAATCGGTTGATTTATTGTATTTATTACAAATGAGATTAATTAAATGTTTAATGTCATCACATTTATTAAACACAGTCGACACATTTACCTCATTTGAAATGGTTTAATTCTGTTTCTTGTGCCATATTCAACTTGTTTCAAAGGACTGCATTTAACCAGAGTCACATGGAGTGACATGGATTAGATTACTCTCTCAGTCAGCATTAAGGGGACTAAATTCCCTACACAAAATTATTTTAATGTAATTGTTTCATACATTATGACATTGAGAATAACTTTCATCTTTTCATTTCTGTAATCATGTGGCCCTTTTATTTTGTAGTTTTCAATGAGATTCATGTAGTGTTTACAGTACAGAGCATATGAGCGGAGTGGAGCGGTGAAAATTTCAGCTCATCGCTCACGGAACTGTTCACCCCACCGCTCCCCCGCTCAAAGCTACATCAGGCCGCTCCGCTCATTATCGCTCAGCGCTCAACGCAGTTTGCTTCGCGCTCCACTCAAATTGCCCCCCGCTCGCTCCGAAAAAAAAATCTACATGTATATATCACTTTTAGCTTAGACCGCCACACCACAGCCTTACCTCCTAAAGAACTAATGAGCAACAACAACATTTTTCAAATAGAATTGTTTTATTTCAAATTACAAATGATAAATTAGTCACAAAAACTCCTGTAAAATTAAAAGAATAAATGTGCCCAATAATATAAATAAAAATTATATAAACAAAAATATACATAAAAGTTGTAAAAGTAAATTAACTATTAGGCCAGCATGCCAGAAATGCATTCTTATAACTGAACTTTTGCGCAGTGCGCAGGATTAAAATTTAAATGGGCTTATATCAATTGTACAAAAAGAAATGCTGTAAAATTAAACGAATAAATGGGCCTAATTATATAATAAAAATATACAGGCTATTAGGCCTACATCAAAGTTTTAAAATGAACTATTAGGCCAAAATTCTAAACGGAACTTTTGCGCAGAGTGCACGTGGATTTCAATTTAAATTGGCTTATGTTGTCAAACAAAAAAAAAAAAAAGAATTGCTTTCCTTATAGTTCTTTTGAGTTCACCTTCAAGAACACAAGTTTGGACAATGTCTGAGGTTTCAGACTCATGCGGTGGTTTCTTGAGAGCAGGCCAGCAGCGGAGAAAACCCTCTCTGCGCTCGCAGACCCGCTTGGGATGCTGAACACAATGCGAGCCACTTTAGACAGGCGGGAAAAGAAGTTGAGTTTTCTTTCCAAAATCGAATGACATCTGCGTCCGGGTTCTGTCTCGGGGATGAGAGGTAATTTTCAACTTCACCTTTGGCGTCTCCGGTAATGCGTTGCTGCTCGTTGAAGTATGACCCGAAGAGGCGAGCTCTTTTGGTTCAGGCTCGGGATTCAGGTCAGCGGCGTGTGGTGTGTCGGTCTCGGGTGTCCCGCTGGGAGCGTTAATTTCCTCCGCTTCTTTTATGAGGAGGTCACGGATCTCCCCGAGTTTGTTGCATACAGACTCATCTCGGATTATCCATTCGGTCTTGAAACGGGGATCTAACACTGATGCTAAAATTAGATGTTTATCAGTATAGTATATTCCATAGCGAGTTGACACGTTGTTTGCCAATGTTTCTGCAAAAGCAGCGATGCCCATTGGAAGTGCAGCGTGAGTGTCATCGGTGAGCAGGGATTTTATTTCAGTGACAGCAGGGAGGATCATCCCCAGGTTCCCCAGCTCCTTCTGCATTTTTTCTGTGAGGTCTGCCAGAGGTGTCAGCAGCACACTGGCAAGGTGCGTCAGCTGGCGTACTTGATTCAGGGTGATGTTAGCAACATTAGACTTGAGTTTGTTTTGCCATAACGGGTCTTTTTGGAACAACCGGATGACCGACTGAATCATCCGAAGCTGGCTGCTCCATCGGGTGGCACAGGCATTTGTGGGGCGGACCCCTAATTGGTCTGTTTCCTCTGTGTTCAGGGTGCTCTTGCGTACACTTTTCACCAGCTTGCCGACTTTCACTAACAGCCTATTAATGTTGTCGTGCTCGTTAACGGCATCTTTAATCGCCAGCTGAAGCATGTGAATGGGGCATCTCAGATGTAAATTTGACACCGTTAAGTACTGATTTATCATAGTTTCTACATTAGTTGTTATCACTTCCACATGGACTTGCGAGGGCACAGGTGGTTCCTCATCCTCCTCTTCATGTTCAGCGCTGCTGCTGGCATCCGCGGTCACTTCACCCTCCGTCTACTCTTCAGTGCCAGGGAGGAGGTTAAATGCCTTGATCATGTTGCTGCCACTGTCAGTGACGACACGAATCACACGTCGTTGCACGTTCCAATATTTCAGTACACTTTCATACTTTTGATAAATACGATCTGCGGTGTGGTGCCCTTGTATGTGCTCACAGCCCAACAAAACCGTGTGCCCCCGGAACGTCCCATCAATGAAACTGGCCACGATGCCAAGGAAGCTGTGCCCTCTTCTACTGGTCCAAATGTCCGCTGACAGAACAAGCCCATCACCATTTTGCAGTAGGTCTCGCAGTTTGGCTTCCATCTCTTCCAGAGCATGTGGCATGAGCGTGTCCCGTACGGTGTTGTAGCATGGGGGTGTGTAACCCGGTTGAGCTGCGCTGGCGAAGTGTTGCATCCCTTCGCGTTCTCCTTTACTGAGCGGTTCATAGTCCATGTAAATCATTTTAAAAAATGCTACATCCAGCTCTCTTTTTCTCTCCCTTGTAATGGTTGGGCCTTTGCGTGCAGTGAAGAAACTTTGGAATTGCTCAACCGTTTTCTCTTGTTGCTGCTGCTCCTCCTCTCGCTCTATCAAATACAAATTCACGGACGACACAAATGAAATAAAACAAACCATTATGCCTTTGCCTACTTGAATGACAAAACGAATTTGTTTGAATATTAAGCTATATTTAATTTACACTTTGTTACAAGTTACCGTATTCAATTTGCTAACCTTTGGCTTTCTTCCCAGCGTGTTCACGTAGCACACTTTCATGCTTTCGGGAAATGTGCCTTTTTAAATTCCAAAAGTAATCTTTACTTACTGAAACGATGTCTCCACATTCGTTTTCCTGTACCACATTGTCACTGTTAGTTAGTTTTTTAATAGTACACCTGTATGATTTCTCGTTTTCTTTTTTGAAGTACTTTTTGAACTCCATTATTGAGCCGAGTTTTGAATGAAAATAGTCTGTTGATGACAGTGAAAGACAGATGGATTCTGGGTCAGGATGGACTGAGCATGCTTCAGACTCATGGTGAGCGGAGCGAAATTGGAACGGGAAATAGAGCGACGCTCCGTCCTTTTAAAAATGCCGCTCTGCGCTCAGTCTAAGACCCGCCCGCTCGCGCTCCCCGCTCGCTCCCGCTCCACTCCGCTCACATGCTCTGTTACAGTATCAAAGAAAAGTGATGTATTTTAAAAGTTGTCAATCACAAACATCTATAAAATACCTATATTTTTTATTTTTTCTGGCAAACAGCAATGAAAGGGAACGTACATTTTTAAATTGCAGCATAGAGTTTTATTATAAAGGCGCATAGATTTCACAACTCAGTACTAAATACTCACTACTCATGAGTACTTTTAAATGAGATACTCTTTTACTCTTGCTTGAGTTGTTTTTTAGGACAGGTACTTTTAATCTACTCAAACAAAATTTTTTAAGAAGTAACAGTACTTTTACTTGAGTAATATTTTTCAGTACTCTTTCCACCCCTGGTTAGGGGTATGGGTCGGAATAACAGCCTAAAATAATAGTATTTAGTAACTAAATTATTGTCAATGCATATTTTTTATTTTTTATATTGTTGAAAAGTTGTTATTTTTGGGGGTTGGTGTATAGTTATGGGATCTAAAATATGTATAAAAGGTAAAAATTTAACTATACAAATATAAATTCAGCAAAAAAAGAAACTTTTTCAGGACACTGTATTTTAAAGATAATTTTGTAAAAAATCCAAATAACTTGACAGATCTTTATTGTAAAGCATTTAAACATTGTTTCCCATGCTTGTTCAATGAACCATAAACAATTAATGAACATGCACCTGTGGAACGGTCGTTCAGACACCAACAGCTTACAGATGGCAGACAATTAAGGTCACAGTTATAAAAACTTAGGACACTATCGAGACCTTTCTACTGACTCTGAAAAACACCAAAAGAAAGATGTTCAGGGTACCTGCTCATCTGTGTGAACGTGTCTTAGGCATGTTCCATGGAGGCATGAGGACTGCAGATGTGGCCAGGCCAGTAAATTGCATTGTCCGTACTGTGAGATACATAAGACAGCACTACAGGGAGACAGGAAGGACAACTGATCATCCTCGCAGTGACAGACCACGTGTAACAACACCTGCACAGGATCGGTACATCCGAATATCACACCTGTGGGACAGGTACAGGATGGCAATAACAACTGCCCGAGTTACACCAGAAATGCACAATCCCTCCATCAGTGCTCAGACTGTCCGCAATAGGCTGAGAGAGGCTGGACTGAGAGCTTGTAGACCTGTTGTCAGGCAGGTCCTTACCAAACATCACCGTCGCCTATGGGCACAAACCCACCTTCGCTGGACCAGACAGGACTGGCAACAAGTGCTCTTCACTGACGAGTCATGGTTTTGTCTCACCAGGGGTGATGGTCGGACTTGCGTATATTGTCGAATGAATGAGTGTTACACCGAGGCCTGTACTCTGGAGCGGGATCGATTTGGAGGGGTAGAGTCCGTTATGGTCTGGGGCGGTGTGTCACAGTCGGACTGAGCTTGTTGTCATTGCAGTTACAGATTGCCAGAAATGTACAGGATCTTGCAAGTGGATTGGTGGAAGAGTGGGGTAACATCTCACAGCAAGAACTGCCAAATCTGGTGCAGTCCATGAGGAGGAGATGCACTGAAGTACTTAATGCAGCTGGTGGCCACACCAGATACTGACCCGCCCCCTTGTTCAGGGACACATTATTCCATTTCTGTTAGTCACATGTCTGTGAAACTTGTTCAGTTTAAGTCTAAGTTGTTGAATCTTTTTATGTTCATACAAAAATGTACATGTTAAGTTTGCTGAAAATAAAAGCAAAATGAAAAAGGATTTATAAATATTTGCATGCTACTTAAGCTGTGAATACATCAAAATATTTATATTGTACATACTGTATTAGTGTCTATCCAAACAAACAATAATGTGTGCTTAAATGTTATATACAAACACTAATAAATAATAATGAGATCAAGCTGTCATATCCTACTTGTCCCACACATTCCACCATGTAAAGCAGATTTTCATGGGAAATCAATTAATTAAAACAAAAAAAGTCCTCTGCAAAAACACTTTTCAGTTCTTCATGTTCATTCACATCAGATATCATATAATAAAGCCTGATGAACATTAAACCACACTCAACTTTATGTACATAGGTCTCAAATGTTGGTAACGTCTTAATAAATTCTTTATATGTGTCCATCAATGTACTGTATATTCAACTAGGTTACTAATGTTAAAAACGTGATATTAAGAATTAATAACGTGAGGTAAAATGGCCCACTATTTGGCATGTATTGCATGAAAATAATTCTTTTAATGCATGTTGTTCTAACCAAATATAAATTATTTACAATATATTCAGTCATTAATGAAGCCCTTTATAAACCCTAAACAAAGGGCGATATTAATGCATCACAAGGCCAAAACTGTGCAATGTCAAAAATCTGGACACATCCTTTCACACAGAGAATGACTTTTCCTCCTGAACCTTCCTTGTTTCCTCTGGACTGATGTTTTTATAGGGAACATCATGTCAGTCTAATGGATTAGAGTGCACATTATCAGACGCAATACTTGCACATTGCCTCAAGAAGATGCTGGAAATGGAACATATCAGATGGACTGTCACTGAATTCAGTGATTATTAGAGTAAGTTTCATCCTAAACCTTCAGCTGAGCATCGGCAGAGACACATAGGATGTCATACTAGAGACAAGAGTGACAGATATCTCTTTTCTCACAGAGATACAGATGGTGAGCATGTTTGGGGATGCAGACACACGCTTCCTCTGAAATCACCCACAGATTAAGAGTTTGTGGGATCTTTTGTGTGTTCCTCTCAAGGTTGTATGTGTTTTGTTCCTTGCCATGCTTGTTTCTGTTTCCTTGTCAGGTGATCCTGTCATGTGGCCAAAAAGCTACTCTATGAGAAGCTGAAAAACGTCTCAGGTTACGACTGTAACCCTAGTTCCCTGAGAAGGGAACGAGACGATGCGTCGATGACGCTTTGGGAACGCGATTACCTCTGAAGCACGTATGTCAACTAGTCAATGGAATGAATGAACGCCACGGGCGGGTGACGTCATGACCAGGAAAGGATATAAGCACATCCGATGCGTTACTCGCGTTAGCTTTTAGAGCCGAAGCAAAGTCGATCGCAGGGATGCAGGAAGTATGGCAGGGCGACGCATCGTCTCGTTCCCTTCTCAGGGAACTAGGGTTACATTCGTAACCTGAGATGTTCCCTTACGAGGGAACTCGCGATGCGTCGATGACGCTTTGGGAACGATAATACCCAATCCGCCATAATTACAAAATGCCAGATGATAAAAAACTGTCTGCAAATTAGGTAAAAAGCATCTGGGATCCTGGGGCAGCTTCCAGGTCCAGGCTGTAAAACCTCTCAAAAGTCAGCGGCGAGGACCAACCTGCCGCATCACAAACCTCCTGGAGGGAAACTCCTGATAAGAGGGCTTTAGAGGCCGCCATACTTCGAGTAGAGTGAGCTCTGACCACCAAAGGGCACGGCTGGCCAGAGGACTCATATGCAAGAGAAATAGCCTCAACTATCCACTTACTGATTGTCTGTTTAGAAGCAGGAAGACCTTTCTTAGGTGAACCAAAACAGACAAACAACTGATCAGATCTTCTCCACTGTGGACATAAGTGTCCAGTGCTCGCCTGTTTTTCCTGGTCCGAAGATGTAAACGGAGGAGGACAGAATGCCTGCAGTACAATAGGCCTTGGAACATTGGTTGGCACCTTAGGGACGTAACCCTGCTTAGGGTATAAGAACGCCTTAACCAGACCCGGTGCAAATTCCAAACAGGTGGGAGACACCGAAAGAGCCTGAAGGTCTCCGTCTCTTTTTAGGGACGAAATGGCTAACAGAAAGATAGTTTTGAACGTCAGAAATTTTTCTGAAACTAACTCTAGGGGCTCGAAGGGAGCCCCAGACAAGCCTTCCAAAACTATCGCCAAATCCCATGCCAGCACCCTAGTTCGAACCGCAGGCCTCAGCCTCAAGGTGCCATGAAGGAAACGAATAATCAGGGGGTCTCGACCCAAAGATGTACTACCCACAGGGACGTGGAAAGCCGCAATGGCCGCCACGTAAACCTTTAAGGTAGAAGGACATAAACCTGATGTAAAGCGATACTGGAGAAACTCAAGTACTGTGTTGACTGAACAGTTAACTGGATCTCGCTGATGCTGGTGACACCAAGACGTGAAAACTCTCCACTTAAGTGTATATAATTTCCTCGTGGCTGGAGCTCTGGAGCTAAGAATGGTCTCAACGACCTCAGTCGAGAGACTACTCTCTAAAAGTTGGGCCCCCTCAGAGGCCAAACCCATAGGTTCCAAATCTCCTGACAGGTACCTCGAAAGGAGGGACGTCGAGGAGATGAATTAGGTCCGCAAACCAAATTCGACTCGGCCAGCGTGGAGCTACTAATAGTAGACTTACTCCGTCCTGGCGGACTCTCTCCAGAACTCCTGGGAGCAGAGCAACAGGGGGAAATGTGTACAGACGTAGCCTCGGCCACGTCTGTACCATAGCGTCCAACCCCAAGGGGGCTGGTTGCGTGAGGGAGAACCAAAGTGGACAGTGCGTCGTAAGCTGAGACGCAAACAGATCCACTTCTGCTTGGCCGTAAAATTCCCAAATGAGCTCCACCGCCTCGGGGTGGAGTCTCCATTCCCCTGGCCTCAGCACCTACCTCGACAGGGTGTCTGCTCCTATATTCTGGTACCCTGGGATATACACTGCCCTCAGGGAGAGTATTTTCCCCAGGGACCACAAGAGGATCTGGTGCGTCAGTTTGCAGAGTGGACGCGAGCGCAGACCCCCCTGTCGATTTAAATAAGAGACCACCGATGTGTTGTCTGTACGGACAAGCACATGATGGCCCCTCAGATCTGGGAGGAAATGTCTCAACGCATTGAAGACGGCCATCATCTCCAGGCAATTTATGTGCCAAGAGAGATGATGGTTCCTCCACAGATCCTGAGCTGAGTGGCCTTCCATTACCGCTCCCCAGCCGGTGAGAGAAGCGTCTGTCGAGGTAGCAACTCGATGGCAAAGAGCTCCCAACACCGGACCCTGGGACAGGAACCAATGTTTCCTCCATATAATCAAGGCGTGGATGCACCGCCGCGTGATCATGATCATACGAAGTGGGTTCCCCCTCGGGGAGAACCCTCTGGTCCTGAGCCACCACTGCAAAGGTCTCATGTACAGCAGGCCAAAGGGGATCACATTGGACGCTGCTGCCATGAGGCCTAACAGTCTCTCGAACTGTTTCACAGTGCGTGACTGGCGTAGCTTCAACTCTTTTGTGGCTGTGATGATAGCAGCTACACGAACGGGCGATAGTGTGGCCCGCATCGTGACTGAATCCCATACCACACCAAGGAAAGTGGTTCTATGTAATGGAGAATGCACACTCTTCTTCGCATTGAGTCTCAACCCCAATTTCTTCATATGAGCGAGAACGACATCTCGATGCCGACCCGCTGACTGCTCTGATTCCGCCAGAATCAGCCAGTCGTCGATGTAGTTCAGAATGAGTATGCCCTGCAGCCTGAGCGGGGCCAGAGCTGCATCTACGCACTTCGTGAACATGCGGGGTGACACAGCTAGACCGAATGGGAGCACCCGAGATTGGTATTCTTTGCCCCCGAAAGAAAACCTCAGGAACTTCCTGTGTTGAGGGAGGATGGAGACATGGAAGTAAGCGTCCTTCAAATCTATCGTGACAAACCAGTCCTCGGATCTGATTTGAGTCACTATCTGTTTGAGTGTGAGCATCTTGAATTTCAATTTCATGACTGCACGATTCAGCAAACGGAGATCTAAAATTGGACGCAACACCCATCCTTTTTTGGAACAATGAAGTATCGGCTGTAAAACCCCGATTTTCTGTCGGGGGAGTACACCTGTTCTATAGCTCCCTTTGCTAAGAGAGACTCTACTTCTTGCTCCATTACCAGAGCCTGCTCGGGATGTACTACCGTGAGTAACACCCCATTGTAACGAGGCGGAGGAGAACCGAATTGGATTCTGTAACCTTTCTCTATTATCTGCAGGACCCAAGGAGATATATTCGTCAGATTCTTCCACTCTGTCAGAAAATCTACTAAGGGTACCAGTATCTCGAGACTGGCCTCTGGTGTTAAAGGAACAGCCACTTCGGCGACCTGAAGCATATTGGCAGGAAACAACCGAACTGACTGTTTTTGAACCCCCCTCAGAGGGCTCACGTCCGATGCAACGTCGAGTCGACATTGCGCCGAACTTTCGCTGGATACCACTATGCCCCGAAGCACCAAGGGTGGCGGGGTTGGCAGACCGGTCCCATGAGGACCCTGAAGTGGAGCGGGCACCGTATTCTGAGGTGTACACCGCTCCACCCCGGTTGGGGCTGTCCTCGATGGTCTGACGTGCATAGCGTCGGGACCTTTTCTGAGCCGAAGCCTTCTTAGCCATAAGTACGGTCCTCAGATCCGGCTTAGACTTAGCCGACTTCGGCTGAGAGCGTTGGCTCGGTCCCCAAGGTTTATTCGGAGGAGCACGAGACGCAACACTTATTTTCTGTTGCACACGGTGCGAGGAACTTGGCTGGGGATGCTCACGCCCAGCATCCCCAGGGGGATGGACTCTTTTAACAACCGTATTCACCGAGTCACCGAAAAGAGCAGAGGGAGACATAGGGGCATCTAAAAGGAAAGCCCACTCTTTATCTTTAATCTCTGCAAGATTTAACCTAAGATGTCTCTCAGTAGCTACAAGGGCTACCATAGACCGCCCAATAGCACGGGCGGTCTCCTTCGTAGCTCTGAGAGAAAGATCTGTAGCCCGACGAAGTTCTCGAATTTCGTCGGGACTAACTCCCTCACTCCTATCGATATCCCCCAGCAGATCTGCCTGATAGGCTTGGAGCACTGCCATCGTGTGCAGACAGGCTCCAGCTTGACCTGCTGCCGTATAAGCCTTACCCACTAAATTGGATGTGGTTTTTAGTGGTTTATTAGGCAACACGGGATCCTTCAGGGACGATGCTGACCCAGGAGACAGATAGCTCGTGAGCGTCTGTTCCGCTGGGGGCATCGACCCATAACCAAAATCTTTCAGCCCCTTTATATTTGAATATGTGTGAACATGGGGACTAAAAAGACGTGACGAATATGGTTTATTCCATGATCTACATAGCTCACTATGAAGATCAGGAAAAAATGGAAGGGCCCGTGGTTGAGATGAAGCATTAGATGTGAGAAAACGCTTGTCTAATTTGCTTTTAGGATGAGTATCTCTTTTTTCTGCTGGCCAGTCAATATTTAACTTATTAACAGCACGAGTTATCACCTCAATAAGCTCCTCATATGCTGGGGAGAGGGATGGCGAATCCTCTCCCCTTATTGTGTTAGTGTTTGTGTCACTCTCACAAATGCTCAGTAACTCTACCTCCTCAGAGCTAGAGCACCGAAGCGTCGGGCTCTCTTCCCGGGCGGAAAAAGCCGCAGCGCGGGCTTCCGACACCGGCAATAGAGCAATGGATCCCTCGAGTAAAGGAGGAGATAAGGCAGAGCCCATCTCCAACCCCGCTGAGAGATCCATTTGCGAACCCCAAGTGAGCTTTCTCCGAGCTGCCTCGGCAGCCGCGGGTCCAGAACCCTGAGGTTCGCGAGCCTGTCCATCATCCTCAAATGTGGACAGACGGGAGCGGAGCGTGCGGAGCGGCAGACGCTCACAATGCTGAAAGTCAGTCTCCTCGAAGGCTGACATCGCATGCTCCACTCCCAAACAAACTACACAAAGCTCATGTGTATCTCCACCCGTGATATAACGAGGGCAAGGAGAAGCACAGGCTTTAAATAGTTGTTTCGCCATAATATCCAATATAATGAGAGACAGACAACAATAAATAAGACAGACAGTTTAGAGCACTTTGCTGAGGCACAAAAGCTAACGCGAGTAACGCACCGGATGTGCTTATATCCTTTCCTGGTCATGACGTCACCCGCCCGTGGCGTTCATTCATTCCATTGACTAGTTGACATATGTGCTTCAGAGGTAATCGCGCAAATGTGTTCCCAAAGCGTCATTGACTCATCGCGAGTTCCCTCGTAAGGGAACAAGTTTTCAGCTAATGACCCTGCATCAGTGTGGAGTGGCCTGAAACAACTTACTAACTACTTACTAATTACAGGACTCCTACCCCCAAACCTGTGGCGGACCAACGACTGGCTGACGAACTGAATGTGTTTTATTGCAGATTTGAAAGGCCCAATTTCACACCCCACATGGACTCGGACCTTCATTTCACACAACCATTAACACCTCCTGCAACCCCCCCTCCTACCCCCTCCTGCTACACTACCTGCACTCAAGATCTGTGAGGACGATGTGTGCCGTGTCTTTCGGAAGCAAAGGTCAAGGAAGGCTCCAGGCCCAGATGGCATCTCACCAGCGTGCTTTTGTTCCTGTGCTAACCAACTGGCCCCCATCTTCACTCAGATCTTCAATAGATCACTGGAGCAGTGTGAAGTCCCATGCTGCTTCAAACGCTCTGTTATTATCCCCGTCCCTAAGAAACCTAAAATCACAGGATTTAATGACTACAGACCTGTCACCCTGACATCTGTGGTCATGAAGTCATTTGAGAGACTGGTGTTGGCCCACCTGAAGGACATCACTGGAACCTTTCTGGACCCCTTCAATTTGCTTATCGAGCAAACAGGTCTGTGGATGATGCAGTCAACATGGGTTTGCATCACGTCCTGCAACATCTGGACAGACCGGGGACATACGTAAGGATCCTTTTTGTGGACTTCAGCTCGGCTTTCAACACAATCATACCAGATATACTCCGGACTAAGTTAAACCAACTCCCTGTTCCCACCTCTACCTGTCAGTGGATTACCAGCTTTCTGTCGGACAGGCAGCAGCTTGTGAGGCAGGGAAAATTAACTTCCACCACCTGTACCATCAGCACTGGTGCCCCCCAGGGATGTGTGCTCTCCCCACTACTCTTCTCCCTGTACACCAATGACTGCACCACCAAGGACCCCTCTGTCAAGTTCCTGAAGTTTGCAGATGACACCACTGTCATCGGCCTTATCCGAGATGATGATGAGTCTGTATATAGAAAGGAGGTTGAACGGCTGGCTTTCTGGTGCAGTCAAAACAACCTGGAGCTGAACACGCTCAAAACGGTGGAGATGATTGTGGACTTTAGGAGGAACACCCCATCATTGTCCCCCCTCACCATTCTAAACAGCACTGTGGCAGCAGTGGAGTCATTCAGGTTCCTGGGCACTACCATCTCACAGGACCTGAAGTGGGAGATACACATCGACTCCATTGTGAAAAAGGCCCAGCAGAGGTTGTACTTCCTTCGCCAGCTGAGGAAGTTCAACCTGCCACCAGTGCTGCTGAAACAGTTCTACTCAGCAGTCATTGCGTCTGTCCTCTGCATTTCAATAACTGTCTGGTTTGGTGCAGCTACGAAATCAGACATCAGAAGACTACAAAGGACAGTTCGGTCTGCTGAGAGGATTATTGGTTGCCTCCTGCCCACCCTTCAAGAACTATACACTTCCAGAGTGAGGAAAAAGGCTGATAAAATCACTCTGGACCCCACTCACCCTGCCTACTACCTTTTTGAACTGTTGCCTTCTGGCCGGCGCTTCAGAGCTCTGAACACCAGAACCGTCCGACACAGGAACAGTTTTTTCCCTCAGGCCATCCATCTAATAAACAATTAAATTGCCCCATTGAGCAATAATGATGTGCAATACACAGTTTAATTTTAATTTAATTTATATTATCCAACATATCCACTTCTGCATTACTTACATTGCTCTGTACGTACTATACTGTTTTTTGTTCTTATATACAGATTGTATTAGATTTGCACTACGTGTGTGTATGTGGGTATGTATGAAGGTGAGTGTATGTACGTATATGTATAATTATTTATTTTGTGTTCTTTTTTGTTTTTAATTACCTATGTCTTGCTGCTGTTTTTGGTATTGGTATTGGTATTGTTTTAAAATTAACTTCATTCATATGCAGGAGACCGCAAAGGAAAATATGATGCTGCAGCAAATCCACAGCTCACATTACACTGAGAATAAAGAAGCACTTATAATCTTTAGGCGAGAGCTTTAGTTAAGACAGCGAATATTAATCATGTAGCCCTTAATAAACTGAACACTTCATGATGAGATGAGAAAAACTGCTATAAACACTCATGAGACGCTCTTTCTGCCCTCCTGTGGTGAATTAATATATTGCTCTTACTGTAATCTCACATCAAGTCTAGATTTTTCCTTCAAAGCTGGTTCACTGTATTATCAAAAGTCATTTTCATAATAAGTAGAACTATATAACGTTACAAATTCAAAGTCAGCATTGTTTTTCTAATTGCATTCATATGTCTTTTTGAAACAAATGTTCCCCATGACAGAACCTTTGTGGTGCAAATGGTGCATTCAGCATTTTCACAGAAGTAAATCATATTGTGTCACACTCTTTTTGATTGTTTATTATTATTATTACTATTATTATTAATAATAATATTTTATTTATTATTATTATTTAAAAGGATTGTAATATTTTTTTTAATATAAGATAGACTACACTAAACATGCAATATTAATAAATCATTGAAACAATATTAATTTATTAACAAGAATACAATAAAACATATTATATGTAAATATATAGCTTCATTCTTGGAAAAATGCTACAGTAAAAAAAAAGATAAAATAATATATTTAACAAGATTATACAAGTAATATTACTGTAAAATGTTGTAATATGTATATATATATATATATATATATATATATATATATATATATATATATATATATCTTTTAGATGTAAAAAGTACACATTTTATATTATGTTAAACAAGATGCAGTTTTAACAGATGCTGTTTTGTGTTTTTGTGGGTACGACGTGTGTATTGGTCATTGCTCCAGAAAGGGCCACTCTTACCTAATCACCCTCACTGTTTCAACCAAAAGTGACTGTTTCCATATACACAATCACATTTAAATTTACAGTGACAGCCAAGTGATGAATTTTTACAACTTCTCTGCTTTTGGAATATTCCTGGAAAAAGGAGACAAATTTCACATAGTCTGTCAAGCGTATGCCATTGAACAGCAAACTGGGTCAAAGCAATAGAGATGATAATAACCTTCCCTTTAGGGAAAGAGTGTTTGTATGCATGTTTTGAGAGTGTTTGTGTGAGTTGTGTGTGCACTGAAGTTGGTATTAATTGTGCATTATTGTGCTCTCAGCCTGAAGTGGTGTATAATGATACTCTAGTATGTACGCTCGCTGATGCCTACAACAACCTTCATGCAGTGTGCTTTAACAGTTTTGCCGTAAGCAAATATAAATAGAGATGTGCTATGAAAGTGGGCGGATGCTGTGCTATATATCAACCTGCAAACTTTTATGACTAACTCAACTAAATCTTGTATATTTATGCTGGGGTTATACAATGCCTGTGCAGTATGAACACTGTATTTTATTTTGCTTTATCACATGGATAGTCAAGAGTATTGGGGAGAGAAAGAGGAAATTAAATCAAAACATCTCATTGGCCAGATTCAAACCAGTGTTACCCACATAAGCCCCACAGCTCAGGGGCATTTCCAGGACTTGAGGAGATTTGGGGCTTAGCCCGACCCATTAAAGTGGGCTTGGCTTTAGGTGACCCCCAACCCAACCCATCTATTTTAAATAAACACACTTTTTTTCTGCACTCTGACACCTTACTTACTATGAAAGTACAGTGATTCCAACAGGATTTTGTGAGAGTATGGGGGTGGACCTCTGATCCTCTAGGGGGGTTCGGGGGCATGCTCCCCCATATGCAAATATTGTACATTTTAAAGTGAAATACTTCCATCTGGTGCACTTTGAGAGCTAAATTAAGAGGCTAGTGTTGTGCTCTTGTAAACAATTTTGAGCTCTTAAAGCTGCAGTAGGCAACTTTGAAATAAATTGAATTGTGAGAAACAGTTCCCCCAATTCTTTATCATATACACTCACCTAAAGGATTATTAGGAACACCATACTAATACTGTGTTTGACCCCCTTTCGCCTTCAGAACTGCCTTAATTCTATGTGGCATTGATTCAACAAGGTGCTGAAAGCATTCTTTAGAAATGTTGGCCCATATTGATAGGATAGCATCTTGCAGTTGATGGAGATTTGTGGGATGCACATCCAGGGCACGAAGCTCCCGTTCCACCACATCCCAAAGATGCTCTATTGGTTTGAGGTCTGGTGACTTTGGGGGCCATTTTAGTACAGTGAACTCATTGCCATGTTCAAGAAACCAATTTGAAATGATTCGAGCTTTGTGACATGGTGCATTATCCTGCTGGAAGTAGCCATCAGAGGATGGGTACATGATGGCCATAAAGGGATGGACATGGTCAGAAACAATGCTCAGGTAGGCCGTGGCATTTAAACGATGCCCAATTGGCACTAAGGGTCCTAAAGTGTGCCAAGAAAACATCCCCCACACCATTACACCACCACCACCAGCCTGCACAGTGGTAACAAGGCATGATGGATCCATGTTCTCATTCTGTTTACGCCAAATTCTGACCCTACCATCTGAATGTCTCAACAGAAATCGAGACTCATCAGACCAGGCAACATTTTTCCAGTCTTCAACTGTCCAATTTTGGTGAGCTCTTGCAAATTGTAGCCTCTTTTTCCTATTTGTAGTGGAGATGAGTGGTACCTATTGTAGCCCATCCGCCTCAAGGTTGTGCGTGTTGTGGCTTCACAAATGCTTTGCTGCATACCTCGGTTGTAACGAGTGTTTATTTCAGGCAAAGTTGCTCTTCTATCAGCTTGAATCAGTCGGCCCATTCTCCTCTGACCTCTAGCATCAACAAGGCATTTTCGCCCACAGGACTGCCGCATACTGGATGTTTTTCCCTTTTCACACCATTCTTTGTAAACCCTAGAAATGGTTGTGCGTGAAAATCCCAGTAACTGAGCAGATTGTGAAATACTCAGACTGGCCCGTCTGGCACCAACAACCATGCCACGCTCAAAATTGCTTAAATCACCTTTCTTTCCCATTCTGACATTCAGTTTGGAGTTCAGGAGATTGTCTTGACCAGGACCACACCCCTAAATGCATTGAAGCAACTGCCATGTGATTGGTTGATTAGATAATTGCATTAATGAGAAATTGAACAGGTGTTCCTAATAATCCTTTAGGTGAGTGTCCATGATGCTCTTCACCCCCAGCCAGGGTTTAATTGACAAGGCCTGCCTCGCCAAAAGCGATTGGCTAAAATTAGCTGGATTGACACTACCCGACCCACAATTTTCACTCAGAGCTAGTCTGTGGTGCTAACTAATCTCTCACAGGGCCTTATTTAACTTAGACACCATGTCTCTTCCTCATCTGGGGTTTGACATCTCTTAAAATATTTTTGTATTCTCATTCTGAAAAGCAGGGTAAAAACTAGGGATGTCAGTTTCAGCTTTTTATCTTTTAATGTTACCTCAGACTGCTAACGATAGCTAGCTAGTGAAGCCATAAGCACTGTAACATTATTCCAATTAACCTAGTAATGCTAACGTTAATTTGCGTTAATCATCATGCTTGTAACTATGGCAATAATATTATCTGTTTGCTCTTGTACACTGATGATGATATACTGTGTGTGGAGAAGTGTATAAATGCAGTGGATACATTTAATGTTAGTTAACGTTAATAACCTCAAAGATTACCTCCTCAAACAAATAACGTTAGACACAGGAATACTCCAGTGTAGATATCTGCCAGTGTGTGTGAGCGTGTGAGTTGACTGGTTCAGAGAGAGAGAGAGAGAGAGAGAGCGCAAAACACAAGCTTTTTATTTTATGTTATTATGAGACTGTGAAGTGCAAAACTATTTTAGATGAGAAGTGTAAAACATTTTTTGGTTCATTATGAGACTGTGGCGGGCAGCCAGATTCTAGTCAATTAATGGGAAACACTGAGTTGTTCATTGGAAATATCAAGGTGTACCTCAAAAATGGCTAATTTCCTGATTTATCATTAAACAGTAAAACAATTTATTTTGGTGTAACATTAGTTTACTCTAATATGAACATCTAAGTCAGTCAGTTGCTGTTACTAGCATAAGTGGACTAGCATACCCCATGCAGACCATTTATAATAGGGTTCATAACAGTGCTACTATGAATGCAAATTTAATACAGTTAAAAACACACTATATTAGCATAACATAAAAATATATAAATAAATAAAAATGTCCAACCATCTTTAGAATGTCCATGTACTAAAATAAAATATTTGATGTCATGAGTTTACCTTAATTTACTATTATATTTATTATTATTTTAATGGCAATGTAAAATGAAGCAATGTGATAACAATTTTACCTGGTCACAAAAAGTAGTCAGTTAATTTACCTGATGAACTTTCACCTTTTGCTGACCCTTTATGCATCGCACTGCTAATGTGTGCTTCTAAATCACTTGCACCTTTATTAGCAACTGACACATAAGGCCAGCTTTACATGTCATACATTCTGCTTCCCACGGATCTCCACCTGGACGAAAATATGTGGATTATTTGTGCAAATCTTCTGTAAATTTGCACTTTAGTCTGGGCATTGTTTCCACTCAGCTGTCATTTGCGGCTACTGTCAGAGTCAAGCAACTGTTTGATGCTGAACACAACAGCTCTTCACGTGGTCGCAGAGAGAATGACAGGAAGGAAATAGTTGCTGCAAGCCTCTTATAATCGACCAATTGGTGTGCGAGAAGGTGCACACCACAATGCAGTATTAGACCAGATGTACATCAAAATGCAACTAAAGCCCAATCCCGGACATATTTTCGCAAATGTAGAAATCCCGGTCAGACGCTTTTTTAAGCTCCGAAAAAGAGGACATGTCTGGGAAAAAGAGGACATATGGTCACCCTACATTTTGACGTCCTTGACCAGCCCACAAGTTTAAAAACAGTAAGCTAAACATGTAGGTAACATCAGTAAATCCTCACCATTATTCTTCTTTTCAATAAAGTCCAAAAGGCTTCGTTGCTTTTTTTCTTGACTTTTCATTTTTCCTCCAAAGTGACACAAGCTGCCTCTCTCTAGTAGCGGGCTGCGGAGGGTGTCACGCCACGTGAACTTCAAACAAAATGTAGCAATATTATTGTGAGTAGCTTACATTCTTCCAAGACCTACGTGACAGGCTGCATCATGAAGATTATTGCATATGCATACAGATATATTTTTGTTGTTGTTGTTGTTGTTGTTGTTGTTGTTGAGCTGCACCTAAACTTGTGGTGCCTACATTTACAATTACTTTCGGGGCTTCCATCAAAACATTCGGTGATGAAGCCCCGGAAAAATGACCTGGCGACGCGGATGTCACAGCTCAACATTTCAAGAGCACATGTGCTAACCACTGCACCATGGTTCCCATACTTTTTTTGATTTAAAGAGGTAGGTGGGTGGGTGGGTGGATAGGTAGGTAGGCTGCTGAATTCTAATCACTGCCCTTAGTGGCCGTAGCTGGAAGCAATTTTGAACATTTGGGCATGTGTGAGCTCCAGTTTCCGGGTGAAATGTCCACATAGTAGCACCAAAACCAAGTTGTATTTTTAGTCTGAAATTATGTAATACAGTCAACAGGTATGCATATTTTATGTACTGTACCCCCAAACCCTAAACCTAACCATGAATTAAGCAAATATGTAATCTTAAAGGGAAAATGCAACCTTGTAATTGCACTTACATTATGTGAGCATGATTACTTCCTGGCTCCCACAGAAAAATAGCCAGTGTCTCTGACACATGCTACCAATCGTGCCAGTGGGAAATGCATTAATGTTTGAACTGATGAGAAAATGTCTGATGGAGTATGGTGTTTTTCAGTAATTCAGGAGAATGGAGTAGATCTCAGGGTACATACACATTTGGAAGCAACATGTAGATTTCCTATGGCATCATGTTGGCAAAAAAAATAAAAATATAGCAGGAACCAGTATCCTGTGACATTAGGATGTCTTGATGTTAAAACAAGTTGAGTCCCATCATTTTGGATATATGGACCAAAGATTACAGGTAATCTGGCAAGGAAGGGGTTGCAGAAGAAACCATGAAATACCCTGGACCTAGAGGAGAAAGGGGAGCATGAAGACTTATTTTCCTGGTGATGTATGGTATGAAGCAATAGGACCAGCCAGTTATTGTAATTTTGTCCACAAAAAAGCACTTGTCATCTAGGCTGACACAAAGCATTTTCACATGGAAGGATCATTTATGTGAACATCAACTGGAGTGAGATTGGATGAGTGAGGTCTTGGCTGGAAGAAGGTAAGGTCTTGCCTTGATGTGATGGGTTGAAATTGTATTTGTCATGTCAGAGTGGCATGCAAAGACACTTGATGGGACTGCAGACAAAGAGACACAGGGGAGGACTTAGAATTGAGTGTCATCAACATATAATATAAACTATTCTGAGGTTTAGAGAACAGCAAGTGTCCAAGCACTGAACCCTGTGGTATACCTGTGGTTTGGAGACAGGGTTAGGAGACTAAGCTGTTCAGGATAATTTAATAAGACGGGAAAATGGGAAGTGGTGTTATAGGTGACATTCGCGTGCATACTTCAGAGTGTGAGGACAGCTGTTTTGGGGGCTCTTTTGAGGCTCCTTTTGTTACTAAAGGGGCTTCCACATACTTGCGCCAGCATTGCTGAATACATTGAACTATGTAATGAAGCGTCAGGGCTTAAGACATCACAGTTCATTGTGAAATCCTCTGTTCGTGAAGGCAAAATTGAAACAGGTGCGCCACATTTCCTACATGGCTGCTATCCAGGTGTTTGTGTTTGCTTGGTTACCCAGGCTTCTAACAACAGATCTTTATTTGGCCCAGTAAGCAAAACTGAAAAGAAAAAAGGATGAAAATCCAACTACCACAAATCCTCCCTTCTCCAAAATTGGAAAAGTCAAGTATTGATGTACTATCTTCACCTCTGACACATGCAGACAGCTATGGAGTCTGTCTAATACATGATTGGTGCCAGTGGCTCATTGATTGACTAGGATGGAGACAGATTTGAATTAATAGACCCGGATGGCATCTTTCAAAATAATTTAAAACTGGACACAGCTTTTGACAGACAAAGCTTTATTAATTGCATTGCTCTATTAGTTTGAACAAAATGTCATTTCACTGTATGCAATAGAGCATGTTAACTTCTTAGTCTGCTCAGTGTTTCTAGTGAATTCCTACTTAAGCCTCTGTTATGCTTGATGGAGGGCAAGAACGTGTCAATAGCTACTGTAAAATCATTAGAAAATACATCCTACAGCAGATGAACTTGAGAGAGAATTAAACTCCTGGAACTATTTTTTTTTTCTTCTATTGGTTCAGACTTGTTTTGGTTGTCTTACTGACTAAAATTTACAACATGTGTTTCAGGGTGCTCAAAATAGAATTTGCATTACATTTATTTCCGTCCATATGCATGTGAATGAAAAATATTAAGATAGATAATAACACAATATCAAAAAACGTGTCATTTATACTTTTTAAAAGGCAGATGTAGTATACATAGAATTTTTGTCTTTCACTGTGTACCAAAGTTCAAGTCAGGAGAATGTAAATTCATCTAGCAAAAGATGTTTGACCAATGGAGGTACCAGACATTTGAGGTTGACTTCTTGGCTCAATAGAATACATGGAATGTAATAGATTGTATGTTCTGACATTTAGAATTTATTTGTGGTCCTTGCTTGCAAGGTTCCAAAAGTACTCTTGCTCTGACCTTCGTTTAGGGATTTTCCACAAATTTTGCTATCTAACTTATCTCAATCTGAATGTCATAAAGGCATGAGGGTGGGCTCTTTTTGCACGGGATGGCAAGCACCCTTTAAGCATCACCCGGACAGGTGCCTAGCCACAACCTAGAAACCATCCAAAGCACCTTAGCAACCATATAGCAACATGAATCAGACATTTCTCAGCACCAAATCATCGTAGAGACACAGGGGCGGGGACTTTTGGCTTGGGGTCATGTACTAAGAAACTTTTGGAGATGTTGTGGTGATAAGTTTTGCCATGGCAAGGATCACTCATACCTGGCTAATATTTGTTATTTATTAAAAGCAGAAGCCCTAGCAGGTGACATCATATCCTGTTGCCCATAATTGTGGGCAATTTCACATGTGTGACAACCTTCAGTTACTTATGGCAAAACCCTACAGGTGTTATAGTGTTTTGCGTGTTTTTGCAATGAACGGTAAGCAGGTTATGCACTGTTTGCGGTGGATCTAAATGTTGATTTGGCACTACAGTCCTGCTGGCGTTGCTTGTTTTATCTGTGAGAGTCTTCAGTCGCATCAACAGAACATTCAAATATTTCAGATTTATTTAGTACAGTAATCTCTACCCAAACCAATACCAAGCAAAAATGTTCCATTCAATCAATAAGTAATTATTCAGAGAAGAGTCATTCTGCCCACTCATGTCTGATATCTGTCTCTCTCTCTCTCTCTCTCTCTCTCTCTCTCTCTCTCTCTCTCTCTCTTTCTTAAAGTGTTCAGAGATACTTCTGAAAAAATGGATGTTAAATAAAATGAAAAATGACAAAAAGCTATTCCCTTTCCATCAATTAAAGAGGAAAAAAGATGTTTTAAAAGCCTTTATTAACATATGAATATACTTTGAGATTCTCAACAGCCATGTTTTGCATTTTATGAACTGAGGATAGTTAATGACTATGGCCATGTTGACACAGCAAAGTTTTGAGAGAGTCACTTCATTTAAATGCCAGAATAAATGTGGGAAGATCCTGGTCTCTGTTCACATCATTTTATTTGGCGGTATGGTTGTGTAATGAACGTGAGTACCAATGTAAATACAAGCGTCAGCTACTACTGTAGGTAAGGACTTATTTTACTGTTTTATTGAAGTGTTTGTCTCTTTGGTCAGCCGCCTGGCTCGTGGATGTTTTGCAAAAGATGTGAAGAATGTGAGCTGCTCTCAGAAGGCAATATGTTTGGAGACAAGCAGGCATGACAACTGCATTATACAATAATATATGTGAACTTATACATCATTAATAGTGGTTCACTTCTGCAATATTCGACAGATTGGACTCACATCAGTCCCAAACTGTACCAGAGTTCACATGAACCAAAAATAAAACAAATTTTCAAGCAGTTTTGGGTGTAGTTCAATGGTGAGTTTGGGGTTCACATCATCCAAACAAACTGAACTTTGAGGTTAAACAAACCCGTGTGCAGACCAAAAGTGCTAGTGTGAAAGCACCTTATTCACTAATCAACCAAAATCCAACTTAACCAAGCGCTATATGCAAACACACCTCCTTTCGTTTTCACTTTACATTAATCATCCCTTTGTTTATCATTTGCAAATGCATTATAAATCATGTATATGCAGATATAGCAAAATGCATTAAAAGGGAAACTTTCATCCAATACTTGACAAATATGTTATAAATGCTTAATAAATACACTTATCCATACTTACATTACCGTAGTCTAAAACATTGCCCTAACTCATGATTTATGTTACAATGTACCAAATATTGTTTATTATAGTGAGATTGCTGTGTGCTGCCCCAACTTAACTATTCCTAGTGACCTAAAGTCCTCTGCAAAAACACTTGTCAGCTCTTCATGCTCGTTCACAGAGCAATAAAGCCTGATGAACATTAAACCACACTCAACTTTACTCCTTAACATCTCCTTAACTGATGCTTCACATGTGTCCACTTTACATTAAGATACATTTTCATAAGTTAGTAATGTTGATTAAAGGAATATTCCGGGTTCAATACAAGTTAAGCTCAATCGACAGCATATGTAGTAGAATATTTATTACCACAAAAATTCATTTTGACTCATCCACTTGATACAATAGAAGTGAATGGGGCCAATTATTGAAGGCTTAAAGGCAGATATGTAAACCTTATAATGTTATGTTGCACTTACATTCATTCTTTCAAAGACTCATTTATTATTTGAGCCGTAAATTTCTTTAAAACACTAAAATGACTGTTAAAGTTACAATTTAGAGTTTGATGACTACATCATGACAACAAAGGTAAATTGGCTATTACTTTACACAGAAAAGTTTAGTAACAGTTTTGAGGTTTTTATGCCACACTGTCGATTGAGCTTAACTTTTATTGAACCTGGAATATTCCTTCTCAGTGCTCGCTATTTGTGCCTTATTCACAAAAGTCAGTGCTATTTGCTTGACAAAATCAATGGCATGCTATTACCACCTATGGAGACCAGGTAGTAAACAACATTTTATTTCAAAGGGATGTTTGTGTGTGTAGATTTCCTTTTGATTATGGCAGCAGGAATGCATCAAATTAAGTTTAAATGATACATCCAGACATTGTTGCGACGCATTGTTTTTTAAACGCATTTCAAAAAAATAAAGTTTTCAGGTGTCCGAATCAAAGTGGGGTGTACAGTACCAGTAAAGTACACCGATCAGCCACAACATTAAAACCACCTGCCAAATATGCAGTTATCTGAGTTACTGTAGACTTTATCAGTTCTAACCAGTCTGACCATTCTCTGTTGACCTCTCTCATTAACAAGACATTTCCATCCACAGAACTGACACTCACTGGATGATTTTTGTTTTTGGCACCATTCGGATTCAATTCTAGAGACTTTTGTGTGTGAAAATCCCAGAAATACTCAAACCAGCCTGTCTGCCACCAACAATCATGCCACGGCCCAAATCACTGAGATCACATTTTTCCCTATTCTGATGGTTGATGTGAACATTTACTGAAGCTCCTGACCCATATCTGCATGATTTTATGCACTGCACTGCTGCCACATGATTGGCTGATTAGATAATCACATGAATATTAGGTAGGTGGTTTTAATGTAGCTGACACATGGAAGTCTACATTAACCTTTACAACATAGCTCTCAGAACCGACCTGCAAGTGGGTGAATTTTTGAGTGTGTCTGAGTCAGGCTATGCCTTATTCCTTTAGTGAACTGTGGACCAAAACAATGCAGACATCATGTCCAAAAAACAATGACTAAAAAAAACAACACTATCAGCTGCCACAATACATTCTTCTGGATTCTAAGCACTCGGAAGAGGACTTACAACCATTTGTAACTGTAGCGTCTACATATAGCTGAATAATTAGCTTATTAATGCCACTTCTGGGCCTGACAGCTCCCCCTCTTTTCCACATATTAATGGACAAAGATTATTTCAAATGCTTCTATCTCATCCATCCTTTTTTCTCAATCAGCAAACCTTGTTACTGTGAGTGAAAAGCATGACTGATGCCCCACCACCACCCACTGCATTCGCTCCGAGCAGATATGGAAATAACAAGGCAAAACATAAATGTAAATTAGAGGGAGTTGCTTTAGGTAAACCTTGAGCTGTCTGCGCAGACAACTGCTTTCACTCCTGGAATGCTAAGCAGCCTCTGCCGCTCGTAAACAAACCTACCTCTATTGAATTTCAATGGCTGTAATTAGAATGAATGAGAGGCGAGTTTCATGTGGCCAACAGGAGTTTGTCTGGAGAAGAGTGCAGCGTAAGGAGGCTTGGACAGTGAGATAAAGGCCCTGAAAGCAATCGCCACAGCTCCTGTGCACATGATAACGGCATGAGAAAGGATAACGGCGCTATTTGATGAACTTTTACAGCCTTATAACTGCATCACAGCTTGGAGTTTGGATTTTCTCTGTTTGTTTGAGATACTGTTTGCAATCAATGTTACAAATGAATTAATTTGCACACATCAATGAATTTCACAGCAGCATGCTGAAATAATCAATTAAATAATGCAGAAGGACACATGTGCACCCTAAAAACTATATAAATAAATAAATAATCTGGCAATATATTATAACTTCACTTGATGTTGGTGTAACAGAGTCAAATGTTTTTTCACTGGCTGATGTAATGTTTTCGTGCAATATTTTGACAGTTCCTGCCCCAGTGGTGACTGGTGCTTTTCAAATGAGGGGAAGCACAGACAATGGTTTTTGGTGTCTGCAATTTGCTCTCAAAGCTGCTCAAACTGCTATTCAAACAACAAAATTCCAAAACGAAAATAATTAACAAAGCTCAAAACAGATTTGTCTTCAAAATAGGCAATATATCTGATTATGAAAGCTAAATTAAATGTGTGACCTCAGATTGCAAATAACTGCACATTAGGGTTGCCAACTATCATATATTAGCTAGGATGTCCCGTATTTTGGTCGAAATGAAGACGGCCTGATAGGGTGACTATTATCCCATATTTTAGCAGTGATGTGCTCGAGGGCCCCCTTATTGAAGGCATTGTTTGCTGTATTGAAACTTCAAAATGCTCAAGGTAGGGACTTCCCCTACAGTCAAACTGTGAAACTTGAGGGAGACCCCCATCCTGTCTTTAAGTGTCCCAAATTCGCATGTCAAAAGTCGGCAACCCCACTGCACGTGTCTCCACACTACACTCTCGCTGTACTTTTACTTTTACA
Source organism: Xyrauchen texanus (assembly GCF_025860055.1). Taxonomy (NCBI): domain Eukaryota; kingdom Metazoa; phylum Chordata; class Actinopteri; order Cypriniformes; family Catostomidae; genus Xyrauchen; species Xyrauchen texanus. Next base: position 55,512,070 of record NC_068279.1, on the reverse strand, counting down.
GCAGCGTTTTAGTTATTAGCCTTTTTTTTTTTTTTTTCGAAGTCCCGCCCATTTGAGAGCTTGACCAATCATCATACAGAGAAGCCGGGCTTCGAGACGAGACAAAAATATATTGATCCTAATGTCAAGTAGGCAATTAGACCCAAAATTATGTGTTTAGAGTTTCTATTTGGCCAGTATTGGATGAAAGTTGCCTTTATTATGCATTTTACTATAACTGCATACAAATGAATTCTAATGCAATGAAATTGTAATGACTCAATAGTCATTATTATACCCTTTTATAATCAATATTGCTTCCAGTGTAGCCTTAAAGCAAACGCTGCTCTCCTACAATATTTATTTTCTTTTGGCTAATGAGCATCTACTTTGGAGCAGTGGTGGCTCAGCGGTTAAGGCTCTGGGTTACTGACCAGAAGGTCGGGGGTTCAAGTGCAAGTGCCAGGATGCCACTGTTGGGCCCTTGAGCAAGGCTCTTGATCCAATCTGCTCCAGGGGCGCTGTATCATGGCTGACCCTGCGCTCTGACCCCAGCTTAGCTGCAATTTGCTCCCAAAGCAAAAAAAAAAAGAGAATTTCACTGGATATGTGCAAATGTAGAATGTGTGACAAAAAGAGTCTTCTTCTTCAATAGTATAATATAATGAAATGCGATTTAAATGTTGCTTGCAAAATATATTATTTCAACAGAAAACGCAAGTCATTTTATAATGTCCGGCAACAGAGAAATATGTTTTTTTTTTTTTTTCGCTTGCAGATTAGATAGTTACAGCATGCTGCTGGGAAAAATTGGACAATGCAAAACAGACCAACCATGACCCCTTGGATTAATTAACAGGTCCTAACAGCAAAAGCCAGTTGAATGTGTATATGGCGAGGAGCTGTAGAAATCCAAGAAATGTACACTCAGTTCCATAAAGCAGAAGTATCATTCAACTTCAGTTTGGCTTCAACTTCATTTGGCTTAACATGAACTTGCGACATTTAATTATGCAAGCTTACATTATGATAACTATAACTAAACACTATTTAAAGAATATGATGCATGACATGATCATCTCTCTGTTTATGCAAGTATGCTACAATAAAAACAAAGATCCCTTATTAAAGATTTATTACTCAACCAATTTATAGATCTTATTCTATTGTAACTGGACTATTAAAATCTATATACATCACAGTATAACAGACTTAATGTGTCCACGAGGTAACTTCTTTGTTAATGCCCTCTTGTGGTCTTTTAAGGCACGTTTGGTCAGTTCTTGGAATAAACAGAACACACAATCACATCAGTGGTCTAAAACTGCATTGATTAATATTTAACATCCTTGCATTAGTAATGGACACCTCTGACAGCATTTAGGCAGCTAAAGTTATGGAGTTTAAATTGAAACAATGAAGATGCTCATAATTCATGTAGCATTATGTAAATGTGGGAGAATAAATCATCAATCTGAAGCCCTCCAGCACGAGTGCATTGAAGACTTCAAGAGACTCATTAGTTGAAATCTGTATTTAGATCCAGCGACAGAGCAGTCAAATAACACTGATGCATCATCCAGTGTCGACGGCTGCTTTGTTTACAGCTTATGAGGAACTTTCACTTGCTGTTTCGTGTATCTTTTATTTTTTCCTTCAGAAACTCTGACAGACCACATGCAAATATCTATACAACACAACCAAGGATGGATTTTGGGAGGTATTTTTTTGGAGCAGGGACCCGTTACATATTGTATATTGTGTTACCATATTAATATGCTAGCTGCTTAGAAAATGTTACCAAGGACCAAAGGGTCATAGTTTGGCTGATTGACTTCGGCAGTTAGTCCCTGCAAGTACATGCTCTAACTTCATAATAATGAGGTCAAAAGGCTTGTTCCATTAATGGCGCCCATGTTAAAGTAGTCATGTATTCTGACATGATAAAAATGCATGCCACATAAACATAGTTAATTATATTGCAGTAGATGTTTTTTCTAACAATTTGTTGGTGGAGTAAAATGGTCTGATATTTTTCCCTGTCTACTGCATTTGACTTGACAGACCAGTTGCTAGTGAATGGCCCTCACACACTGACAGTCACCTTCATTCAAAGTGTAAACAAAGGGGTCACCTGACATTATGCTCAAATACTGCTGTGTCTTCTCTATTGACTTTGTGTCAGGCCGCCACTTGCCCTTTAGTTTCAGAGGACAGTCTGGCAGAGCTCAGAGTTAGAAGAAGATGAGACGAACGCTCTGAAGACAAGAAAAGGTCAGGGGGAATGAGAGCCTTTTGAATGCGGACCACCTCGATACACACAGAGGAGATATCAAAGCCACCTCGACTGAGGAAAAGTCAACTTTTCTTCTCACCTGGACTCTTCTCCTTTGGCTCTCGTCAGTGAACCTTCAGAAGAAAGAGCTCTGCTGTGGACCTGTAAATAGAGGTGGTCTTCATGCGAGCTGGGGGTCTGTGACACATTGCTTTCATGCTTTGAATGCTTTGAAACTGCCAAAAAACGAAACTGCTGCTCTGTTTTGAGTTCTCAAGGGAAGTAAGGGCAGCACACAAGCATAGAAAGTTCACAAGCCAGACAAGTTCACAAGACTTATGTCAAAGGACTAAGACATGAGACTTGACTTGGACACTGAATTCAAGTCAAGTCTTAAATACCTTTTAGTATGGTTTCTTTATGTTACTTTACGTTATGCTGCAGGTTACTTTAATCCTCTGGGGTCTGAAGGTGTTTTGGGCCCTGGAGAAGTTTTGACATGCCTTGACATTTGTTTTCAGTTGCTTACATAAACCTTCATATTGTTTGTGTGTATGGTGACTATTCATAACTTTGGACAGCCACCTGCACTGCATCTGTGCATCCTGACCTGGCCACGTGCCGATGCGCCGTGGTCGCTTCTCCAGTGTGCGACCGCCTTAAGAGCTACATTTATATTTTTTGTCCTTATGGTAACAAAAATGTATCTGCGCCGTCACATGTTATCATCTCAGCAAATTCCGAAACAAAAGTTGAGGATGTGCGTGATCTGGTCTCTTCCCTTACAAAACAAATCTAGAGTTCTGGCATACTTGCTGCAAATTCGTCACTTATTATTTGCACATGCAATTGAGCTTGCTGGTAAATGATTGCCAGAAGTTTGCAGCTCTTCATCGGAAGTGAAGAACCTGCAGCAAACTTTTGACAACAATGAAGAGTCTGCTGAAGAGTCTGCTGCAAAGCTCATTCGCTTTTAAAAATAATGAGTGGTGAACTTGTGGCAACTTTGTGGCAACTCTAGATTATGTGTAAGGGTACATCTCTCTGTCTTCAATTTGACCATGTGAAAATGAGCTGTGTTGTTGTGATGATAGAAATGTTGGCTAAGCTCCTCAGTTCTGCCGTTTACTGTTGCTCAGCCCCCTCAGGATCACCATCATAGCACATTAAGTGTGAAGCTGGATCAGGTTTTCCTCCAGACTGGGCCCAAATATCCATCTTGTCACAATTTAACAATGCACTCTACTGAAAGCCCAATGCCTTAGGATGTCCACTTCTTCCCCTGAGATGTGAGGCCAACAGAAATGTGTCAAAACAGACCAACAACCTTATACTGCCAAATGTGGCCACAGCTCATTGTGCAATCTTTGCTAGCGAGCAAAGTGCAGTCATGCAATCGAGGTGTGATTCCTACATTGTTGGTGTGAAACTTAATTTGCCCTAGTCCTGATAAAGTGCAGCTGTCTTAACAGTTGGCGTCGACATAAGGGGGAAATACCTCAAAGATGCAGCAGTGATAATTGCCACACTGCACCTTTTAGCTTGACTGAAAGACATTGTCTATTTTTAGCAAGTGTGGCAGCTCACATGTAGCTGTCTCAACTCAGTATCTATGGACACAATGATACAACTTGCAGAACCTCCCTGATTTGCCTGAGTCCTTAACTACTTTACTAGTCATCCATCAGAAAATCATTGCTCCTTAACCACATCTAATTGTGTCAGAGTCACCCGTTGGCCGAGGGCTGTTTCTGGGCTTCTGTTCTGAGGGAATTTGAGTAACTCATTAAATGCTAGTCGTTGTTTTCAGAAACAGTGGGAAAGTACAGCATTCAACATGCATGCTTATTTCTTGTCATCTGTGCTGGTGTCTGCATGTGTCAAATTACAGAAACAGGTAAAAATGGGGCAGAAGCGTGTTGGGTGGTGCTTGGACCAGCAGGAATGGGCTTGTTTGTCACAAATCCTTCTCCATTAGGCTAATGTGGTCAAACTGGGCACAACTGGGGACCCTTTCTCTGCACACTCTATCTGCCTCTGCTGTGACCAAACTGATAAAAGCCACATCAGATGAACCTAAACTGCTGGATCAAAGGTGTGGGATTTTTGTATCGCTTAAGGAACCTTGTACATTCCTAGAGAAACATATTACATAGTATACTATACATAGAATAATCAAGATAATCCTAAAAAAACAAATATGTTTAAAGTTGCGATTTGAGCTCAGTTATAGCAGTAATGCTGCGAAGAATTGAGTTCCAAATTTTGGGTGCTGCTACAATGTATGACCTGCTACCCATAGAAGAGAGATCTGGGGACAGAGAGGAGTCCTGACCCAGAAGACTGAAGAGAGTGTGTCAGGAAATAAGGGAGAAGTAGTTTGCAGAGATAGTGGGGTACCAGAACATGGAGTTATTTATATGCTAGTAGGATTATTTTGCCACAATGCTGTATTATGACATCTAAAAACATTTACCATAGCGCATGACTCATGTTAACGTTTACATTAGATAACCTACTTCATTTACAAGCTTGTTCAAGAGTGATCAAATTGTGCGGTAGCTCAACTGATAAAGCTTTGAACTTGTGATGTAAAGGAGCGGGGTATGAGTCCTGAAGAGCACGCAACTCCACACATGAACCCAAACTGTCATAGAAGCACCACAAAATGCTGTGGTTGTTTCAGCAATTGTGTTTTTGATGTCACATTTTATTCTGACACTATCGGTATTAAAAATCGATGATCTGTTTTGGAGAACATTTAACCTGCCGCGATACCTGTCAGGAGTAAGGTAATGTCACAATTTAAAAACGTTTTTACAGTCACATCATTTTCATGAAATCAGGCTGAATTTGAATTGAATTGGTCACTCTACACAATATTTTGAAATTGGAATGGCACGAAGAGGAATTTACTGAATTGCAAAGCAAATTCAACAAAGAGGAATCTCATTAGTCCAGTAAAAATGATTCTATTAGACCAGTTCAAATTCCATCTCATGAATTATACAGAAGTCAGCTCTGAATTCTGCTCATCCTTGCTACCTACTCCTTTGGAAGTGTCTCTCAATCAGTCACATTTAAGAAAGATATATTAGGGAAAGACTCTCAGCCCACCACTGTCCAGGCTAGATTGTGTCTTATCAGTGCCATCACAAACAAGGTTTTTTCAGCTCACCAGTAATGGTCACTAATGAATTTAGTGATCACCTGCCATGCACAGAAAGTGATTCTGGTCCATGTGCATTTACACAAACTGGTCAGATGAAGTGGGCCAGAAATGACTGTAATGTATATGGTAGAGGTCATGTGCGGGAATATACAACTTTCACAGTTGTAATAAAAATTAAGCCTAATAGTTTCACCCTAATAGATTTAATATGAATCCATTTTTTTTCATTAAAAAATAATAATAAAGTTTAGGAAGGATGACGATGTGTACTTTAAAAAGTCTTGTAATTGATGTTGGTGCATGGCACAGTGTTGTCTCCCATTTATCTCATCAATGCTGTTAATAATGTCGGGGCTGTCTAGCCATTTGAGAGGTTTAACTTCCTCAAAAAAACATTTAATTTGTCCCGCACAGATACATGTCAGATTTGAGCAGCCCATTATTAAGTACTTATACAGTAAAGTTCAGAACACAAGTTGAAAACAGTTAAATTGCTTTGATGGCGGCTTGACATTTCCAGAATACTCAATGCAGGTAACACTTTGCAGTGCAGTCATTTGTGTACAGTGGGGAGTGCACACATCCCTGGGGGGCACCAGTACTGATTGCACATGAGCTGGAAGTGAATTTCCCCAATCTCACTGTCTGTGAGAAAGCTGGTGATCCACTGACAGATAGAGGTGGGAACAGTGGGAACAGAGAGTTGGTTTAATTTAGTCAAGAGAATAGCTGACATGATGGTGTTGAAAGCGGAACTGAAGTCCAAAAATAGGATCCTTGATGTCCCTGTTTTGTCTAGATGTTGCAGTATGTAATGCAGTCCAGTACTGACTGTATCATCCACCAACCTGTTAGCTTGATTGGCAAACTGCAGGGGATCCAGAAAGGGTCCAGTGATGTCCTTCAGGTGGGCCAACACCAGTCTCTCAAATGAATTCATGACCACAGACGTCAGAGCAAGTCATTGGGTCTGGAGTCATTAAGTCCTGCAATCTTGGGTTACTTTGAGACAGGGATGATGGTGGAGTGTTTGAAGCAGCAGGGAACTTCACACTACTCCAGTGAGTTAATTACAAAATAAAAACACCAACAGAACTCCAACGCAAACCAGAGGTGGATTACAGCTGTTTAGCAATTTATTACCTCTCACATTTACTTATCATTAAATAATTTCAAGGCAAATCAGCATTTAATGTCCAATTATTTATTTATTTATTTGGTTATTAGCCATGCAATAAGAAGGATAACGTAGTCAGCCAGTTGTTATCACAAAATAAACCCCTTCAGGGTATTCCAAGACCTAAACACCATGTAGGGGTTACTATTGTGATAACAACTGTACATTCTACGGTACAATATCCCTTACTTAACGAATTGTACTTTATGTGTTACCACATATTTTAAAACAAACACTTTCCGGTAACACTTTACATTCATATTCCCATAGTTAAGAGATTATAAAAGGGTTTGTTAATGGCGAATAATTTATTTTTCATTCTTATGCATTTATGACTACATGCATAAAAATTAATTACTTTCATGGAATATCTGCCATTTTAAATTGTTATGAAAGCTTAATAACACATTTTCAAAAGAAGTAACAAATAAAAATGTGCCTTAATGTAAAGTGGACACTCATTTACGTATGAAGGTTTTCTAATGCCAACATAAGAAACATTTGTGCATAATGTTCAGTATAGTTTAATATTCATCAGACTGTATTATGTTGTATGCTGTTAATGAGCATGAAGTGTTTTTGCAGAGGACTTTAGGTGAATAAGACTATGTAAGTTGGGACAACACTCAGAGTAGCACAATTATTTTGTCATCAAGCAAAGCAAAGTCAAGAACATTACAGTAATGCATATAATATCAACACAAAATTACACATTCCCTCCATGCATCAGGGAATCGTATGTTTGTGATCAATACAAGTATGTATAATTGTACAAATTAATCAAAATGTTTTTGGCAAGTATTTGGCAAATATTGTAGGAGGCCCTGTTGTGCATTCAAGTCTCACCCACTTTCCTCCATTCAAATATATAAAGTTTATCCTGAAATTATGCTGTTGATATAAATTCGTCAATACTTTGAAGAAAAAGTATTGCTCACAGGCAAACCTAGGCACTATGAGACATTGATCCATTTAATCTTAATGCAATCTAGGTGAGTGAAACTGAGATGTTAAAGATTTGTGATTTTTCTTTCTTATTGACATGCCGAAGTGGGTAAAAACACACTACATTTACTCTGTTACATTTACTTGAGTAACTTCTTGGAAAAAAATACTTTTAGAGTAGGTTTAAAAGTGGGTACTTTTTACTCTCAGTCAAGTACATTTCTAATGAAAAAATTTACATTTACTTTGTTACAATGGGTGGCGTTCTTGTCATTACATTACTGGGTTTATTTTTAATGAATATTTAGATATTATTGAATGGGACCTTTATGACAGCGGAAGTTCACATAGCTGTGCGTGCTGTCAAAGACTGTCACTCAAGCCGAGTCCATCACTCAGTGGCGGAGCCAGAGGGCAAGTTGGGGTGGCAATTAAGTCCTTGCCACCCCTGTTGCCACCCCGCTGAAAACATTACAATGTTTTGATTTTTACGAACATTTCCCAAATCTTCCAGCGGACGTGAATGCATCCTTACGCAGCACGCTTGTGCGGTTGCTGCTACACTTTTCATTGGTTAAGCTGACACGCAGCTCCTCCTTCGTGCTTCATACGGCTCCGAAACAAAACATAACGCGACAGGCAGCACACATGATCGATGAAGAGCGTTTTGCTGGTATGTACGGCTTGTATTAAATTAACTTAAATTAATTAAATTATTGGTTTTAACGGGAAGGGAGACATTGCAGCACTGTAGTGCTTAGCATTAATACTTAAATGAGCATCACTAGTCTTGTGAAACTGACAGGAATGCCAGCAAGGTTTTCCCGCCCAAAACCCGCGAGAATGCACAAAAAACCATCCAAATTTGTTTTATTAACAATTATTTAATTATTTGTATGATTAAAAATGCATTATTCCCAGTTATCAACTGCTTTTTATTTGCTGTAGGCTATAGTATTACAGTTTGTTTAATTTTAGTGCTTTGATAATATCAGGGCTTGAATTTCAGTCGCGGGAATTGCACATAATTTAAACCATTCCCACAAGATTAGTTTTTATAGTGCGAGAAATTCCGCACAGATATATTTGCTTCATTTCAGAGCAAATGATTAAAAAAATTCACAGATGCGAGAAAGAATGTCAAACTGTCTTTTTATTTTAATTCCTCAATCAGTGCTGGACCGGCATTATCTGTGTTCCGCCGAGCCCTGCAGTTACAGATGATGTGTTTCACTGTCAATGCAGTGTCTGCACTGATCTTATTCACACTATCGAGTGCAGGTGCAGCTTTCTAACTTTCAGTCATAATGAGCTGTTTGTGAATAAATTATCCGCTTCCAAATTATGTCATTTTAATCACGAAATTGAAACATTAAAAACCATTTTGCTCTTTATGGTGTGCGAGTGCAGCAACGAACCGATCAGCTTAACGTCTAGTGTAACAACATTGAATACAACAATTCAACGGGACGGTGTAATATGGCGTACTTTTCGTCGGTCTGGAGGCGGCAAAAAAAATTACGCTCTCTATGCTCATGTAACGCCGCTTTTTACGGGACACACAGCGTCACCAATGACGCCGTATCATAACGCATCACAAGGCGCATAGTGTTAAATGATAATGATCTCCACCCTGTCTTTTCCAAAGCAAATCAATTTGAACTGTTATCACCCAATCAGTAAAGAAACTGAGAGACATAAAAACATATAGTTTAAACTGAGTTATTAATATCAATTTGAAGAAGAGCGTGGCGTATTTTGTATAAAGTTTTGTTGTTGTTATTAACTGTTTTGAGAACTGGAAATGTACAATTCATGCATACAAATCTGTAGGTATTAATAAATGAATATGATTAGACCGATGCATCAAAAGTTACCCCCCCCCCCCTGAAAGAAGGATCTGAAGTACCAGTGTTTCGGCTTCTAAAAAACGCCGAACTGATCCGAAACCAGCCCAATTTTTATCCACCTGCCCAAACCCATTTTTGCCCGCAAAAAAGATTGTAAAACCGCCCAATCTGGCAACTCTGGAAACTGACTGACTGTCACGCCTGCGTGAAGATGCTTAAAACATTTCGTTAGCAAATGTTCAGCAACAATCACAGACATTAGGTAGGCTTATTCATATTGGCACGTGTAATGCAGCATATTGAACTAATCTTAATAAAACCACCGTGGAGATGGTAGATGTGACTGTAGACATGTACAGAAGTACTGTAGAGTGTGGGCAGACATACAATTTATTAGCACTTAACATAACATGTCTAGACGTCTTTAAGCAATTTTCCTTGTGTTGTCAAATAGGCTTGACCTCAATATACTCAGATTTTGTCGTAATGTGTTACTTTAGTATTTGTATTATTAGTAACTGTGTACTCATGGTAAATAATAACAAGCAAATTGTTCCAAATAGGGTCAGCAGAATGAAGAGAAAAAGCAATATCACCAACTTCTTTCTAAAGAAGCAAAAGTCAGGTGCAGATCAGGGCCAAACAGATCCCAGTCCCAGTGTCAGCTGTCTTAGTGAACCATATGTAGGTGGTGGACAGGGAAGTCAAGAAGAGAAAGATGACACACAAGAACCCAGTGTATCACCAGCAGGTCAGAGAAGTGAGGAGAGGCAGTAAATTGTGTCTTAAATTCAGATTGTGTGATGATTTTTGTGCAAAGTTTTATGTTATAATATCCAATGATAATTTTATAATTAATTCAATTTCAGAATTTCAGAGTGAGACGGTTATTTCTACCAGTGATGAGGAAGACGGTGATGAGGAAGACAGCGAGCCAGTCCTAATAGAAAAAGAACAATGCACTGAACTCCCCACACCCAGCACAAGCATCACATGTGCACCAAAAGGACCAAGTGGTAGGTACATTAGCCATGTACAAAAACATTAACAGTATAATAGCCATGATCTAGAATAGTGTTGTTCACTTCTTGATCTAGTATAATAAAAAGTGTCTGTGGTATTTATTTCATTTCATTTTTACTTAAAGACATCTCAAGATCGAAGGATGAAGAACCTGTTCAGCCATGTCTCGCCAGGTTTCCACGAACCCCATTTGGAAAATTTACAAGGTCATTCAACAGCTTTTGGTATAAGGACAATCCATGGCTAGAGTACTCTATAAGTCAAAATGCGAGTTACTGCTTTGCCTGCCGCCACTTTTGCCTCCCAGAATCTGCCTTTACATCTGAATTTGGGTTTTCCAACTGGAAAAAGGCATTATTTAAAGATTCTGGTTTTAAACTTCACTCAAGATCAGACCAACATGCAAATGCAATGTATGCTTGGGCAGAATACAAAAGAAGCAGGGAAAGTGAGAAATCAATATTTGATGCCTTAAATGAGAAGAGAAAACTGAGAAAAATAAAAATTACATCAAGACAATTGCTGAGGTCTTACTCTTAACTGCTACTCAAAACATTGCACAGAGGGGCCACAGGGAGGGTGGTGAGTCTGAGAATGAAGGCAATTTCTTAGCCATTTTGAATCTCGTTGCAAAGCATGACCCCTTTATTGATGAAAGACTTGCTGCACAGGGCAATGCTAAGTACACTAGCCACCAAATCCAAAATGAGATGCTTCAGGTTTTAGCAGATATGGTGCAGAAGCAAATTGTTGCAGAAGTAAAAGAAAGCGAAGTGTTCAGTGTATTGGCAGATGAAACAAAAGACTTGCAAAAAAAAGAACAAATGTCTTTAGTGCTGCGATACTATTACAGCGGTGCTGTACATGAAAGATTTTTGCACTTTCAGTCAGCAGAAAGCTTGGATGCAGAGGGTCTAACCAAAATGATAGTTGGATGTTTGGAGAGGCATGGGCTTGACTACAGAAACAACCTTGTTGGCCAAGGCTATGATGGTGCATCAGTAATGAGCGGGAAACATTCTAGTGTGTCTGCACGGATTAAAAGCAATGCCAGGTTTGCATTTTATGTGCATTGTAGTGCTCATTGTCTGAACCTTGTTCTTGTTGATGCGGTGAAGTCAGTGCCTGAAGCTGAGGAGTTTTTTGCTCTTTTGCAGAGTATTTATAGGTTTGTGTCTGGCTCTGCTGTCCATATGAAGTGGCTTGATGTTCAAAAAGAAATGTACCCACATGAAAAGCCTAGGGAACTTCAGCGACTTTCAGATGTTAGGTGGGCTTGCCGGTACATGGCATGTAGGACTATGAGAGACAGGCTTCCAGCAGTTTTGAGGCTCTTGCAAGACATTTCACTTGAGAAGAATAGTGGAGATAGGAAAATAGAAGCAAAGGGTCTTTTTGCTCAAATTGACCTACAGTTTATAGGACTTTTGGTTACTTTTTGTAAAGTGTTTGGGGATGTGAAAATCCTGTCTGACATGCTCCAATCCAGAAGTCTTGATCTGGTTAGAGCAATAGATCTAGTTGGCTCCCTTACAGACACATTAAAAAGCTACAGAAGTGACTGTACATTTGGTGAATTATGGAAGGAGATTGAAGAACTTGTGCACCACTGCAACATTAGCACAGAAACACAAAACAAGAGACGACCAAAGACCAATTTGAAATTTCTGAATTCACTTTTAATGAGCACTGTTGGACAGAGGCACTCTGAGTTTGCAAACAATGAAGAGTTCAATAAAAGTGTTTTCTATCAGGTACTTGACTGTCTTACAGCAGAAATAGATTTTTTTCCAAAAAGAACTGTGAGATAATGGAAGGAGTGCAGTCTCTTGACCCCAAAAGCCCATCATTCTTAAAAGAGGAACCCCTGCTTGCTTTGGGGAAAACATTCGAGTCAGATTTAGAAGACCTTAAGCATGAGCTTCATCAAGCGAGACGGCTTCTTTTAAGAAGGGAGAAAAGTGGAGAGAGACCAGCTTCTCTACTTGAGTTTGTGGTGTTTTTGGAACCTTACAAAGAGGTTTTCCATGAACATTTTAGGCTTAGTAAAATTTCGGTTGTGATTCCGGGTGTGATTAGCACTGCATCCTGTGATATATATATATATATATATATATATAAAAAAAACACATTCACTGAAAGTAAGTGGTGACCAAGGCTAATATTCTGTCTAAAATCTCCTTAATATGTTGCATGGAAGAAAGAAAGACATACAGGTTTGGAACAACATGATGGTGAATGATGACAGAATTTCCATTAATAATAATAAGAATTCTGTAATACAAGTTAAATGTGTATTATGTAATGGAATATAGGGGAGTAAATGTATATTATGTCATTTGAGAAAGTAATTCACTACTTGAGTAGTGTTTTAATTGGTACTTTCTTACACTTACTCAATTAATTATATATGTTAGCACTTTCAATTCTACTTGAGTAATTTCTTTATTTTTTACAGTAATTGTACTTTTACTTGAGTACAGTTTTTGGCTACTCTACTCACCTCTGTGGGCATGTATGGTAAAAAGACAACCATCTCAGATTGAAGATACTTTAAGAGCAAAAATATTTGTTCTTGCATCAAGGTAGAACAGAAGAGAAACAAATTAAATCAATTGTAAGTGGTGCATTTCAGATGCTCCGGCGGATGTGGAAGATGCCATTTAGACAACAAATGCAGCGGTGCACAATCCGAGGATGCACTCACCATTGATTGCAAAGATGGCATTACAATCTGAACAGCTTCTGTAAGTGTGAGTGAGTACGTGACTTTTCTCTGAGTAATGCATCTGCAGTTCTGTATCCATCTACCGGCTCTGCACCTTCGCCTGAGTGCTGGGAATGTGAGTGTGAAGGCAGCGTGTCAAGCCTAACCGGCAGATAGTAATGTAAACGCTATTCTTCCTGCTGCACTGTTAAAAAATCAGAACAAGCAGGAAGATGGAGGATCATAAGGCAGAGCAACATCTGATCACCACGGCTCACTGCGGTATGGAGACGCATGACTTATCAGGCCAGATTGGATTGCGAACGCAAAACACTCCATGGGCACTTTCTGGTGAAAGCCATTCCTCAAAATTATTGATTAATTCCTTTTGAGAACTGAATTGCATTCGATCCAATTTGCTTCGCCACACACTCACCCCGCAGGAAGAACTCGCTGTGATTTGCATGAGTAGATGCAGGTAGAGGTGTGACTGTTGCTAAGTATTACAACACAGAGGAAGGATTCAATGCTTTGATAATAAGGCTGTGATTATTGTTACTTTAAACTACTAATGGAGGAGAAATAAATTGATTTTACTTAGAAAATATGAGTGGTATTTGCCTGTGGAATACTTACCGAACAACTTACCACGATGCTAGGGTGTTGTGTGTGGTAGCCAGGGTATTGATATGTTGTTGTCATGGTGTTGCTGAGTGGTTGCAAGGTGTCTGCTTAAGTGCTCAACTTCAAGTCTCTATGATATTCTGGTGTCTAGATATGGCTCGTTTCCTCCCATAATTCCTCCCTCAGGGGCGGCTGTGGCTCAGGTGTTAGAGAGGGTTGGCTGCTAATCGCAGGTGGTTCGAATCCTGGCCCACATGACTCCACATGCTGAAGTGTCCTTGGGCAAGACACTGAACCCCAAGTTGCTCCCAATGGTAGGTTAGTGCCTTGCATGGCAGCTCTGCCGCCATTGGTGTATGAATGTGTGTGTGAATGGGTGATTGGGACACAGTGTAAAGCACTTTGGTAACCTCTGAGGTTAGAAAAAAAAGCGCTATATAAGTGCAGACCATTTACCATAATGTAAATCTCTAGGAGTTTTTATCCGTTGTATTGTCTGTGAGGGGTGGACCTCCCTCAATAAGCCACGCAATTTAAGAGACCATCCATGTCTGTAGCACAAATGTGTGGGAGTTACACATTAAAGATTAATGACTACATATTTCTTGAGGCAACCTGGAATTGTATGAAAATGAAAGATAATTAAATAATAAATGCAACTTATTGTAATCTGTAAAACTGTAGTTATAGTAACATTCATTCTATTAGACTAGCTTGGATACTAAAGTCTGGCGAGTACGAGAACTACAAAGAACTATAGTATAAAATCATATGACAACATTTCTGCATATAATTTTTTCTTGTTTTTAGTTGTTAAGTCGTGTATAGTTTCTGCCCTCTAGTGGCAACAATAGGAATGGCAAAAATAGCGACAATTTTCCCAAAACGTCCTACCACCCCTTCGGCAAAGCTTTTGTGTAACTACAAAAGGTTTGGAATATTGTGTGCAACTTGTATGGACTACTTTTGTAATACTTCATTGGTAAAACAAAGTAAAAGTAAAGTAATATGAATATATTACTTTTGACGATTGACAGTACCCATTACATTTTCAATGTTCAGAAAAGAGCAGCTGGCACATTCTGCAAAATATCTCCTTTTGTGTTTCACAAAAGAAAGTAAGTCATATGGGTTTGAAACAACATCAAGGTGAGTAAAAAGTGACACAATTATAATTTTTTTAAATCGTCGCATTAAAGTCAGACCTGCTTAAAAGTTTTTATCTTTAATTAATACCCTCTGTCATAGCTGTTTGAGCCTTCATAATGTCAACAGTTAGAAATAATCAAGCAGTCATTGTTTATTGGTGAGCTAATTAACAAATGTCAGTGGTGACGAGTTTGCGATGCTGACATGAGCTGTCATTACACGTCTCTTGCCTTGTCAGGATGTGTCTAATAACTTGAGACATTGAATGTTGAGCTGTCTTCATCTCCAAACATTAAATTAAAAGCAGTCTAAACAAAAGTAAATTAGATTTCTCAAGTTTGTAAAGCTGCAAAGAATTACATGTCAACCAGTCCTTTGCTAACCGGTTCTTAACCGTTTTTGACTCGTATTGACCAGCTGTTCTGATGTTAATGCATGCAGCCTGAGTGGGCGGTTCATTAACGATCATCTCCAGTGGGAGAGGATCTATCTCCAGATCCCTCAACCTTTACCTCTAGAGGAGAAAGTCAATGATGTGCCACTGCGCACAGCTGAGCTTCAATCAGGTCAAGCAGAACTTCTGTACCTTCATCAATATCATCATGATTTGTTTCCTCAAGGCAGAACATCATTCATTTGCTTTAATGTTCTGGGTCCAGAGAAGAACTCTTCACCAAGACGAACTGCAACGGAGAAATGTCTATAAAGCAACTATTGTTTTTCATGCTTTAAGAGAAGCTACCATTATATATGTCTGTTGGAGTTGGACATTAGGTTCGTTCAACAGCAGTAAGATTTAAAGTAGTTCTCAGAAGAACAATGCTTTAGGCTATGAACAACTAAATAAGACCTCAATCATTGACTTGACAAGAAAAATTAAATGAAATTGCCTCTTGGTGTTTCCCAAGGCAGGCATCACTATTACTATTGCTCACATTTAAGGATAGATATTTCAATAAAAGTATTCAACTTTGGCGCACAACTTGAAAATGTAAAACTCTAGACCATAATTAAAAAGAACATGCAATCCATCTCAATAAACTAAACTAAACTGTCTGCAATTCTAATGGGATTATACATAGAGAGATCACATGTTTGGAGAACACATGGCCAGAAGTATGTGCACACCACTGTGAAAACCAAGAAAGACAAAGCAGTAACACCAACCACACATGTACCCTTGTTAAGGGTATACTAAGAATTCATTTGCACATTGATATGCAGTTATAACAACATGAATAAAAAGTACCACATTCATGCATTACTAGCCAAGCAGTGAGCCATTTTACCTCACATGTTATAAATAATTATTTACACTTATTTAGCATTAGTAACCTATGAAAATTGAAAGTGGACACTTATGAAGAATTTATTGAGGAGTTGATTGATTAGAAACTTATGTACAGAAAGTAGAATGAGCATGAAGAGCTGAAAAGTGTTTTTGCAAGCCTTTAGGTAACTAGGACTAGGAATGTTTGGACAACACTCCTGGTAGCACCATTCTTGAACTCATTCACAGTAATGTACATAAACACAAAGCTGTCCTTTTAATCACACTATAATAGTCTATTTTTGCAGCATTGTGACAAATCATGAAAATGGGCATTTTATGATTCATATAAGTAGGATTTAGTGTTTATAATTCTTTGGCAAGAATTGCACAAAAGTTGCCCTTTTTATTCATGTTGTTTTAACTGCACATCAGTGATTTTTAATGCAGTGTAAATGTTTATTAGTCATTAATGAACCCCTTTGTAAACCCTTAACAAGGGTCCTTTAATGTAAAGTGTTACCTATATTTGGAAATGTGTGGAAGTGAAAATAAAGTAATCCACAGCGGTTTGCACTCACAAAGCATGTTCTAAATGAATTGTGCTATCTGCACTGTGACTGTTTTTGCACTGTTTATGACAATGCAAGCCACTTGAATATGGCAAAGAATGAAGACGACTGATGTGGCATGTTAATGGTGAGCCATTTACAAAAATGTAAACTCTGGCTCCTGGATGACTAGTCGACTTGTAAAAACGAGTAGCAAACCCTGATCTGGGGTGCATTTTCCAAAATCAATGTTTGCCAACTAAAGTAGCATGTTCCAACGATACCAACATAGATCAACGATTTGGTGTTTCCTAAAACCATAGTTCCAACAAACATTCACTACTACAACAACTCTTTATCTGTGGTTAGAAGCATAGTTCATTGTTAGTTTACTGTGTGGACATCATTACATATATATCTTTTATTCTGTCAATACTTTGACCACATTTGCATGATTTAATAAAAAAAACTGCATATTCTGGGGTTTTGCAGAAAGCAGCTTTCTGAAACAGCACGTAAACGTGAATGCAGCTGTTTTCGGGATTAAAGGCTGTTAAGAGAAAGCACTTTATCGCACATGGTTTCTGAGAATGCATATTTTACTGTATTTGTTTATGTTAACACATAAGTGCCGTTACTATGTTTTTGAATATGCACATGTGCGTACGGGCTCGAGTGCATTGGGGAATGGCAAAGTCTTATATAGAGGGAAACCCCCACTAATACACCATATGTAAATGGTCTGCACTTATATAGCGCCTTTTTAACCTTAGTGGTATTCAAAGCGATTTACACTGCGTCTCATTCACCCATTCACACACACATTCACAAACCAATGACGGCTGCCATGCAAGGCGCTAGCCTGCCATTGGGAGCAACTTGGGGTTCAGTGTCTTGACCAAGGACACTTCATGTCACAAACCCTGCGATTAGTGGCCAACCTGCTCAACCACCTGAGCCACAGCTACCCCATGTATTAGTCGCATTACACATTGCATGCTGCTTTCATATCTTCATTAGCTTTCTCACATTAAACAGCTTTCTTGTGGACATGTAAAGGAGCTTTTATAATGTAGTATTTTCATTTGTTATTACTCCACCCCCTGCATAATGTCGTTAACTACAGCTTTATATTGTTGAACCAATGTAGTTTGAATGATGGATGTGCAACCTAGTTACTATGGTTTCTGGAAACGGTAGTGACTAGCTATTTCATTTCTCTAACGATGCATCGTACTGTGGTGGTTCAACACTGAGTTTAGTCATTGAATGGGAAAACGCACCCCTGAACAATCCTGAATCTTCAGTAAACCAACATATTCAATAACGCTCATGTAGAAAACCTCTGAACATCAAATTGAAATGAGGAATCGTCAAGACACCAATATCACTCACCAGTCTCAAAACCGGAATTCCCAAGAACAGGAAGAACAGCTTCAGGAGAGAGCTAAACTTAAAGCCAGCAGAAACATCCCACTGATGTGGATAATATTGGAAGTATTTGCTCAAAGACCTGCATGATGAAAAACATTATACAAGTAGAATTTGTAAAAGGTCTACACAAGAAAGAGAAGTTTTTTATACTTCCACAGTCGTGCAAACACATTAATGTAGATTAATCTTAATATCATGTTGCTCACTAATCATATTCAACAGAACAGTATATTTCAGGCCTTTAATTTCAAACCCTTGAGACCAATATGCACTGTGTTTTAACTGTTTATAATTAACCTCCTGAGAATGCATTACTGTGCCTGCTCTGTGGAACATGTACATTTATTTGTATAACTACAGACTAACTTTAATAACTCTTTTCCTGCATATATGATAACTAATGTCCAATTCAGTGGTAAATACACACAATTCTACAATTGTCAACTGAATCAACAAAGTATATGTATCCAGTTGACACAAAAGTATGTTTACATTAATAATTAGTTCTCTCTAACAGTGGTTTTATTGTTGAAGTTAAAACTGTCTTAGATTAGAATATTTTGTGTGAATTCTATCAACCAAAATTACATTTCCTTAACCATGTTTTTGTAATAGATGTTGGTTAAACAAGTGAACACAATAAAACCACACCAGCATACGTTAAGACAGGAGTCAACTATTTAATGAAGGTAGATTTCACCTGAAAGGTTTTCTCAGGACTGGAGTTATTATTTTTTTTCCATAAATGTCAGTTGAGGGCCAGTTGGCACAAATGTATTGAGGCAAGTAATCACAGGCTTTTTAAATCTTATAAATGCATACAACTTATTAGTTACAAAATTTGCATGCTAAAACAATGGTTTGACATTTTTGCATTCTATCTTTATTATATGGCAATTGTTGGTCAAGAAACAACAGCTTTATTCAACATGACTCACATTTGGTTTTCAACCATTGAAAATGAGTATACACTGATTAGCCACAGCATTAAAACCAATCGTGTGGCAGCAGTGCAGTGCATAAAATCATGCAGATATGGGTCAGGAACTTAAGTTAATGTTCACATCAACCATCAGAATGGGGAAAAATGTGATCTCAGTGAATTGGACCATGGCATGATTTTCAGTGCTAGATTGGCTGGTTTGAGTATTTCTGTTATGGTCAGACCTGTTACAACTGACACAGCTATCTACGGTAACACAGATAACTGCTTTGTACAATTGTGCTGAGAAGAATATCATCTCTGAATCCTTTTCTGAGATGCAGGTTGGTGCTGTTTTGACGGCACGAAGGGGAACCTACACATTAGGCAGGAGGTTTTAATGTTGTGGCTGATTGGTGTATATACATATATATACCACAGGTGTGTTGAATGCTTGATTCTGATTGGTTGACGGACGTTCTAAGGTGTGCAATTCTATTTCACGGCTGAGAAGTAGTTCCAGGACTTGACCACAAAATGGTTCCATATCACTCCACCAAGTTAACTGAAATAATGGAAAAGTTATAGGCTAGCCTACAGTCCACCACAGCATACAGATCAAACAACAAACAAAAAGATCATACATCAAACAAAATGACAGACATTTTCGATTTTCTAGAAATTACTTTTATTTATGGAAAGTATGAACATTTCAACAACTGGGCAGCCGCTGAATTGCACAGTCAAGATGAAAAAAGTTACAAACAAAAGAGAACATCGAAGAGAACCAGCAACAACAAATGACTTAAAACAGTCAGCGATGAACAGCTAGACGGGCTTGAGGGTGAAAAACATGAAGTAAACACCAAAAAAACAACAGCTTGGGCAGTAAATGTTTTTAACGATTGGCTTAAATCCAAAAATACTTCTGTGGAAGAGGTACAGAGAGAGAGGTGGCAAACGCCCTAAATAACCAGCTGTGAGCTTTCTATGCCACAGTCAGAAGCACAATGGGCACAGAGTATTCAGTGTCAAGTTTTCTCTCCTTAAGAGCTGGACAGAACCATTATATTTCTATATATCTCATCATTGGGCAAACGGAATTCAGATCATCTCACGATGTATTCAGGGCCATCCTCAAAACGTTTCGAAAGGCTGGGAAAGACGTCAGCTCTCATCATCACAGTCTTTTACATTTCATGCTGATAAAATACATATTGAATGAATAAATAAATATTGTCAAGCCTACTTCTTCACGGGCACTTTTTCGTTATTTATAACTGCAGATAATAGAAAAATAAAACAACTACTGATTATTGCTCACAGGCTTTTCTGTTTTATATTATTGTAGATAGACACAAACAAACACACACACACACACACACACACACACACACACACACACACACACACACACACACACACACACACACACACACACACACACAAGCTTGTTTCTCCAATAAGTAGCTAAAAGCAGCGCATCCTCTGTTGCTAGTTCTACCATGACTTTTTCAAATTAGCAAGGCATGAGCTATATTAAAGCTAGATACACTTAATCAATACAACAGTTCCTACGATTATCTGAAATATCTGTGTGAAAAACCCTCACACCCCCCCCTCTCACACACACACACACTTAAGGACCAAACATACTCGTGAGAGAAAAACAGAGTTGTCATGTCAGCGCACTCCTGCATCTCAGTTAGGATAAAACAAGTTGTTAAGGTTTATAAGGGGAATATGGTGGCATGCATCTTGGCAATTTTGAAACTATGCCACTTCTGACCAGAGCTGCAACAAAAAAGGTAACCCCAGAACCGATCCCTCTCATTTTCTGATTTTCTCTCTTCGATCCCTCAAAAGCAAACTCTCACACACATGCTCAAATGCACTAACTTGTTCCTCCAGTAAGTACTCAAGAGCACAAGCACCTGCTAGTTCTAACGTGACATTTTCGAATTAGCAATGAAGGTTCCGACTGAATTAAAACAAGAAGCTGAATATGTGGCGGAAGAAAGTAGTTCCACTCACAAGAGCGTTTTAGGAACAAAAATCAGAAAATATCTTGAGATAAAACCCTGAACGATGTCTTAAGGTGTGGTAACTGTAGTATAAGCGGAATAATTGACTCCGGTCCATTGAATTGTTTAAAAATAATAATGCACACTTCGCTGCTTGTCGTGACCGCATTACCACGCTTCTTGAGTTGTGTAATTAATCTGTCTGTTGTGTCTCAGCTGTGATGAGCCATAATGCTGAAGTTGTTCAATTAAAGCCGTTTAAAGCTATTTTCTAGCTTTAGTAGTGTACTTGTAATACGAGCGATCACAGAGCGCTGTTGTATGTAAACAATGACTGATGCAGATTCACTTCAAGTCACCAGCTGCTCATATTACACACAAAAGTTATCTTTTGCTACCAACTGCTGGCTAACATATGTAATGTCAAATTTTTATATAACAAAATACATGTAAGAGACACTAATACAGTATCTCTTAACACATATGCACTACTCTTACACTTTAGTTTAGAATATATATATATATATATATATATATATATATATATATATATATATATATATATCAGTGGCGGCTGCTGGTCTTTCAAAGAGGGGAAGCTCATTTTCGGCCTACATTATAAACTTATTTAAAAGTAAATTCTGCCCTACGTTCCTTTTCGCGAAAATGCACTGTGACTCTGTCGTACCAACTAGGTGTCTTTTCCAGTGACTTGACCAGTGTCTTCTCAATGGCCAGCAGAGCTAGGCTGCTTAAACGACCTTGGCCCATTGTGTTACGTGTGTAGGACTTGAGACGCTTTAAACAGGAGAAGCTCCTTTCTACACCTGCAGATGTAGCTCCAATTGTTGCCACTAATGAGAACAGTTTGTAAAGCTGAGGCATTGCACTGTCCAACTCCATGTCTTTGAGGAACACCAAGTAATCACACAGCTTTCCCCTGTTACCCTGCAAGTCCTGATCTGAATACAGGACTTGAAGTTCAGACCTCAGTCTCCCTGAATCAAAGTGATGGCCATAACTTTTCAGGACATTTTGGAAGGCCTCCTCTGGAAATTCTTGTCTCATGTCATCAAATTCCCTGGATTGACTAATTCTAAGAAGAGCATACTTTCCAAATTTGAAAAACGTTGAGGAATCTGCTCCAAGATGTTATCAAGGATGGCCATGTAGAGATTTCTGTAGTGCTCTTGGGGATCCTGCAATTGGGTCAGACGGCGCTTTCTCATGGGCTCATCTCGTGGGTCTGATGTGAGATCTGCTGTTTTGGCATAAACAGCTTGGAAAGCCCCCTCTGACCTTTTCTCTTTGACAAATGCAAGAAGAGATTCAATTCTTTTCTTGCAGTAAAAAACATCCATCGCCCTCTGCTGGACAACATCAAAGACCACATCAGTCTCAGTGAAGATTTGTTCATATGTGTACAACATGAACACAAACTCAAAATCTTCCAGTTTCCTCAGAAAGCCTTTGGCACAATCCAGTGTATCATCATCAATTGTCGTGTCTGCAATGAAGTTTTCAAATGTCTGCAGGAGGCCAACATAATTGTTTGCCACAGTGCTCACTATCCGTGATGTGAAATTCCATCGAGTAGGAGCGTTTCTGGGCAACCCTGAACAGCCTGCAGACTCCAGAAAAGACGTCCTCTTTGTGGATTTTGAAAAAAATGTGCCAAACCCAGAGAGTGATGCAAAAAAAATTCTGCACTCAGGCAAGCATTTAGCCCCTTGTGACAGCACCAGGTTCAGTCTGTGTGCATAGCAATGCACAAACATTGCACTTGGGGCTATTGCTTTCACTTTGGCCTGCAGACCATTGAGTGCTGAAGCCATGACAGCAGCCCCATCATAGGTCTGTGCCACAAGCTTATCCTTAAAATTGTAGGCCTGCATGTTCTCATTTAAAACATCAAAAACGGACTGAGCATCTCGCCCTCCAGAAACATCAAAAAATCCAATAAAGCGCTCCTGAATTTTACCTGCACTATCCACATAGCGAACAATGACAGAGAGTTGGGCACGGCAGGATATATCAGTTGTTTCATCCACCTGCCATCCAAAAAAGGGAGCATCCTGAATTTCATCTCTGATCTGATCAGAAATGGTGGCTGCAAGAGCAGAGATCAAGTCATTTTGAATAGTATGGGACATACCAGAAAACACAGTTGAGGACTCTAATTGTGTGGACAGTACAGAGTCATATTTAGATAATGTTTCTGTGAACTCCCTGTAATTTCCCTTGTTGGATGATTCACTACTCTCATCATGTCCCCTAAATGTCCTGTCGGCCAAGCAAGGATGTTACATCAATAAGGCAGTTTAGGAAGGCCCTGTTTTGTTTGACTGTTTCATTATGTTTAGTCACTTGAATGCGAGCACCTTCGTTGATTGCATGCTCAACCCTGATCCTGCCCATGCAACTTAATTTTGCACATGCACTCACATGTTCATTGCTCTTTTCATGTCTTTTATATGCCCTGTCAAAGTTAGACAGATCTCCAAACCCCACTTTTGACCAAACAACACATCCGTGAGATGGTTTCATCAAGAGGCATGGCCAGCAGTACATTTTATTTGTCACAGCACTTCCAGTCAGCCAGCTAACTTTGTCATACCAGGAGAGCTGAAAAGACCTGTTATTTTTCCCTATTTTTTGCACTAAATCAATCTTAGGTGTTGATCTGCCCTGCTGTTTAATTCTAATTTTTTCCTCGTAAGGAAGACTTTCAAATGGCTTCGCCAAAATCAGGTCGACAATATTAGCACCGTCTGCCATCGTGCGCAGTTTCACCCGTACAACGCTAGCCTGGCCTACTGTATGAATGAATGAATGAACGAACGAACGAACGAATGCTCTAAAACAAAATATATTAAACTTGGTAAAACTGAAACAAGGAATGTGGTGTATAATTGTGTGAAATGTATTATGCAAATTGACTAGCAATTTCGCCAAACAAATATAAAGAAATAGGTTGCAGCAGTTTGTCTTTCGACTACACTTGAGAAATCCGCGATGGGACTGAGCGCGAAATAGCTTCAGTGACTTCTTATAGTACAGATTCGCTGTCAATCAAAAGGAGATGCAGTCTTTCGACAGATCCTCCAATCATCACGTGGAAGCCCGGAGTCCGGGCCAGCCCACTCCTCATTCACCCCCAGAGACGCTGAGCGTCCGTGGGCGGGACATAATCGCAGCATTTATCCAATGACCGTCTATTTTCGGAGCACTGAAAAAACTGTTCAGAGCAGCCACATTGAAGTCAATGGACGCTCGGCTTCAACAGGGAAATGCACTGACGCTACGGGAATGTATGAGAAGTAAATCGAGTCAGCCGACCTGCTATATGTAATGTAGCTGATTCTGAACGAACTCGTCTTCGAGATGAACGTGTTCTAACGCATTTTTAGTCAATAAATTGTTTACACAATAGTACATATTTGACCATTATTTTTTTGACATTATAGGGGAAGCTGAGCTTCCCTTGCAGTCTTAAAGAAATCCCCACTGATATATATATATATATATATATTGTACTGTATATATACGTAAATATAATCAGATGAGATTTAAAATAAAATGAAAGGGAACAACCCCTTACCCTTAACCAATGCCTAAACCTAACTGATAGTGTCCAAAGAAAATGAGAAATGAAAAGCACTTTGAAGGTGTGGCCATGGACAAGCGCCCGTCTAGGGAAAGAGAAAGCGGTATGGACATCCACGTGAGATGAATTGTGCTTAATTAGAATCTCTATGTTCACGATGAGAGTCAGGGGTGATAAAATGCCAGTTCACAGAGAGAGGAAAGAGACTGTCAGACCAGAGTCTTTGTGTATATCCCCTGAGAGAGTCTCGTGATGCGTGAAGCTGAAAAGCCGTCTTATGTTTTGAGTGAAGCTGTACAGCAGGGGTGGGGAACCTTTTATCCATTAAGGTCTGTCTATTATACAATATTTTGTGTTCTTATCATTTAAAATAATTTTTAAGCATTATTTGAATGGAATTTTTTTTCAGATTAACTGAATCAAGGCCATTTTTTTGCTTTTCAAAATATTTCTGAAATGGCCTCATGGACTTGGTAAAATGGTCTCGTGGGCCTTATACAGCCCCCACCCCTGCTGTACAGTGATTGCTGGTTATTTGTGAATAAAACGGACTCACGTGAACAGTGGAAACCAGTTCCCGCTTCCTCCTTTATCCGCCCAACCTGAACCTTTGTTACAAGCACATTTTCTGAAGCACCCATGTCATTTTGTGGCACTTCCATGACACTTTCATCCAGAGGTGGACTGGGAAGAGAAATCGTACCGGGATTTTACATAGAAACTGGCCCAAAAGTCACAAATTTTAGCTTAGTCCCGGTTCTCCCGATAGCCAGTCTGTCCCTGATCGGCCCCAAAGTGTATCGGCCCACAAGAAAAATGCACGGTATGCCAGATTACCAGTCCAGCCCTGATTAAATAGTAGTGTGTGAATAATATGGTGAATAAATTTTTATTTTTGTCATAATCAGCCAAGTCGTGATTTGTGTGAAAGTGTTGTAATGTCTGTTAATACACAAAATTCAGTTTGTAAAAATTTTGTTTTAGTAGCGTTCAGTATTTGAGACCAGGTTGCAAAGTAGAATGTACAATATTCTTTTGGGAATCTAATCTTGTCAGAGTGTCAAACCGAAAGACTTGTTATTTATTTTAGCCAATTCTTGAAATCCCAGCAAAATCAAATTTTTTGTTCACACAGACGTGAGCTCCCAGGGCAATGATCCACCTCAGCAGTTTTTTACAGAATGAGACAATATGAAGTGACACGTCATATAGACCTGTTTTCCATATACTCCCAAGATAGATAGATCTCCCATGGATTCATCACTGCGGCCCTGGACCCTGATAAGACAGCGCAGGTTTTCTTTAAATCTTTTCATTTTCAATAAAAAATAAACATGTTGGAAGAAAGAAAATTACTTCATTAAAAAAAAAATGTGGATTAGTTTGAGCAGTGGTCTTCTGTCAATAAATGTAGTTAGTCAAATTATGAAACAAGTTCTTTTCTATTTTAAAAAGTAGATTTTTTAAAAGTACATTTCAATATGACTTAAGTGTTGGTAAACTGCATTGTGCTATCTCAAGCTATATGAATACATTTGAATAAATATTGTAATTTAACTAAAGCATCTTAACAGGATTACAGTAACACAGTTGACAGTTCATTTAGCCTTCACTAGCTTTGTGCTCAGATCATGACACGTCAAGGTTTTAATGCAATTTCTACAAATAACCAGTTTTTAATAATCAATTGTTTACTTTACAAAAGTGATCTGGGTTGGGAGGGTTACTTTTAAAATGTATTCCACTACAAATTTATAAATACATTATGTAAAATCTAATGTACTCTGTTATATTTCTCAAGGTCAGTAATGTAATCCAAATACTTTGGATTACTTCTTCAGCGATGGCACTTGACCTATTAAAAAAGTGAAGAGCAAGTGAAAGGGGAACGCAGTGCAGCATGGCCTGGCAAGGCGGGCATGGCAGCATGGAAAGACAAAGCATTGCGAGGCAAACTTGGCATCATGGCATGGCGAGACAATTCATGACAAGGTAGACGTGGCAGCAAGGCATGGCTAGACACGGCATGGTCAGGCAGACTTGGCTGCAATTAAGAGTCCAATTAAGTCCATCTTCAGGTATTGTGGAGCAGACTGGCTCATATAAGCCCAAACAAAAAAGGTCCTTAAGAGTGTTATCATTAAACTCCAAATGATATGAAGTGACACACAAAAGACCATAACATTATCCTCAAGGGGACAGTTCCCATGGTGTAAACGGATACGATTTACTGCTGGGTTCGGGATCTGTCTGGCTTTCTGCAACTGTGTTCCACTGAGGTGACTCGAATATTGAACCTGAATGCAATTATTTCAGAAATTAGAAAAGACACAAAAAACAAAAGATCAAGACTTGACATGGCTAAACGACTTGAATTGACTTGGCTTAACATGAGGGCTTAAATACACAGACAGGATAACAAGACAACCAATGACACGACAGAACTGATAACGAGATAACAACACTAATCAAGACAATGAAAAAAGAAGCAATCAAAAGACTAGACTAATAAACCCAAGACCAAACCTGAACAGAACACATGACAAAACAGGGGAATCACTCGACAGAGACAGGAAACAGGAAGAAATGAAACAGGAAACAAAACCATGACGTGACATGGAACTAAACTTCAAATTAAAAACAAGAATCAAAAACCATAAAAAACGCTACACCTCAAAACCCCACAAAGAGTGCACAACAACATATATTTCTTCGGTTTGCATTTATCAAAGAAACATCATTTATTCTTGTAAAAAATACCTTAACCTTGCATATGTGACCTAATTTCACACTACGTGTCTAAAAATGTCTGTGATGACCTACTGGCTGTGATTGCGTGGAAAAGTGGTGAAGAAGTTCAGCACTGAGATCTTTTCACTGCATGTTGAAAGTAAAAGTTTGATTTGAATGTACCGTGAAATGTGTGTCCAAAGACGAGATCCACGCCATCCATTTGTCATTGAATAATGTCTCTTTTAACCCTTTTTTTCTTCACAGTTGTTGATTAAAAATAACTTACATTGGTTCATTAATTTCCAATGATATTGCATGGATTTGGTTAAGCCATTAAACTCCACTCTTGTTATTGTGCCACTATTCTTAAAGAGACAGTACCATTTTAGCACTGGTTCTACATATGTAAATACTTGAAAATATCACAAATGATGCATGTAAACAAAAAACAGAACTATATATATATATATATATATATATATAGTTACATTTTAGAATAATAGTAAAGTCATCAAAACTATGGAATAAGATAAATGGAACTATGGGAATTATGTTGTTACTAAAAATCCAAAATAAATGAAAATTGTATATAAATATATATATATATATATATATATATATATATATATATATATATATATATATATATAATTAATAGAGATAATTTATTTCACATGTAAAAAATGGACACGAAGGGCTCATAAAAAAACAAATATAAACATTATCAGACAGATTATTGTCAAGCAGACACATCACACCAAGACATCTGAACTACTGCAGAACTAGAGACGAATTGCAAATAGAGCTGCAGATTAATGGAAGTGAAGCCACACACTTTAATACATGCTGCTTGCAGTCACCTAAAAGAGCAACTAAACGATGAAGCCTTTTAGTCAAATCAGATTTGGGAGCAATTATGTCTATGACGTACCGCTCTCATCCTTGTCCCAAAGGACTGCAATGGATACAGACAGCACATGTCTGGCAACTTGACTGTAATGGGACAGCTATAAAAACATATTGCATAATTTCCCCACTGGATCTAAATGTAATCTCATTCAGATGGATGAAGGGGGTTGTCTAGGGGCAGAACAGTGAAATCTATGGGCCTTAACATTCGGTTTAAGTATGTCATTACTAATAACAGCACATTACAAGTGAGATTGGTTTATAGAGTTTGACACAATCACATAATTTATGGAGACTATTTGTGTGGTCCTTGCATCTAAAAGCTGCCAACTGAAAACCTTATTTAGAACAGATAAGTCACTTTTTTTATATAAACTGACATGAGATTAAGGTTAAATCAAATTGGATTGCTCTGCTACAATATGCTGCATTGCAGTGCCTGAATGTAGCCAAGCAAAACACAAACCAGCTTTTTCAGTATTATGACATTTTTTATTCAGTATTATCACATTTGCCAAACACTTCCATTGCATATTTAGAAGCACATTGCTAGTGCTTCCGTGGCATTCTGGAAAAAAAAATTCTAGTCTTTTTGAATAGCATTTACTGGTTCCAGGATTAATCTTAAATTCAAAAATTGCATTTAGGCAGCTCTGCAAATGCAGGCAAAGATGCATTACACTTCAGACATTCAGACACAAAGAAAATCTGCAACGCTAACAAATATCTGTTCATAATTTTATTATGTGCCAACAATGCGTGATCTACATGTATCTGTATTAAATAAATGTGCTGGGTCCAATATAAATTAAGATCTGTGAATAGCATCTGTGACATGCATTCAATTACTACAGAAAATGATTTCAATTTGTCCCTGAGCTTGAAAAAAAAACAAGTCAAAATCACTTTTACAGTAATACACTTAGTTGCATTGTATGTCACAACCATTGTGAAGAAGCTTTGCCCACTCCTAGGGTTCTACCACCTCACAAATCCTAAATTAACTGCTGATTACATCACACCCTTTTTGGTAACTTTGAAGGTATCATACATATGTCATCACCATGGGTCTCATGTCAACACTACAGTTGAAGTCAGAAGTTTACACCGTACACTTAAAACTCAGTTTTTCACAGTTTCTGACATTAAATCGTAGCAAATATTCCATGCATTAGGTCAGATAGGATCACTACTGTGTGAAATGAATGTATGAATCATGTGAAATGTCAGAATAATAGTAGAGAGAATGATTTATTTCAGCTTTTATTTTATTTCAGCTTTTTATGTGCATCGTACAACCGTTCGGATTGATAAGTTTGTTCTTTTGTCACGTGACAGCCGTATACGCTATGCACATATGGGCTTGTCACGTGACAAAAGAACTTGGACAAGAAAATTCCAGAGGTGAACAAATCATTTCTGTTTCTCATAATTTCTCATAATTTGTCCTTGGCTACATTATCAATTTTTCCTTATTGGGACTATAATCAAAGTTTGCGTAAGTAGACATATTGGGTGTTGAAATGTAACATTTTAATTAAATTCTGCTCAAATGAATGAAATAAACTAAATTACTTGAATAAAGATTCATTAAGATTAATTTTGCTGAATGAGACAGATGAAGCATGCTGGAAGAACATGTTCATCTGTTGCTGTGCTGATCAACAAACTCACTCATGAAAAATAATGCATTATGGGTGGGGGGTCCTCTTTGGTCCTTTAATATAGTAAAGGCTCTGAATGGAGTAGTTTTCTGAATAAAGGCTTGAAATGCGATAAAGGCCCAACATTTTATACATTTTGGTTTTAAAAGATACATGTAAAGACAAACACTGTGTCTGCATTGCTAGCAATTTGCCTGTTTCAGTCATCTTTTCTTTCCTTTTTGTGCTTTCTCAAAGAAAAGATTCATATAATTGTTATTTCTTTTCATCATTGATGTATCTGTAAAATGACTGTGTCAGCTGGCTAGCAAAAAGAAAATACACAAAATGATTTACTGCCCTCAAGTTGCCCCTCATTGTGTTTTTTCCTCCCAGTAGAATCTTATTACAATATTTTCTTCAAGAATCCTAAAGCTGCTCTTTTCCACACAAAAACAGTTCGTATTGACCACTGCTGTCAATGTCCAAAGACAAAAAATGTAAATTACACAAAGCTGTTGTCTGGCTGCATAAAGCTTGGAATATAATGCACGAGTCATATGGACAACAGTTATGATGTCTTTATACTGAACCTTTAATAGCGCTTTATATTATTTGTCCTTTATGAAGCTTGAACAGCTTCTGCTCACTATAAACTGTTATTATGTGCAATAGAGCTGCTTAAAATAAGAAAGAAAAAAGCATATGGGTTTTGAGAAATGAGTGAGTAAAAGTACATTTTGAGGTAAACTACTCCTTTAACTGGTAGCACATTTTTTTTTAAAAGATTACTTTTAGGAGATGCTGTACATTATTCAGAATTAATTAAAGACAAAGAAATTAAATTAATTACAATTATTACCTAATAATATTTGCATTAAGAATATATGACACTGTCTTTGCCAAAACATAAAAGCACAATAGAAGTCACAAGTCACAGGTCTTTCCATGTTCTAGTTCTGATCTGGGTGATAACGCTCTACTTTGTGTTATAGATCATAAGAAAATATCAAGAGAATTTTCTAAAAAGCTACTTCAAACGCCTGCCAGATTGCCACATTGACATGCTTAAAACTATTCTGTTAATGTTTTCACATTCACAATTATAAATGACATACAGATCACGTACTGTACATAACATTGTGATGAGGAGGAGGGCAGGGCCCTGATTATCCATGCCCGGCCCCCAATCGTGCAGCGGAATGCGGCTGTTCGAGAGAAAGTGAGCCACACACAGCTGCCTTGTGTGTGTTTGTGTTGTGTATCTTTTTGCTTTATTAAATATTACTTTGACTTTTCAGCCGGTTCCCTCCTCCTCCTTTCCCATGAAGTTAGTAACCTTGTTATATTGGCGCTGAAGTCCAGGAAGGAGGAGGAATGCGCTGACGTGGAGTCCGCACCACTGCCATCCACCCAAAGAACCAGTCGCAGCCATGTGGGGGACGGAGGAGTTGCTGGAGGGGTATTCCATTTGCCAGGGGTCGGAGGACTGGCACGGTCACGGTCTCCTCTTTTTTTTGTTTTGTTTTTCCCTCCCCTCGTCCCCTTCCCCAGCCCTAGAGAGATGGGGAAAAGCCTGCCGGCAGGCGGGGCCAGAAGGGCTAGGGTCAAATATGGTCACATATGGTTAAATATTGCATATTTAGGTAGATATTTAGACTACTAAGCATGAAAACATTAAAAAAATTTTAAAACCATTATGTTATTCCTGCAACAACTTAATGACAATTAAACAGTGGTGAATAATGAACTGCAGGAGTACAGCAACAAGAATATAAATTACTGGGGGACCATCTGGCCATATCTGATTATTGGGGGGGACTTGCCCCCCTCAAAGTATATTGTGGTTACAACCCTGATTCTAAGGAGAGTTTGACTGTACTGGACTGATTGCAAAGCAAATGCCAAGGCCTTGCTTTTGTGAATCATTCTCAAGGAATACAAATTAAACTCTTTAGGAAATAGGAAATTACATGGACATATTCAAGGCTGGTGTTTTTTATTTATTTATTTTTTATTGTGTGAAAGTATATTATTTTTAAGTTGTCACAAAAGAGGTAAAAGATTGATAAACCATCTCAAGGCATTTTCATTGTGAACAAAGCTCATTGGGTGCCAACATTTTTATGTTTAATCAAGCCAAGAATGCCGCAAACATGCATGTCCGTCTCTGGGGCACACAGAAAAATCTATGTGATCTTTTATTTGCAGGATGGTCCTCAATGGTATGTCATGAAAATTCTCAAAAAAGACACGTTGGGTGGGTATTTCCATAGACATCATTTATGGGTGGGACATGTCTACACCGCATTTTGCCAAAGCCAGTTTTGTTCCCATCACTCTTTGAAATAGCTTACGTCTGGGACATGAAACACAGAGAAAGTTTCCATTAATTTGTGTGTGTTTTAAGTAGTTTTTTGTAAAACAAAAAAAAAGTAAAAAGTAAAACAGTAAATGCATGGCAGCACAGGGTGCCAAGTGTTTACCATAAACTAAAATAACAGTTTTAGACTATGAAGTGAATTAAAATGTTTAGACTGCAAAATGAAATAATCAACCATAAACTAAAACAACATTTAAAATAGTGTGTTAACACTATAAGTTGATATGAAATGTTTAAAATGTAATTTGATAGATAATGTTTCAACTATAAAATGACATTATATGTTTTATATAAACACATTTGTAGATCAATAATTTAAAAACTTGTTTTGACTGTAAATAGAAATAACATTGTTAGACCATTCATTAAAAAAATACAAAAAACAACATCATGTTTGCACTGTAATTACTGTGCCTCGCCAACAAATACATTTCAGTTGTTTAACCCTAAGCAGGGGTGTAGATTCTGGTACTCTGGAGGCAACCAATAAAATTAAATATGCCGAAAACCACCGTATTACAGTTCTTGAATAGTGACAGGGCAGAAAGTCTTTAAGAAGCTAGAGAAGAGAGTACACGGCAGAAGTTTATGAGAGCTGATGTGCCCTGCAGGCTTCTATCGAGCCATACACAACGTGTTAATACTTTATAAACAGAATCAGTGCTTATAGCGTTCTCTTTCCCACAAATTCACAAGTTGAATACTTTATTTTTAATCAACCCAATTTGGAATGCCCAATTCCCAATGCGCTCTAAGTCCTCATGATGACGTAGTGACTTGCCTGAATCCGGGTGGCGGAGGACGAATCTCAGTTGCCTCCACGTCTGTGACCGTCAAACCATCTTATCATGTGGCTTTTTGAGCGCGTTACCGCGGAGACATAGCACATGTGAAGGCGTCACACTATTCTCCGCAGCATCCACGCACAACTCACCACGCACCCCACCGAGAGCAAGAACCACATTATAGTAACCACACGGAGGTTATCCCATGTGACTCTACCCTCCCAAACAACGGTTCAATTTGGTTGCTTAGGAGACCTGGCTGAAATCACTCAGAATGCCCTGGATTCAAACTCGCGACTCCGGGAGTGGTAGTCAGTATCAATGTACTCAAGTACTGTAACAAGAGTAGTTGTCCACCTCTGTAATTTACAATTAGTTTAGTTTTCTTTTGTAAGAACCCTTAACTTGATTTGCATGTATTTGTGGTGCATTACATGTCGTGAAGATTCGTGTCATGTATTCTTACAAATTTTGTGCACACATAGAGTACCATCTGTGCCATTGTGAGGCACATGTGAATTCACATTCATGTTGCCAATGTAACTTTTAATTCTGAAATTTAGAAATTTTTAAGACTTTAAAACTCACATCTATAGAAACGGAGAGGGCCAACCTGAGTTTAGTTTTAGGTACTTCACCTCATTTGAGCTAATGTATCATGTTGAGTTATGTTGAGTCAGGTGTGAGACATTGAAGAGCCTGTACCAACATCTAAAGATGCATATTAAGGAGGGGAAAATGGTTTCCATTTCTAAATGTCTACTTCCATCATCTGTAGTTCAAACAATTATTCATCACTTTCAAGATATACATGACATGAGAAACAAACACCTCCTTTTCAAGTTGAGAGTAAAGTTAGCTGTATTGCAGCAGAAACAAAAAAAATATTTAAAGTGTACTTTTATCCATGTAGCGCCAGTTCCAGTTTTTCTTGGAGAAAATGAGTCAGGCAAAGAGTGTTTTGCACAATTTGTTCCAATCAAGGAAACTGTTAACTCTCTGTCACAAATTGACACAGTATGGGAACATCATAAACAAACATACTACAGCATTCATCGTCAAGTATTTTTCAGGATGTGTGGGATGGCAACAATATAACGATATAATAAGCCCTTGTCCTTTGGCTTAATTCTCCACCAGGATGTATTAGAAGTTGCCAACCCTCTTTGATCTGGAAGGAAAAAACATAAATTACTCCGTGCATATGCCACTCTTACAGACGTTCCTCAACATCATTTACCAGATGCAACTTGTTCTGCTTAGCAGGGAGCAGGATTTCAAGTTCTTTGGGCAAGAAAAAGACTTCCAGCCACTCATCAAATACCTTAAAGATCTTGAAGTAAGTGGTTTTACTTAGCCCGATGGACAAGTGTTCCTGGGAACATTAACTGCTATTTGTGGGGACAACCTGGGCTCACATAGTATCGGTGGCTTTGTAGAGAATTTCTCAAAGAGTTTGAATTTTTGCAAATATTGCAACATTGACAGAGGAACATTTCAGGAAGCTCCTCTATCCAAAGGTAGTAAACGTATCATGCTCAGAGCAGTGATGCTGCATCATGTGCTGTTGAAGAGGTCAAATTTGACTATGTGTTCAATGGCCTCATTTACATTCATGCATGCCAGCCTGGATTACCACCCTGTCTTGGCCATGATCATTTTGAAGGTGTTGCTTCACGTGATTTAGAATGAAACCTTAACCACCTTGTCACAGAGGAAAAGCAGTTCACTTACAAGGAATTAAATCAACAAATAATTCAGTTCTCATACTTCGGTAGTGATAACAAACCCACTGAGGTTGCTCCAGGGGTGGACAAATGTTCTGGTCATGCAGTGCAAAACTGATATTTACTTATAATGCTTCCAGTTTTTATTGGAGATAAGATTGCAAATCCATCTGAAAATGAGGTGTGGCAGCTGGTGTTACAGCTTTCACAAATAGAAGAGCTGATATATGCACCACCTATTTCTGCTGGCCATGTAGCCTACCTAGAAGATTTAATTGATGAGTACTTGCACATTATATGGAAAGTCTTTCCAAATCACACACTAACACCAACACACCATTACGTCAGTCATGATCCTGAACGGATTTTCCACTTTTAATTTGATTGTGGACACTAAGATTTGAGAGCAAGCACACACATTTCACAATCACATAACTTCAAGAATCTATGTCGAACACTTGCAGAGAAACATCAGCTTAATCAGGCATACCTTTATGCTGGCAACTTCTTCCTACCAGATATTGTACTGATTGTACATCATTCTTTTCTTCTTCTGTAGACCAATGTCTGCCTGGTGTGATGAGGTTAAAGATATCTGTGGCATGGGGGGCATGGTCATGTGTTGGTCTGCGGGACAGCAGTAAGGCTCGTCACCTGGGTCTCATTATAACACATGTCTCTCATTTTAGTGACAGCGGAGGGAGACCTGAAAAGGCATGCCAGAGCATCAGAGAGGGAAGAGAGTGACTAAGAGAGCACGACAGCCTCGAACAGAGAGAGTGTGTGTGTTTATTACTTAGCAGAGTGTTTATTGTTTAGAGTGCTTTCATTTATTTACCATTTCTTTGTTATCGATGGTTGCGTCGATTATATGCTTAAAAATTTTAAATTTAAAAGGACTGACCTTGAACCTGCTTTGTTGTCTGCTGACTTCATTAGAGGCGCAGCTAGTGGCATAGCAACTTCCTGCCGCCAGCCTCCTGGACTACAGCCACATGAAGAAGGTCATCCAGCAACAGGTCGGTCGGACCCCAGAGCAGAGTCAGCAGCTTTTCCGGTCTTTGAGCTTCGGGAAGCATGGCCGCCTGTTTGCTTTTGTGCAGCAGCTCCATGACGCCTGCCGGAAATGGTTGCTGGTGGGGGGAACTCACGGTGTCATGGAAGTCATCGATCTGGTGGTACTGGAGCAGTTCGTCTCCCAACTTCCCAGAGGCATATCCAAGTGGGTCCAATGCCACCGGCCGGCGTCACTGGAGGAAGCCGTCCAGCTGGCATTTCCAGGAGCTAAGCAGTGTTTTTGTCTCTCTGTCCTCTCTCTTCTCTCTCTCCACCCCTTGTGTCTTATTACTCCCCCTCTCACATCCCCCTCAGTCCCGGCTCCTCAGAGGTTGGTGATGGTGAGGTGCATTCATGGTGACATTCACAAGAATCTGGTGGTTGCATTGAGATACGATTCAGGGGAAAAAGGCATAGAGTCGAGGCTGTGGTTAATTCCCGCCTCAACCATCCACTAATTTTGGAAACCAATTGACTTTGCTTTAAAAATCTATTGAGGGTAATGTATGTGGATGGGTCCTGCAAATTAGTGTTGCGGTGTGTGTCTTGCGACGCTATGGCTGGGGTGGTGGTGCCAGGGCCATAAAAACCGGCTCCGCATCATGTTGACACAGACGAGGAAATTCCTGTTCTCAGGGGCATCCCTGAGGAGGATTTTCCTCTGGAACAGTTGCATGATGAGAGCCTCTAACCTGCCTTTAACCAAGTGAAAGTAATTGATGGTCAACAGCTCCAGACTTAATTTGCACTCACATACCCGTACTTTTCTATTATCAAAGAGCTTTTGTATCTGATGCTGGACACCCAGACCAAAGAGAATACAATTCAGTTGTTACTACCAAAGAGCCGTCAGGAAACACTCTTCCAGTTGGCTCACTATAATCCAATGGCTGGCCACTTAGGTCATGAAAAGACTTTAAACCATATAATGGCCCACATATTTTTGCTGGGCATTCACAGTGACAAATGCAAATGGTGTGCGGCGTGCCATGTATTTCATTTGGTGAATCCACCGGCCACCCCAAAATCGCCATTGCACCCTCTGCCATTGATCGAGGTCCCCTTCAAGAGAATTGGCATGGACCTCGTCGGGCCATTAGAGCAGATTGCTCTTGGAAATCGCTTTGTATTAGTTCTGGTGGACTATGCAACATGATAGCCGGAAACAGTGCCCCTGCGCAACATCTCAGCACGTAGTGTTGTGGAGGCACTCTTCAAAATAATCTATCGAGTGGGGATTCCAAAGGAAATCCTCACTGATCAAGGCACAACGTTCATGTCATGTACACTTCGCAAACTATATGAATTATTAGGCATTAAATCAATTTGCACCAGCTGAACAACAGGGGCACTCGACTATGGGAATTCACACAGGGAGATAAAGTGCTTGTTTGCTGCCCACTTTGAGCTACAAATTACTCGCCACGTGACAAGGACTGTTTGAGGTCACATGATGAGTCAGAGATCTTGATTATGAGGTTAGATGAACAGATAGGAGAGGGGCACGTCCACCTCCTTAAACCATGGAGGGAGGCGGTGCCTTTAGCCTTGGTGACGGTAGTTCTGGAGAGGGAGAAGCTCGGGCTGGAGGTATCTCCCAAATCAAGTTCATTCACCCCGGTCCCTGGTGGAGACCACCTCTCACTGTCGCAACTTACAGACATTACCCGGTTGAAAGCAGAATTCAAAGACATGTTTTCAACCCGACCCGGTCTCACGAATGTCATAGAGCACCATAACAAGACCACACTGGGGGTGGTGGTTTGTAGCTCCCCGTATTGTCTTTCAGAACACAAGAAGAAGATTTTTCAGGAAGAATTAGAGGCAATGCTTGAAATGGGCGAAATACAGGAGTCACACAGCGACTGGGCCAGCCCGGTAGTTCTGGTACAAAAGAGCGATGGGTCAGTCCGGTTCTGTGTTGATTACCGCTACGTGAATGCGGTGTCTAAATTTTACGTTTATCCATTGCCGCGAATTGACGAGTTACTCGTTCGGTTGGGCTCAGCTCAATTTTACTCGACGCTGGATTAACAAAGGGTTATTGGCAGATCCCTTTAACTCTTTCTTTTTTTAACTCTTGCTTTTTCCACACCATTCGGATTACACAAATTTGTGACACTTCTGTTTGGTTTGTTTGGAGCCACTGGTCCAATGACAGAGTCATGCCAACAGGCCAACTTTTACATGCACCTGATTTCTCTCTCCCCTTTATTTTGCAGACTGATGCATCTGACAGCGGGCTGGGCGTGGTGATCTCACAGGAGGTGGGAGGGGAGGAACAATAATTGCTATTTATTAGTTGCAAGCTCTCCTGCAGGTAGACAAATTATAGTACTGTTCTTGCCCTCTGCTAATATCTGCTTGGGTGGGCCTTCATCCTCTGTTCCGATCACGCTCCTCTGCTGTGGCTCTACCGCATGAAGGATACTAACACCCAGATCACCCATAGGCAGGCCGGATATTGCCCCGGCCTAAGGGGGCATGGGGGCGTGGTCATGTGTCAGTCTGCGGGAGAGGGAGATTGGTAAGGCTTGTCACCTGGGTCGTAATTATCTTATTATAGTGATGGCGGAGGGAGACCTGAAAAGGCACGCCAGAGCATCAGAGAGGGAAAAGAGTGACCAAGAGAGCACGACAGACTTGAACAGAGAGAGAGAGAGTGTTTATTATTTAGCGAGTGTTTATTGTTTAGAGTGCTTTCATTTATTTACCATTTCTTTGTTATCGACGGTTGCTGTCGATTATATGCTTAAAAAGGGAAGAATAAAAGGACTGAACGTAAACCTGCTTTGTTGTCTCCTGACTCTTCCATTGCCCCCGAACTAAGATCCTTTACAATATAATTTTGCAGGCATTGCCTAATCTATCCTTTCAAAACTTCAGAACTCTGGGATAGAAAGCAAAGATGACTTGCAATATGTTCAGCAAGAAGAAATCTCTTGCCAATTACGTGGCGTGTTGATGGCGTAGTGGGCTCTGGGGCATTGTCCCTGTAATACAGGTGAAAATCGAAAAATTTGAATATCGTGCAAAAGTTCATTAATTTCAGTAATTCAACTTAAAAGGTGAAACTGATACATTATATAGACTCATTACAAGCAAAGTAAGATATTTCAAGCCTTTATTTGATATAATTTTTATGATTATGGCTTACAGCTTATGAAAACCCCAAATTCAGAATCTCAGAAAATTAGAATATTACATGAAATCAATAAAAAAAAAAGGATTTTAAATACAGAAATCTCGGCCCTCTGAAAAGTATAATCATGCATATGTACTCAGTACTTGGTTTGGGCCCCTTTTGCATTAATTACTGCCTCAATGCGGCGTGGCATGGATGCTATCAGCCTGTGGCACTGCTGAGGTGTTATGGAAGACCAAGATGCTTCAATAGCGGCCTTCAGCTCTTCTGCATTGTTTGGTCTCATGACTCTCATCTTTCTCTTGGCAATGCCCCATAGATTCTCTATGGGGTTCAGGTCAGACGAGTTTGCTGGCCAATCAAGCACAGTAATACCATGGTCATTGAACCAGGTTTTGGTACTTTTGGCAGTGTGGGCAGGTGCCAAGTCCTGCTGGAAAATGAAGTCAGCATCTCCATAAAGCTTGTCTGCTGAAGGAAGCATGAAGTGCTCTAAAATGTCCCGGTAGACGGCTGCGTTGACTCTGGACTTAATAAAGCACAGTGGACCAACACCAGCCCGATGACATGGCTCCCCAAACCAACACAGACTGTGGAAACTTCACACTGGACTTCAAGCATCTTGGATTGTGTGCCTCTCCATTCTTCCTCCAGACTCTGGGACCTTGGTTTCCCAATGAGATGCAAAATTTGCTCTCATCAGAAAAGAGGACTTTGGACCACTGAGCAACAGACCAGTTCTTTTTTCTTTAGCCCAGGTAAGACGCTTCTGACGTTGTTTGTTGTTCAGGAGCGGCTTGACAAGAGGAATAAGACATTTGAAGCCTCAGTCCACTCCTTGTGAAGCTCCCCACACATTTGAATGGCCTTTTCCTGACAATCCTCTCCAGGCTACGGTCATCCCTGCTGCTTGTGCACCTTTTTCTTCCACACTTTTCCCTTCCACTTAACTTTCTATTAATGTGCTTTGATACAGCACTTTGAGAACATCCAACTTCTTTTGCAATTACCTTTTGAGGCTTTCCCTCCTTGTGGAGGGTGTCAATGATGGTTTTCTGCACAACTGTCAGGTCAGCAGTCTTCCCCATGATTGTGAATTCAACTGAACCAGACTGAGAGACCATTTAAAGGCTCAGGAACCCTTTGCAGGTGTTTAGCTGATTAGAGTGTGACACTTTGAGCCTGCAATACTGAACCTTTTCACAATATTCTAATTTTCTGAGATTCTGAATTTGGGGTTTTCATAAGCTGTAAGCCATAATCATAAAAATTATATCAAATAAAGGCTTGAAATATCTTACTTTGCTTGTAATGAGTCTATATAATATATTAGTTTCACCTTTTAAGTTGAATTACTGAAATTAATGAACTTTTGCACGATATTCTAATTTTTCGAGTTTCACCTGTATGTGCACTGTAAGTTTCTTTGGATAAAAGCGTCTGCAAAATGCATAAATGTAAATGTTATTCAGCTTAGAAAGCTTATTTAAATCAGGTAATGTAGCAAATACATTTTAATCTTATGATTACATCATTTGTGAGCTCCTTTAATTAAGTATTTTTTTGGAGTGATCTCTGTGTTTACCTTAATGTGTAAATAAATGTAGTACAAATATCTTGTGAGACAAAATAGTGATACATGGTGTCAACAACATTACAGTTTGTAAATAAGATGTTCATTGTACTTTTATCAGAAACTGTGGTGGTTACTCTGGACTCACAAGAAGTATCAAGCTGTGTCTATGTTACAGTCCATCGAGTTCATCCTCTCATCTCTCAAGTCCAACACATGACAGCCAATCTTGCTTGTCACCTCCTCAGAGACAGCCAACCCAACAAACTCTCCATGCGCTTTCTCTATTTCTAAGACATGGCCCACATCTTTCCAGGTCCCTTTGGACCTAATGCCACCAGACAGCCAATCAGCTATTTCGGGATGTAAGAGGTCTAAACCTACTGAAAGGCACCAGATGGTGAGCGTCCTGGTTAACAAAATCCACAAGTATGAGCTTTGTCCAACACGTGCTCAATGTCTTACAGTCTGACAAAATACTGTTAGGGAGAACCCTAATAGCTTTGCGGACCAGTTTCCAAATGGCTCTTTAATAGCAGGAGGGTATACATCACTTTTACTGCAAGTGAAGACCCGTGTGGATAATCTTATTTGGGAGAGCAGCATTTCCCATCATAGAAACATGCCAAACTCTGGATGTAAAGCAGGACCCACTGACACCTATGGTTGTGTAAGATTTCAGCCACAACTCCCACCAGAAGAGACCAAGGAGACAATAGAGGCCAAACATCAGTGACTAGAGGACATTTACAGATAGGTAGGAGTATTCAGAGTATTGAAATTTGAAATATGTCCTAATAAGCAAGTTTTAGTTACATTTAAATGCTGTTTAAAGCAGGTATTTAAATTGTATGCTGTATGAAATAAATATGATATGATAGAAATAATATGAATGTTTAGATTATATTTTAACTAGTGTTTATGCTGCCTCATTATCATCAACGAAGCTTGTGCTTGCAAATATGTGTTCAGATGTAAATGTGTCAAATGTGATGTAAATATGCCCATATTAGAAAATCAACATATTATAAAAATTGCATTTTACAATATATTCAAATAGAAAACTGTTCTTTTAAATTGTACAACAGAGTTCACAATATCACTGTTTTTACTGTATTTTGGATCAAATAAATGCACTTTGGTGAGCAGAAGAGACTTTTTTTAAATGGTAGTGTAGGTCTAAAATTAAGTGAAGTCTTTATGTAAAGAAAATGTATAGTCATATTACTTCTTTTAACTTAAAACTTTATTTTGATAATTAAGTCTCCTCACAATCATTCTCTTTCTGTCACATTCCTCATTGATAGGCCCAGGGGAGGGTCTTTTGTGTCCTCAGGTGTGAATCACATCAATATTCATGATCATTCACGCCTCCTCGCATATGACCTTTCTAAAACTAAAAGTGTCTTACAAAAGTTCAATTACTATATTGTTTGGTATGAATGAGTGATCAGGATGCTTTTCACATCATTTTGTAGCAAATACTCTAGGCTACAAGATCCAGTTCTCAAAAGTTGTGTGGACAAATGTTTAGTATGTGTTATATTGCCTTATTTTAATGACTTAAAAATGTTGATGTTATTTTAAACGTATAAACGCTATTTTCTCAAAAATACAAACCTTTTCACACATGTTGCTCACATATTATTGTAGCCCAGTTTGTGCTGAATACAGTGCTATCATACTTTAGCCATTAATATGTTTTTAAGCAACTGAAAAAAGCACAAATGTCAAGGCATGTCAAAACTTCTCCAGGGCCCAAAACACCCTCAGACCCCAGAGGGTTAAACAGAAGTCTATCTGTGCAAATTTTCACTTGCTCACTGAAATTGATATACAGCACACTTTAGAGATGTCCATGGAAGAATGTGGAAATGCTATTGAGTACTTTAAAAGAAGGCTGACCAGCTTCTTATGGCACATTTCGATGAGAATGAAAGTGGACTGGTATTACATGCAGATGTTAGTGTAAATTTCTTGTTCTTCTTGTGTTTCATTTCACCTCAAAATGTAACTCTAAATTGTATTGTGTTCTCTTTAGGTTGCTGCAACTGCAGCTGATATACATAGAGAGGATGTTAAATCTACCTGCCAGCCCTCATCTTATTCTCTGTTGTTAGTATGTCATAACAGAGTAATGAGAGACCAAAAAGTATTGTACTACTATACTGTACTAGAGTACTATTACTACTGTAATTGTAGTAGCTGATTGTTCGCTAAGGAAATCCTTTTAAGTAATATGTATAATGGGAAAAATCCTCTGGAATAGGTTTTTTTAAGATTTAACCTAAGAGTTGATGTCTTTTTATCTTTATTTCATTTCAGGAAGGTCAGAGGCCTGTGCTGAATGCTGGATGATTACCCTAGAGGGTTGTGTTGTTTATGAGGGCATACAACCAACATTTCTAACTACGATTGCAACAGTGTTCGCTATTAAACTATGTCTTGAGCCTTCAGTATCAAGAGGAGACATGCTGCGTGTTGGAATTCATTCAAAGGTCTTTTATTCACCTTTTACAGTACCCTTTAATTTGCTTTGTTTTTTCCCTATGCTGCTCCATAATTAATTAAACATATATTTAATCCAATATTTAAATTGATCAGATGTATGCTGTGCAAGTTCTCTCATTCAGATGTAAATGTAAATTTAGCTTTTTAAATGATTAATATAAGTTATGGGTTTTTTATTTTAATCCAATATCGTTAGATACTTCATCGGGATAAAACCTGAAAAAGGCTCGAAGACCTGGAGAGGCAAGGTGGTGTCAAAAAAGACTGGAAAGCTTGTTAATAAGATCTCTGCCACTGTCAACCTCAAAGTTTCCTCTCTCCTGAAAAAACTCATAGATTTTGTGTGGGATTTCATCTAGGAAAGTAAACTTCAGTGCCCACTCACATTAATGCTCCAGCCTCCTGATAGAGTGGTATTTAGTTACCACCTCTCATCTGCATTCATAAACTCTCTCTTTCTCATTCTCCTATGGACTCAAATGATCTGTCTCTCTCTCTTTCTCTCTCTCCTCTCTCACTCTCTCTCTCTCGCTCTCTCTCTCTCTCAGTTTTCAGTTTCAGATAAGGTGCTTTATTGGCATGAAAAACATTTTTACATTTGTATTGCCAATAGCTGAGTAAGAATAAAACAGTGAGCTAAAAAATATTGTAAGGGGGTTATGGGAAAGTAGGAGGAGAGTACCAATATAAATAATAGTTTAATGAAGAAATAAACAAAAAACACATGAACATAAACACACAGAGCAGCTGCCTGTATTTCTCTCTCTCTCTCTCTCGAACTGTTGTCACCGGCCACCTTTATCCCTCGAACGCACCCCCATCAAGCTGATTGGGGACCCGGTGTGTGTTATTCCAGCCCGGCCCCGCCCTCCTCCGCTCTACACTCCTCCCGCTGTTGTCTGAGGCCGGGGAGCGTGCCTTGTGCCCCGCTTGCCGACGGGTCATCCCTGCCTTCCTCGACCTGGGATAAGACAGGTAGGCAAAAACAACAATAAAACAAAATAGGCGAGGGATAAAGGCCAACACGGAGCGACAGAGAGAGAGAAGAGCGGGAGGGGGAAAAAAACTCACTCACCAGTGCCATCACGTGGTCCCCGATCACTCCTCCACCCTCTCAGGCAGACAGCAGCCCCTCCTCCCCAGGCGGACCGGAGTCAGACTGACCCCCAGTGGACAGAACGCCCCTCCGTTATCTCGGCGACACTCCTCTGCCCCAGGCAGCGGCGCTACCACTCCAGGCGGTCGGGGAGTCGCTTCCCTCTCGACCCCTCCGCGTCTCTGGGGGACGGCAGGGAACTCCTCCACCCCTGGCAGCGGCTCCTTCGCTCCAGGCGGTCACCCTAATTTATTTTCTATATTTATAATAAAATTAATCAACACATTTTCTGTCTCATTTAAGAAGTTGTATATGATCACTGCAGGCTTTTGCCTCTCTAAGTGCTATATATTTAGTCACTAACATTTTCCTGTCAATGTTTACCTCTCAGACCTGGGCGCTTTTCAACAGACTCCTTGC
The DNA here is from genome assembly GCF_025860055.1 of Xyrauchen texanus. Classification (NCBI taxonomy): domain Eukaryota; kingdom Metazoa; phylum Chordata; class Actinopteri; order Cypriniformes; family Catostomidae; genus Xyrauchen; species Xyrauchen texanus. Next base: position 55,467,380 of record NC_068279.1, on the reverse strand, counting down.
CAGATCTGACAAGAGTTGGTGTGATGTAATGGCTGTTTTTGCCTCTTCATTTTAAGGTTTATTCATGCACAAGTTCTTCTCATTAAACTTTGCACTTTAAAATTTTTTTCTTTGACAAATTGATTTTGTTTCTATTTTTAGCAGTATGTAAGTATTTAAACGAATCAGTGTTGTTTAAAGCAAGCACAATTAAAAAACATTTTTTCAAGTTGTGTTTCTTGACTTACTGCTTGCATTTGTGACATTCAGTTAGTATTGAGCCATTTTGACAATGCCTCTTAATTCATTTTCTCTTCATCTAGTGCAACATCTGTTTGATCTACATCCTTAATATATCTAGCATATATATATAAGTCTTTAGGTATAAAAACATATTTTATATTGAGGAAGTAAACAGCTGGAAACCGAGCTGCCAGTATTTAACAGTAAAATTACAGTACAGCTGTAAAAAAAAAACAGTATTGAAACAGTAACAGTAGAATTACAGTAAGCGGATGGAATCACTGCTACCAGTATTTTACTGTACATTTACAGTACAGCTGTAAAAAAAACAACAACAAAAAACAGTATTGAAATGGTAGAATTACAGTAAGCGGATGGAATCACTGCTACCAGTATTTTACTGTAAATTTACAGGTAAATTTTTTACAGAGAAAAACTATTTCCATAAAATGTAATGAAATGTGAGGGCTCATGCAGGGACTGGGAGTGCCCAATTATTGTTTTTCAACGCAATTTTAATAATATTTTACCCTAAAAGTACATGTATTCACTTGCAAGACATACTAGATGGTATTTATAATTTACTTTTACATCAAAAACCATTTAAAAATATATATATTTTGTGTGAAATTACATGTATTGTCTTACTAAATATATTATATATATATAAAATAACTGTATATGTTAAGGTTAACCTGTTAACCAATCAACGTTTTTTTTATTTATTATTATTGTAGCATGTTTACATTCTTTTCTGTTAAACTTTTTTTTTTTTTTTACAGTTATAGAAATCCCAACATAAATGGATTATGTAAACTTCCATTTTACATTTCTACAGTAAGTGTATTTCACTGAGTGAAATTTCATTTGCTTTCATTTTAATAAAGTAAACTGAATGAGTTTACTAAACTCCAGATTCATTTCGACACTGAAATGCGTTTCATCATATTATGAGTACAGCATGAATGTCTTGTGTCGCAAATGTAGTGTCAACAAAAGTTTAATACTTAACTTTATACTGTAAGTAAAATCTTTTTACTTATAATAATTTTTTTTATGTGAATTTATGATAAATTGTCCTAGATTTCCTCCCTTTTTCAACTTTTTTTTTTACAGACATCTCAGATTAAAATTGAATTTTCACATGTGAAAATCATGACATTTAAAGGAGAATGCCTGATTTTGTTTTTCAGTAACACATATAATCAGTTAATGATGCGCTCAGGAATTTTTCCTCATTAAAAAAGTTTAACTGCTAAAAATATTCAATATAATTTTGCAATATATGTAGGAAATCAAATTCTACATGTTAGAATCACATGACCAGCCGAATACTGCTCGCTCAGTTACAGCCTGTTATTTGAAACTTTCACTCATTGATTGAAGTAATTATGGCTAACAATGAATACCATGAATAAAGTGATTGAACTAAACACTAAGACATTGACACTGTTGTTTTGTATTGTTTTTAAATTATGTAACTCTTTGTTACATAAAATTTTTTGTACATTTTCAGCAATTTTCAATAGGGGTCAAATATGGCCTGAAGGACAAAATGAGTTTATTAAAGGGATAGTTCACTCATAAATGAAGATTATTTTGAAGAATATTTCAGGTCCATACAATGCAACTGAAAGGGTCCAAAAATCACATATAGGCATAATAAAAGTAATCCATATGACTCCGGCGGGTTAATCAATGTCTTCTGAAGCGATCCAATTGGTTCTGGGTAAGAACAAACCAAAAAGTGCCCCATTTTCCACTGAACATCTTGCCACCACAGTCTCTAGGCACACTCCTGATTTCAAGCTTGATTACACTTCCTAGTGCTTGACACCTCTGGTGGTGGGTGCTATTTATAATTTAGGAAGAGGGACATTCTCCCTCTAAATTTATGACAGAAACGTGTCACCAAGTCTTTACAGAACATTCTTTTTGTGTTTAACCTTCTAGATTGTTCTGGGTGATGTGCAGTCTTCAGAGAATTTATAAAAATTTAGATAAAGGCACTTGCCAATATAAGAACAAAGAGGGAGAACAAAATGAACGTGATTTGCATTTCCTTTTAACTACTTAAATAAAGAGTCCAGAGGAGGAAACCAAGCAGAAAGCCGTATTTGAAATTACAGAACATTAACAAAGATGAAAAATAATTGATGTTAGAATTTATTACACCTGAGGGCAGCTGAGACTATGTCCAGCCCTAGTGTTCTCATGAACCTGGTATTTTATTTATATTTCATGAGACCTGAGTTGGGTGACGAATGGAAAGAGTGTGAATCAGAATAAGAAAGATGCACATAAAACAATGGTGTCAGAAATTCCTTGTACTAAATTATGCAAAACTACATTACCAAACTGTAGTCCAATTCTAAATAATACAAATGTAATATGAAATACTGTCCAGGGAAGGAGAAACAAGTCTGCCAGACGAATGTAAATCCACCAGAAGGAAAACAAAAGGCAGAGATGATATGGATCAAAGCTGCGTTTGTTACTTGAGCAAATCCAGGAGGCAAACCCACGAGACAACAGACACGAGGATAAATGTGTGATGAAAAAGTGTCTGTCAAATGCTTGTTTACATGTTTATCAATAGCAATATTGGGCAGCTGAGAAAGGAAACATGCCAAAAAGCTTTGCTTCATTAAGGTCTTGATTTATCAAAGTGTCCAATATGCTTTGCTTTAGCTATAACACTTCCTCAAACGCCACACACCATCTGTTTCCTCATACCAGCAAGCAGGTTGTGTATTTATCACCATGGTTACATTCATTCTCATCCATTCTATCGCAACAACTCACTCGGATACAAAGATATACTTAAGCACTGAGATACAAGAGGCCGTTTTATTGTGAAAAGGGGTGCTATCAGGCATGACACGCTAGCCTCGAATGTCTTATTGCTTTAACACATGGTTACTTTATAATTAAAATATAAAGGACACACATTTTCATTAAAAATGTATTTTTAAAGTGTTTTCTTTCATTAGAAGATATAGTCCATGATATCATTTTTCTATCTTTTGTTGTGCAGTGATATGTTTTTTTTTTTACATTATGAAAAGGAAAGTTTGACTGAATTCTAATTGGTAAAACATTATTAATAACTACACAGTATAAAGTATTTGTAAAGCATTAGTCTGTATATCAATGATTATTCCTACATTTCAATACATTAATAATCTACATATAAATAGTATGTTATTTGTTTCTGTTCACTTTAACAAATTATTTATTATTGTTTAATATTTCATATATAGGCAGTTTGATTGTTTTTTTATCCTTCATAAACAACTTGTTAATACCGAGCTTATGTATTTTATTTGATTTAAATCAGTGGTAAAGAAGTCTTTATGAGAACATTAAGAAAGCATAAATTCATAGTTAATAAAGATATTAAATATGTAATGAATTTGATTCACATTTCTGCTTAATGTGCTTATTAATGTTTTAGTAACACTTATTATTAAATAAATTAATGCTTAATTTATATAATAAAGCACTTACTAATGGCTAGCTAAGCATTTTGCATGACCTACTCTAAAGTAAGAACTATATATCCCTAATTAAACATTTATTAACATGGTTCAACAGTAATTATGGCCAGCTGGCCCGGGACCAGTGTGAGAGTTTCGCCGTTTTGGGCCAGTACTACATTGTCACTAAATCTTCCGTTGATCTTGTAAATGTGTTGTACATGTCTCCTAGTCTGATTATTAAACCACAGCCGCCTGCCATTTCATTTTAGAAATATCCAGATCTCCGGTGTTGCCCGCTTCAATGTGATGTGTGAGGGCGTTGACCCGCTAAAAACATCAAATTATGACTTCTGTAATCTGTGTATTAGATTACAGAGAGAAACGCTCATTTAATGCAAAGTGAGCAGCACATCCAGACTATTTATTTAATGAAATTGCAGCCTCTTATGGTGTAACAAATGATTCACATTGCGTACATTCACATTACATGCATTTATTGTGTGACTTTCATTCATCTCTATGAAGTTAGCATCAATACACCTTCCTACAAAAGCCATCATTATTTCTTTAGTTAAATTATGTAATAGTTAACAAATTTGGCGCTTCGACAAGGTTACAAAAAAAGGTCCATGTTTGTTAACATTTCCACTTTATTTTCATGTTACGAAGACAAACACCTGGACAGAGTTTCAGCACCATTGTGACAACTGACAGCTACTGTAATGAAGCACTCACTTACTGTTAGTTCAACTTTATAACCCGTGCTGGTTTGGGAAATAGGCATTACTCCTTAGACATTGGTAAAAATGATCGTAAAAGCTTAAGTAGCAATGTTACGTAATTGTGAAACCCTGCTCCTAAATATATATTAAATAAAGTTTCTAAACCATCAAAAACCTTTATAACATATATTGGAATAATATACAGATTTTGCTCAAAAGAAATTGGTACTTTTATTCACCAAAGTGGCATTCAACTGAACACAATATATAGTCAGGACATTAACTCTTTCACCGCCAGCGTTTTTTAAAAAAAAGTTGCCAGCCACCGCCAGGGTTTTTGACGATTTTCGCTAAACTTTAATGGCCCGCAGAATATTTTCTTCCATGAATATATGAAGATGCTATATATCAAAATAAAGATCTGAGCCTCTGCTTTTAGGCAAAAAAAAAAAACATTTTATTTTATCTTCATTTGTTCTTTTTTTATTGCGACTTGACCAGGGGTAGGTTTTGTCAAAAAACATTTCAGACAAAAAGCTGAGAAAAAGGCATTTTTATGTCTGATATTTTGAGCTTCTCATACGCCACTTCTTCATGTTTGAGACGATCGCAGTCTGTTTCTTTGATCAAAGAGTTGCGTACTCTTTCAAAACATGCGGAGGGGTCTTCCTTACCGTATAACACCTAAAACACGGAAACCCGGAAAATTCCGTGTTTGGCGGGGAAGCGTTTTTTCATAAAACACGGAAAATTTCGTGTTTGGCGGGGAAAGAGTTAATAACGTGAAAAATTACAATTACAGTTTGAAAAAATATTCAGAACTTTATAAACTACTTCAAAGAGTTCTCATCAAAAAATCAGCTTGGCAGATCTTTGGCATTCACCTCACACTTCCTGTAACACTTGTCATAGATGTGTCTGTCTAGTCGGGCACTTCACACGCACCTTACAGTCTAGCTGATACCACAAAAGCTCAATGGGGTTAAGATCCATAACACTCTTTTCCAATTATCTGTTGTCCAATGGCTTTTCTTGGCAGTTCAGCCCACTGGGGTACCACACTGATCTAACCCCACAGAGGAATCAGTTTACCTGAACACAAGCCAGAACCCAAGCTGAAGCCCGACACATGCCCTCATATTTTACTGGCCATGAACAACCAGCAGAAAGCATTTATCAAGACCCCTGTGACAGCCAACGGCGCCACTGCCAGACCACCACCACATTCATCCTCTCTCTCTCTCTCATTACAGTTTTTATTCCATCTCTTGAATGGAATACATTAGATCTTGCATGTATAGCGTTTATGAGTATTTCCCGTGCATGACTACAAGGGAATAGCTGTCTGATTGGCTGTGCCCTTTTCTTTCCCATGAGGCAGTTTTCTAAGCGTCGTGTTTTCTGGTCTCGGCATGGATCCATTACTCATATTGAGGTGAAGCCTGTGCTGAGATTCCAATAGTTGATCTGCTGTGTGTGGGAGTTTTTAGGTGTTTTTTAATACATTTAAAGACTTAGGCTCAACCAGAATTAGTGTACTGTCAGAGTATACACTGCATGTGATGAAGGATGCACTTCTCAGCAAACATTCATAAGGTGCAGGTGACCTGACTTTAAACATGAAATGGTGTGAAACATGAACTTGACTTGAAACATGAAATGGTGTGTCAGTAAGCTAGTTTTTAGTTGGACAATTCTATGGGCCCAGCAGAACCCCAGACTGTCTTCCTGCATGATTTTGTAAAAATGGTCTCCTTTGCACAGGTAAGCTAAATCCTTGATAATAAAAGCACTTTTTTATTTTAAGGACAACATTTGCTTCCAATTTGTTCAGCACGGCACTGTGTGGACTCGTCATACAGGCTTGACTGGATCGTGCAGAGTGAATATCACACAACAGCATGGCACATACCAAAAAACCTGCTCATTAGAGACTCATTAGAATATATATTTTTTACTTTGAAGCACTATGGAGAACGTCAAACATCTCATAAGACCAGACAGCCTGACATTCTGAACAGCGCTGATGATGAAAAGACGAGAAAATATAATGTGTCATTACTGTAGCAACACTAACTGTAGTAACTGGTACCTTGACCAAAATGTTATAGATTCATATTAAAACTATACAATATAAGGGAAAAAGAAGTCTACTCTGTTTGTAATATATATATATATATATATATATATATATATATATATATATATAGATTACTGACACACCATTTCATGTTTCAAGTCAAGTGCTGATATAGCACGATTGCGAAGTGTGATATTGCTTATATACAACAGTTCAACAAACAAGTCATTAAAAAAGAGAGAAAATAACTAAAGTCATAAAAAATGCATTTGTGCAAAGAACTACTTTCTTACAACACAGAGCAGGATCTGCTTTTGCAGTTCAAACAATGCGCTTACCTCTGTCGTTTGAAAACGTCATGTTAGACCAACAAGGGCTTTGTATGTTTCTAACAAGTTATGGCATTAATGAGGCAGGGATGTGAGTGAGATAGAGAGTGAGAGAGGGGGTGGGGGGGAGAAAGTGAGAGCATGTGTGGTTATCAGTGTGTGCCTTGACTTATATACAATTCAAGGGCATTCATTGATGTGCTGATTCAACGCACCCCGCAGACTGAACTGCTAATACCGCACATTTCTCCCTTACTCGTCCGAATGGAAGCATTAAAATCTCGCAACACCGGGCTTAGTTGTGACTTTTCAATGGTTTTAAGGTCTATGGTGAGCTGTTTTTCATCTTGAAACAATTCACAGCCCACTGTGTTTGCCGCACAGAGTTAGGTTCATGACGGCTTTTCTGCAAGTTGTCTAAAGCAATAGATGTGATGGTTAAAATTCTTGAAGTTTGTGCTGTTAAAAATGGCTACCCTCTGTCGTTTTCGTCATCTGACGAGCTTTCGTACTTAAGGTCAAATGATGTATTCTTTGCCATGTCCGCTGAGGAAATCGATCAAAATCGCTGAAGTTTCAGCCAGAAGTTTACATACACCTTAGCCAAATACGTTTAAACTAAATTTTTCACAATTCCTGACATTTAATCAAAGAAAGCATTACCTGTCTTAGGTCAGTTAGGCTTACTGCTTTATTTAAAAATTTTATTTTTTTATATTTGAATGTGAAATGTCAGAATAACAGTAGAGAGAATTATTTGTTTCAGTTTTGGAGCAGTGGCTTTTCCCTTGCAGAACAGCCTTTCAGTTTATGCCTATATAGGTATAATTTTACTGTGGATATAGATACTTGTCTGCCTGTTTCTTCCAGCATCTTCACAAGGTCCTTTGCTGTTGTTCTGGGATTGATTTGCATTTTTTGCACCAAACTACATTCATCTCTAGGAGACAGAATGCATCTGCTTCCTGAATGGTCTGATGGCTGCGTGGTCCCATGGTGTTTATACTTGCGTACTATTGTTTGTACATGAGGTACCTTCAGGCATTTGGAAATTGCTCCCAAGGATGAACCAGACTTGTATATACAATATTGTACCATTTTGTTTTCTGTGGTCCTGGCTGATTTTTTTTTTTATTTTCCCATGATGTCAAGCAAAGAGGCACTGAGTTTGAAGGTAGGCCTTAAAATACATCCACAGGTACACCTCCAGTTGACTCCAATGAGCCAGTTAGCCTAAAGGCTTGACCTAATTAAAGGCACTTAAAGGCACAGTTAACTTAGTGCATGTACACTTCTGACCCACTGTAATTGTGATGTAGTCAATTAAAAGTGTAATAATCTGTCTGAAACCAATTGTTGGAAAAATTACTTGTGTCGTGCACAAAGTAGATGTCCTAAACGACTTTCCAAAACTATAGTTTGCTAATATGAAATCTGTGGAGTGGTAAAAAAAATCTGTTTGAATGACTTCAACCTATGTATATGTAAACTTCTGACTTCAACTTTGTGTGTGTGTGTGTGCGCGCGTGTGTGCGTGTGTACATACTGTATATATTGCCATAAGAAAATGGTATAGTTTGTTTTATTTGCCTTCTCACTGGGGATCATCCATGGTCTATCCTGTGGTAATTTTCACAAATTAAAAAAGGCAAACCAAGTGATTTAAAGCTTGAACCTCCATGAATTATGGAACAAGCTATCAATTTTTGGTAAATGTGTTTCCACATGTGAACATGTGAAATGTGAACCTTTGGGTTAAAAGCTAATCTTTTCAATTCATGATTCACAGGTTTTCAATTCAAAACAATTCGATTCAATTCACAATGAAATATGATTTGATTAATGATTCAATTCTGCATTTAAAAAAAAAATACATTTATAGTATTCTTGCATATATGAATATATAGTAATACTTCCTCTAATGTGTCTTGAGCAAGAAAAAGAAAGGCAAACTACTTAATATTGTTTATTCCACTAAAAGTAACTTGCAAGAAAAAACATAAAAAATAAATGTACTGTACATACAGACTTAGAATACAATAATAGTACAAGAATACAACGTGCCAATAAAATATTTCACAGATGAACATAGCTAGAAAAGTATTCCATATTTCACCATAAATTGAATTTGCATGACTTTTCCAGGCCTTGAAATCACAATTTTAAAATTCCCTGATATGTCTGGTTCCCCTTCTGTCGCTCTCTCCACGTTGTGTCGGAGAAGCGACACTAGGGGTCTCTCTTGAGCGCCGATATCCACCTCTGATCTATGAAAAAAGGCCAATGAGAGTTGGCAGCCAGTATTTGCATGTCCCGCCCCCGGACATACGGGTATTTAAGTGGCGCAAATACGGGAGTTCATTCAGAAAATGTCTTCGGAGCCGATGGTCTGTCTGCAGTTTGCTGCGAGTTTACACACCACTACGTTCCTGTTTCCTCTGATGATCTGCATGCTGTTGGATTTGACGGCGCACAACAGCGGCTTTCTCCTACTTGCACGGCGTGCATTGTTGCCCCTGAGCGCTTCGACAGCGCAGACACACACACATACTGTGTATTAAAAGGGTTATTTCCCTTAAAAGAGTGAATTTCTCTAAAAGAGCAAAACACAGCGGCGTTGAACATCCTTTTCAGGACGCGTCTTTTTCAAGATGCCCTTCCGCCCCTGTGTTGTTCCTGGATGCGGTAGAAGCCTCTCTGCTTCAGACGGCCACAGGCGCTGTCTCGTGTGTTTGGGCCGCGAACACACCGAGGCAGCGTTTGTGGATGGTTCATGTTCTCACTGCGAGAACATGACCATGACCACGTTGCGGTCGTGGCTTGCTTTCAACAGAAAGCAAGCCACCCCAGCTGCACCCCGCATTGTTCCTTCTTTCCACAGGATTGAGGACGATGCGGTTGGCGCTGGGGGCGGCAGCGGGTGCAGTTTCGCCGGGTAGCCCCCCGCGAACCTCCCGTTCCCCGACACGCTCGCTGGTCCCCGTCCACGCTCGCGGCGATAGTGGCTCGCCTCACAGCCTGGCTGTCTATCCTCCCGAGCCCGAAGCAGATGAGCTCGCCGCCGCATCGGAGTGTGATGTCTGATGCCGAGGACTCCCCTGGACTGCCGCCTTTGGGCCAGCAGGACCAGGCTGAGGCCAATGCTCAGATGTCTGACATGCTTTCCCGGGCCGCCGTGAGCGTGGGGTTGGATTGGAACCCTCCATCCTCCCCACAGCCTTCACGGTTGGATGACTGGTTCCTGGGGGCAGCGCGCCGTTCGCGGCCACGCATCCCCCGGTCCCGTTTTTCCCGGAGGTGCATGACGAGCTGACGTCTACGTGGAGAGCCCCGCTCTCCGCTCGTCTAGGTGCCACCCGCTCCACTCTCACCACCCTCGACGGCGGAGAGCGCCACGGATACGGGGCAGTTCCCCAGGTCGATAGGGCAGTTGCGTACCATCTATGCCCCGGTAGCCCTACCTCCTGGCGTGGCCGCCCCGTACTCCCATCCAAGCCCTGTAGGACAACATCCTCGCTCAACGCGAAGGCCTACAGTGCGGCTGGATGCGCTGCCTCCGCCCTGCATGCGATGGCCCTCCTGCAAGTCCACCAGGCCAAAGCACTCAGAAACATGCACGGGGGTGGACCTGATCCTGATGTGCTGCAGGAACTGCGCTCAGTGACCCACCTCGCCCTGAGAGCGACGAAGGCCACAGCGCAGGCACTCGGACAGGCGATGGCCACCCTAGTGGTCCAGGAACGGCATCTCTGGCTCAACCTGGTCGAGATGCGTGAGGCCGACAAGAACCGCTTCCTAGACGCACCTGTCTCCCAGATTGGCCTTTTCGGCGAAACTGTCGAGGACTTCGCCCAACAGTTCTCTGCGGTGAAGAAGCAGACGGAGGCCATATCTCACATCATGCCCCGCCGCACACCTGCCGCTACGGGCCCTGCCCCGTCTGCTCGCCGAGGGCGTCCCCCTGCGGCGAAGAAACCAGCTCCTGCTCCGCCTCAACCCGGGCCCAGCTCTCAGCCCCAGCGTCGAGCACCCCGCAGGCGGCGCACGCCCCCTGTCTCACGAACCCCCTCTAGGACCCGGAAGGCTCCCAAGCGTTCCTGAGACAGTCGACCCAGAGCCAAAGACGTTAGCTCCGGAGGTGGTAAGACCGCTCCATCCCCGGTGGAGGGCCGGGAGGAGAATCCTTTGTTTTTTCATTTGCCACACCCCCTGACGGGGGCTGTGGTACCAACATTCTCAATAAAAGAGCTATTTCCTTTGCCTCTGGTTCACCTGGCCCGCAAATGCCGGTCTCACGGCAATCTGCTTTCAGATTACGACAGTCCCAGTACACCGGACGCGGCGATCCCGCCTTCCGCCTGCCCACGACTGTCCCCTGGCCGGCCGGTTCAGACGAGTCCAGAGGATGCCAACATCAGACCTCCTCCTCAGTCACGAACCCGCCCCCTGCCGGGCGCGCGGAGCAAGGTAAGTGCTTTGAGTCTATTCTCAGCACCTCAGCCTCAGGCCGCAACGAAGCCGCCCGACACTGCATTACCTGTTCCGCCCCGCTGCGAGGCCCCGCCGGGTACGTCCAAAATACTCGTCCCTTTGGTGCCCCTAGCGCAAAGCTGGGAAGCGTGGTTTTCGCTTCCCAACGCGTCACGCTGGCTGCACCGGACCATTCGACTCAGTTACGCAATTCAGTTTGCCCGGCTCCTGCCCCCTTCAGGGGCGTCCGCTTTTCCGCAGTACACGGCGAGCATGCCAGTTCCCTGCGCACGGAAATCGCGACCCTCTTAGCCAAGGGTGCGGTAGAGCCCGTCCCTCCAACTGAAATGAGGAAGGGTTTCTACAGCCCTTACTTCATTGTACCCAAGAAAGGCGGCGGCTTACGACCAATCCTGGACCTGCGAGTTTTCAATCGGGCCTTGTTAAAACTCCCGTTCAAAATGCTCACGCAGAGAAATATTCTGGCTGGTGTTCAGCATCTAGATTGGTTCGCAGCGGTAGACCTGAAGGACGCGTACTTCCACGTCTCAATTCTGCCACGACACCGACCCTTCATACGGTTTGCGTTCGACGGCCAGGCGTTTCAGTACAAAGTCCTCCCCTTCGGCCTGTCTCTGTCCCCTCGCGTCTTCACGAAGGTCGCAGAGGCGGCCCTTGCCCCGCTACGAGTAGCCGGCATCCGCATTCTCAACTACCTCGACGACTGGCTCATCCTAGCACACTCTCGAGAGTTATTATGCACACACAGAGACTCAGCCGCTTGGGGCTTCAGGTCAACTGGGAAAAGAGCAAGCTCACTCCGGTTCAGAGCATCTCTTTTCTCGGGTTGGAGTTAGACTCAGTCTCAATGACAGCACGTCTCACAAGCGAGCGTGCTCAGTCGGTGCTGGACTGCCACGCTTCATTCAAGCCAGGCACAGTGGTCCCTCTAAAACTTTTCCAGAGGCTCCTGGGACATATGGCGTCCTCCGCGGCGGTCGCGCCGCTGGGGTTGATGCATATGAGACCACTCCAGCACTGGCTCCAGACTCGAGTCCCGAGACAAGCATGGCACCACGGCACGCATCGGGTAAGGATCACCCCCGCCTGCCTCAAAACACCCCGAACCTGGACAGACCTCTGCTTTTTACGGGCAGGAGTGCCCCTGCAGCAGGTGTCCCGAGGCGTTCTGGTCACAACCGACGCCTCCCGGTCCGCAGCACACGGCACGCAGCAGCGGGCCGTTGGAAAGGGGCCCCGCTGCGTTGGCACATCAACTGCCTGGAGTTGCTGACCGTCCTTCTTGCTCTCAGGAAGTTCCTCCCATTAGTTCGGGAGAAACATGTCCTCGTGAGATCGGACAGCACCACGTTGGTGGCGTACATAAATCGCCAAGGCGGCGTACGCTCCCGCCACATGTCACGACTCGCCTGCCGTCTCCTCCTATGGAGCCAGCAGCGACTCAAGTCGGAGGGGAGTGGAGGCTTCACCCCCAGTCGGTCCAGCTGATTTGGGAACGGTTTGGCAAGGCCCAGGTAGACCTGTTCGCTTCCCAGGAAACCTCCCACTGCCCGCTCTGGTACGCCCTAACAGAGGCTCCCCTCGGGACAGACGCGCTGGCACACAGCTGGCCCTCGGGGCTGCGTGAGTACGCATTTCCCCCAGTGAGCCTTCTTGCACCGGTGCTGTGCAAGGTCAGGGAGGACGAGGAGCAAGTCACGCTAGTGGCCCCCTACTGGCCCACTCGGACTTGGTTCTCGGAACTCAGGCTTCTCGCGACAGCTCCTCCCTGGCGAATTCCCCTGAGAAAGGACCTCCTCTCTCAGGGACGGGGCACGCTCTGGCACCCGCGCCCAGACCTCTGGAACCTCCACGTCTGGTCCCTGGACGGGATGCGGAAGAGCTAGCCGGCTTACCGGCGACCGTTGTGAATACAATCAACCAAGCCAGAGCCCCCTCTACCATGCACCTTTACGCCCTGAAGAGGCACTTGTTCGCAGATTGGTGTTCTTCCGGAACTGAAGACCCGCAGAGATGCGCGATCAAGTCAGTGCTCCTGTTCCTACAGGAGAGGCTGGACAGGAGGCTGTCCCCGTCCACCCTCAAGGTGTATGTTGCCGCTATTGCCGCCCACCACGATCCTGTAGATGGCAAGTCTTTAGGTAAGCACGACCTGATCCTCAGGTTCCTGAGAGGCGCCCGGAGGTTGAATCCCTCCCGGCCAGGCCTAGTTCCCTCCTGGGATCTCTCGGTAGTCTTGGCAGGACTCCAGAGACCTCCCTTCGAGCCGCTTGAATCAATTGGACTCAGGGCCCTCTCTCTTAAGACGGCCCTGCTGATCGCGCTCGCCTCTATCAAGAGGGTCGGGGACCTGCAAGCGTTCTCTGTCAGCGACACTTGCCTGGAGTTCGGTCCGGCGGATACGTCTGTGATCCTAAGACCGCGACCGGGCTATGTGCCCAAGGTTCCTACCACACCATTCCGAGATCAGGTAGTGAACCTGCAAGCGCTGCCCCGGGAGGAGGCAGACCCAGCCCTTTCGTTGCTGTGTCCAGTGCGTGCCCTGCACATTTACCTGGACCGCACACAGAGCACCAGACGCTCTGAGCAGCTCTTTGTCTGCTTTGGGGGACGGCAGAAAGGGAATGCCATCTCCAAACAGAGGCTCGCCCACTGGGTTGTCGACGCCATCACACTGGCTTATCACACCCAGGCCGTGCCCCTAACCTTGCGGGTGCAAGCTCACTCAACAAGGGGTGTTGCATCCTCGTGGGCACTGGCCAAGGGCACCTCCCTAGCAGACATCTGTAGAGCCGCGGGTTGGGCAACACCCAACTCCTTTGTGAGGTTTTACAACCTCCGCGTTGAGTCGGTTGCGTCTGGTGTTTTCTCAGGTCCAAGCCCGTAGAACTCGGTAACACGTAGACCGACCGGCCGGGTGGATCGCTTGCGCCCAGCACCCTTTTCCTGACGTCAAGGTAAAGTAGTGCGCCTTATTCCCAGGGTGCCCCACTCCGAGTCGGGACCCTGGTCGATTCCTCCCCAGCCCTCCGGGTCCACGGTTCAGCGGAGGAACTCGCCGACCCAAGCCACTGCGGGTACCCTGATGGCTACCCTGTACTGGTATAGGTGCTCCACAGGTAAGGCCTCCTGTTCAGACTCCCCCTGTGTGTAATTCCATGGTTCTGTCCCCTTACGAGTGGACCCCCGTGTCTCCCTTAGGCAGTTACAGCCCCCCGGTCGCCGTGCTGTAGCAACTCCCCCCTTTCGAGGCTGGATCTACCACCGTGCCATACTTTCCACACGAGCCCTAAGACGGCTGTGTGACGTGTCAACCACTTTTCCTCCCCAAGAAAAAGGGCAGGTGTGGTCTCCGCAGGGTCTGGGTAAGACCCCCTTCCCTATATGCGTGTAAGGGCCCCGGCCGTGATTGCTCTATGCGAGAAACATAGAGAGAAAAGAGGCCCAGCCAGGCTGGCCCGTTCCCATGTTGGCAAACATCGCCTTGTTCCCCTCCCAGGGTAACTAGAAGGATCCCGATGTTCTTATGGGGCATTGGGGAAGGGTACGTGCAGCCAGGTACAGACGATGCGCGGCACTGGATGAAATCCCTGCCCACCTCTGTATCGGCGGTTCACGTACACGGTTCAGCGCATGGCAAGATTGGAATGGGTCCCCTAGTGTCGCTTCTCCGACACAACGTGGAGAGAGCGACAGAAGGGGAACGTTTGGTTACGTATGTAACCTCCGTTCCCCGAGGGAGGGAAAGACTCCCGTATTTGCGCCGCTTAAATACCCGTATGTCCGGGGCGGGACATGCAAATACTGGCTGCCAACTCTCATTGGCCTTTTTTCATAGATCAGAGGTGGATATCGGCGCTCAAGCAAGACCCATAGTGTCGCTTCTCC
Source organism: Xyrauchen texanus (assembly GCF_025860055.1). Lineage (NCBI taxonomy): Eukaryota > Metazoa > Chordata > Actinopteri > Cypriniformes > Catostomidae > Xyrauchen > Xyrauchen texanus. Next base: position 55,452,166 of record NC_068279.1, on the reverse strand, counting down.
GACACAACGTGTCGTTCCTTCCCTCGGGGAACGGAGGTTACATACGTAACCAAATGTTTTTCTATGTCCACGGATACCCTGAATCAGTAAACTAATCCAAATATTACCACATTAAAGTAACTTCAACTGACTATATTCAGTTTCAAAGAACAGAGAAAATCATATTTATGACTTCAATTCATGGAAATGCTCCCGACTAAACAATGATGGGTAAAATAAATATTTGTTCTTATAGAACGGCTTCACAAGTTTCCTCATAATTAAATCACTTTATTTCAGAAGTCAGAAATTAAATTCAATATTTGCCCCCTGTATTTGATTTTCAGAGGCATTTTTTATCAAACAATTTAAAACATAAACTGTGTCTAATCCATTTATGTCAAAATGTCAATTTAATGCAATCTTTAATAAAAGGTCTGAGAATATATTATATCTTACCCTAAAAATGAGATGAACATTAACCATATCAGAGGTTACAAATAAAACTGAAGAATTCTTTACAAGGGCATTTCTTGCCCCAGCATTTTTATGATTTTTAATGCCATTTTTACCTCAAACTCTCCTTTTTTAAGACTCTGTAGTGTCCACACAGCGAGTTAGCAGCTGCATCAAAAGGTTTGAGCGCGTTTGACTCACGACAAGAGAGCTATTGCGAGCTGTCTTTAGCTCTTGAGATAGTGGCCATCCGGAAGAAATATCAGACATTACGGATTGAAGGAGAGCAGGCTCCCGTGAAGGGTGATTGTAGTGACCATCCTTAAACAAATTGTCCATTTGGTCACTCCTTGGGTCTGCTGAGTGATTTAGAATTCCTTTGTTTATAAATCCATTGTCCACAAGGTTTACGTTGAATTCCATGCTGTTTATTAATTTCTTAAAATTGAAAGAAAAATGCAATGTTTGCCAAACAACAAATTAAACAAACATCCAGCACACAAACAAAGGTGAAGGTCTAAAGCTCCCAGCAGGCCACAAGCAACATCTGGGCTTTTAAGGCATCACCTCACCTGCAGAGGGCACACAACTAAAGACATACAAGTCATTACAAAAAATAATAAATGGCTCCTACAGTGATGAATGAGTGCAGGGGAGAGCTGTGAGGGCGCATGATCCGGGACACACTACAGAATGAACCCGTGTATGTCTCATTTTAATCGCACATGTAACTAATTTCATATTTATATATTATAAAATATTGTACACTAATTTACTGAATCAAGTGTAACTCGATTTGTAACCGTTTAAATCAATTATTGAACAACACTAACGATTCTCGATACAAAAATCATATTTTAAGATCGATGCATACGAATCAGCAGGATTACAAATTGATGCATTGAGAAAATAAGTGAATCCAGCATTGTTTTTAAGTGATTTCCCAACATTTGCATAACAAAACACGGATGGAAACCCAGCTACTGTCTTTAGGAAGAGACTGTTGTCACACAGGCAGCAGTGATGTACTAGAGTCAGTCGTGCTAATAGCAAATTTTCCTTCATGTCACCTCGTGTGTGTGCGAGCGGTGACCTCTCCTCCTCTAATATCAGTCTCTTGGACTGGTCCTGCATCCTCTCTCCACATTTCACTTTCTTTTAACCTCTCCACCCACCTGCCCACACCTTTCTCTCTGTGTGACAGGTACTCTATTCTCACTTGTGCTTCAGAAAGCAGCTTTTATTAAGTTATTTTCCTTTCCTCCTCGCAAGTCAATCCGTTTGACCCCACATAGCTCCAAACAGACCACTTGCCCAAATTACAGCACCGGCCCATCAGCATTACCATGACCGATGGACACGTCTACTCTCACCTGACTGGAGATCAGGAGCCTCATTTATAAAGACATTTGTAAAATTATCTGATTTATATGAATGATTTTATAAATCACATTTTATCTTAAAAACATGCGCATGTAAACGAGCACGTGGACTCCACCTACAGATCGCCCACAAATATTCTTATATAGTGAGACAGAATACAATAAAAGCACATTCATACATTCATTCGTTCATTCATTCACTCGTTCATATGGAATGTTCTTGTGCGGTTGGCAAGATAAAAAAAAAAAAAACTGCAACTACCGGTGTCTGCCCACATAATGCAGCATATTCAACAACTCATCAGTTACTCATTTTCATTATCAATAATACATCTTTCAATTGACTGCATTTACTGTAAATCCACATATAAAATTCTTGATAAACCTCAAAATGAATTTATTATGGGAATTTGCAGATAGAGCAAAATAATGTTCTGAAACAGCGGATATCCAAAATAAATCATTACATTATTAATGAACACAAATCTAAATACTCTAAATAAGACCATATTCTGACTCATATATGTATATTATTGCCATGTAATCATGCTCACCCATTTATTAATAAAATCAGGCAGTCACAGACTTGTATTTGCATCACAAAAAAAAAAATACTACATTTAAAAATCAGTCAGCCCTCACTTGCACACCGGAGCATAAGCACACACACATAAATGTTTGAATGCATGCTTGTCAGTTGACGTACACAAAAGAACATTTTCACATCAGTTTCTGCCTTTATTAATCCCGATTTGTTCCTCACGTTAGAGGCAGGATCAAATCTGTTCATACCTATGTTTATTAAATGTGGCCCCAGAGTTTTAACCCCTGCATCTGAATACCTGAGATTAAATATTTAGAATCATAACTATCATTTTGTGTCTCAAATGACCAGGAGGCATGTGACATTTCACCACATTTCTTGCATTTAAATGTATTCAGTTGGCAGAGTCTTTTATACAAAGTGACTTTTAATTGTTTATTGAAGATCTGTGTTTTACCAGGTGAACTAAAGGAACTCACGTTAAAATGCTTTCCATAAAATGTTTTAACTGTACACCAAATTTAGGATTTATACGTAATACTATGTCAAAATTCTAAAGAGTTGCCCTAAAATTCACTGAATAAATAAAATCACCTCATCATTTGAAAAATGTTCTGATGGCTTACAATAAGTTCTAGCAGAGATCACAAGAGGTGAAATATGAAAAACGGTTGTCATTATTCATCTCACCTCCCTATTCGTCAGACCTCCCAAATGTGTGGTGCAGTCTAGAAATGAACATGTATGACTTCACAGTGCAGCCATGCAAAGAGAACTAGAGTAAAAGCATTCAGTTTTAGTTTTTAAGCCTATCATTGTTCAATTTGTTTCAACACAAATACTTTAACACATTGTTAACACATTGTTTTCTCACATATGTTCTAATTCAGGATAAATACATTTTCCTCACCACAACGTCATAATGACAAAATGTGCAAGTAAATAGAAAGGATAATATGATAGTGGTAATATAAAGAAAACATTTAACTAAACATTTATCTTAACATTTAATATTTTGTCTTTCATCATCATTAAAGGAATAGTTCACCCAAAAATTAAAATTCTCTCATTATTCACTGGGAAGCCATCCCAGATGTGTATGACTGTCTTTCTTCAGCAGAGCACAAATTAAGTTTTTTAGAAAAATGGTGAAGCTCTGTCGATGCTTATAATGTAAGTAAACGAGTGCCATCAGGCTGCTGGCTATTTGACGGTTCAAAAGGAATATTTAGGCAGCATAAAAGTAATCCACATGACTCCAGTCGATCAATTAATGTCTTTTAAAGCAAATGGATTGGTTGGTGTAAGAAACAAATCCATATTTAAAAGTTTATTAATACAAAAAAAATGCTTCATGCCAGCAGTTGACGCATCAGTGACGTAAGCACTATGGTGTGTTCACACGAGAAGTCGGAGGTGCACACTTTGTGGAACAAAACTTCAAACAAAAATACAGCACTGGGCGGAAGCAACGATTTAAATTTAAAAATGTTTTAATAATAGAGAATTATAGAGTTTAATTATGGAATCATTTGGGTGCAGCCTAAATATGCCTTTTGTGTTCTGCTGAAGTAGGACAGTCATGCACATCTGGGATGACATCAGGGTAAGTAAATAGTGAGAGAATTTTCATTTTTGTGTAAACTATTCCTTTAATGTTGATGAAAGCCAAAATATTAAATGTTAATATAATCCTTTTCCAACAAGAAATTTACAAAAGCAAACTTTTGAGCAGGCAACCTAAAAACAACAGTATTCATCTGGCACAAAAACGTGGAGGAACTCAATTATTGTGTTAGCATCAAACATCTACACTAACTGCAAGTAAGGGATAATCCATGGCTAGGTGTGCGTTAAAACATTTTAATGCATGACATCGAGGTGCAGAACCACCTGACGCAAAGCTTATACCATTGTCACTTGCCTGCCTTGATTAGTTACAGCTGTTATTGATTTTTACAGTGCAAAATTGGAAGAATAACAATAAAGGTTAACTTTATCTACGGGTCATTAGATCTAAAGTTCTGCCCATTCTAAATCAGACATAGAGATTTTGGAGACCAAACACTTTTAAAAACTGTGAATTAAAATACTCAATCCAGAAATAATAATAGCCACATAATGTAGAATGGTTGGCACTCCTTGGAACATGTAATGTTTAATTTTTATTCTTTGTCATTTTCATATTAATGAGGAAAAACTGGCATTGTTGGCATGACAGTTGTAAAAGTAGCACTTACTGTGCATGATGAGGAGACAATCATCAAAAATGCTCTAAACCTGCAGACTTTGAACTATGAGACATCCATATGGTCTCCATTAAGGCTGCATGATTGAATTAAGAGTACGATCGTGATGTAGCCTTGCTCGATTACTAAACTGCAAATGGCTGCGTGTTATTAAACAGTCTCTATTCAGAGCTTTAGTCAGCGATGTGTGACCATGGGGTGCCCTCTAGCATATGTTGAGCAGTGCAGCAATTTTAGATGATGTTTATCATAGTACAGTCTAAATCGTCTTGCATCATCATATCGGACAAGCATTTGAGTGAGTAATATGGGGCTGATGAACACTGTTGTCTTTTCCATGTTTCCTGTAGCACTTCACAACTTAATTCAAGATTGCACTACATGATTTGAAGATGCCGTTTTGTGATGTGACGGTTAATCCCATGCAATAAGAATTGAATATTCTAACAGACCATGGTATAAATGCAACTAAAACAACTCAAAACACCTTAAATGATCTAGTATTTAAATACTAGATCATATATTATTTGTTTAAACATATTTATTTGAACTGAATCAAAAACTTTTTTCCTGGAATTTCGGCTTCATCATACCACATCAGTGGAATGACCTTCCCAACTCCATCCGTGAAGCTGACTCACTTTCTGTCAAAGATAGCAATTTTCTGAACACTTAACCAGTCACTAAAAATATATATAAGAAAATTATTGTTGCACTGTAATCTGTTTTGAATGGTACTATTCTGATGCTAGTGAAACTTTGTAATATGGCACTTTCATGTCTCCTTAAGATGATTTGCTGGTGTTTTCCTCTTTTGTAAGTTGCTTTGGATAAAGCGTCTGCCAAATTAATAAATGTAAATGTCAAATGTAATAATGTAGCAATAAACAGCAGTATTTAATTAAATGTTTCTTTTTCTTGGAAAACAAGTTTAACGACACAGATTATTTTGTGACTATTACGACAAGTTATGACTATTTTTTTTATACAAACAAACTGATTCACTAAAATGAACAGAACTTTGCAACAGTATTCCCAACACAGGACCTATTCTGGCAAACTTGCTACAAATTTACCACTGATTATTTTTATATGATCATTATACATCTGCAATCAGTTAACACTTAAATCCTGGATCCAAATTCGACAGTGCATTAATGACACATTAAATCTCAGCTGGCGTGTGACCAACCCAAAGAGGATTTGTGCTGCCTGTGAACAAAGCCGATCGCTTTATTGTCTTCTACAGCCCATTAAGGCCATATAGATCATTATTAAAGAGATCTGTGGCCTCCGTTTTAAATACTGAAAAACAATTACTTCAGCCTAAGTGTGTGTGGACAGATGCTGCTCAAATGTGTTTTAATATATAGATACACCAGCACTGAGCGGTAATGACTGTATTCTGATCAGTTAATTAAAGGCTTCAGAACCAAGACACCAGACTAGAGTTGGCAAAACAGACATCAGGATTTTTTAACCCACCAGTTTCCCCTATTTCTCTCCGCTTTCCACAGGCTGGTGAATCTGCTACCGCAGGTGCAGGCGGGAAGTCTGGGCTGGTCAGCTGGAGCTGTGGGGAACCTGGGCACTTCCAGGACCAATGCCCAGTGAAGGAGGTGGAAACATTGGTCCGGATCCCCGACGCACCACAGGTTGCTCCCGATCAAGCAGGTGCGTACCAGATAACTGTGAGTACTAATGGAGGTATATACCAAGCCTTGGTAGATTCAGGTTGTAATCAAACCTCCATTCACCAAAGCTTGATTCAATCCGAGGTTTTGGATACAGGTAGGTGGTTAGGTGCGCAAAATTACCCTGTAGTGATGATCATAATCCAAATTCGTGGAAAAAAGCATAGTGTGAGGCTGTGGTTAGTTCCCGCCTCACCCATCCACTAATTTTGGGTACGAATTGGCGGGAATTTACAACATTATTGAGGGGCATTTGTGTGGATGGGTCCTGTGAAAAAATTTATCAGCACGTAATGGGCAATTTGCTGTCTGGGGAGGTGGTGCCAGGGCGTATACAGTGGCTCCAGATCAGAATGAGGGGAAAGCTGCAGCTCTTAGGAAACAACAAGCTACTTCTTTGACCATGTGAAAGTGATTGATGTCAGTGCCTCCAGCCAGACATTGTTATACACATATTTTTCGATTATTAAGGATCAGCTGTATCGAGAGACGCAGGATGCTCAGACAAAAAAATATACGACCCAATTGTTAGTAACGAAGATCCACCAGGAAATGTTATTCCAGATGGCTTACTATAATCCGATGGCAGGCCACTTAGGGCAGGAGAAAACACTAAACCATCTGATGGCTCATTTCTGTTGGCCGGACATTCATGGGGATGTTAGCAGGTGGTGTACGGCATGCCGTGAATGTCAACTGGTAAATGCCGAAGTCACCCCAAAAGCGTCATTGCGCCCCCTTCCATTGATCGAGTTTCCCTTCAAGAGAATTGGCATAGAACTTGTTGGGACATTAGAGCGGACTGCATGTAGGCATCGCTTTCTGTTGGTTATGGTGGACTACGCAATCTCCCGAGTGGGGATTCTGAAAGAAATCCTCACTGATCAAGGCACTACATTTATGTCACGTACACTACGCAAACTGTACAAATTATTAGAGATTAGATTGATTCATACAAGCATCTACTACTCCCAAACGGACACCTTGGTCGAGCAATTTGATCAGACACTAAAGAGTATGATTCGTAAGTTCGTGCATGATGATTGTCGAAATTGGGACAAGTGGCTCCAGCCCATATTGTTTGCAGTGCGAGAGGTCCCGCAAGCCTCCACAGGGTTCTCCCCATTTGAATTATTGTACGGGCGTCGACCGCGTGGCATTTTCGACATCCTATGGGAAAACTGGGAGGAAGGAACTTCAAAAAGCAAAAACTAAATCTATACTTTCTTGACCTGAGGGCAAAACTCCACACATTGGGGCAATTAACACAGGAGAATTTGCTCCAGGCTCAAGAATGTCAAAGCCGGCTCTATAATAGGGGTATTCGACTATGGGAATTTACACTGGGAGATAAAATCCTTGTATTCCCACATCAAGCTCTAAATTACTCTCCAAGTGGCAAGGACCCTTTGAGGTCACACGGAGAGTCTGTGAAGTTGATTATGAGGTTAAATGAATGGATAGAGACAGATCAGATTTATCACCTCAGTGGTAGCTAGTTTACTGTATATGAGATGACAGGCTTCGACAACATTTCACTTTCATAGGAACTCAAACTACGTAATTGCTTTGCAACACGCCCTGAGTGTCACATGGTCTGAAGCCCTTATACAATCATGCCAATTTATTGGTTGATGGCACTTAAGCGACGCCCCTTGGGAGTTACGTCATAGGCTCCATAAAGGCGCTCTCTTCACTCCATCGAGTCAGGTTTTCTGTTCTTCAGTGCACAATCTTGTCTGGCCGGTGTTGTACAAATGACTCACGTCGAAGTGGGTATCATTATTATTCTCCATTTAGAGTAGCAACACAGGATGGAATTTAAGATGTGACTCGTTTTATACAGCATAGATTCAGGGAAATTTAAATGTGTTAACGGGACAGCAGCAGTTTTGTGGCTTGTAATTTCTCACCATGAGGCATTATCCCCACTTGTTCCAGTTCCACGGTGTCCAGATTGGAGCTCCAAGTGGGGGAGGGGGGGCAGTTTGGGATTTTGGCTTTGTGTTAGAAAAGATTGGAGAGCGAACGAACATCGGATTCTTCCTCATGTTTGTCACCTCCCCTTGAGTGAAGTCTCATCTGACATGCTTTTGAGGCCTAGCTCAGTGGCCATTTTCTGATGAACGATCGTGCAAGAGTTACCATGCACATCTTGAGCCATCACTATTAAAAATGCTGTATGAGAGAATTCGGGAAGATTGCTTATCTGGCATCCTCTGCTGTAAATACATTCAGAGCGACTGCTTTTATAACTGCCTGATCGAATTCGGCCTCTGTCTCCATGACCAAGTGTTTCGGGACATGCATAACAGAATTGAATGTTCATCAAGCACAAGTGTACACAAAACATACAGTGAACCTAATAATCACACGTTGTCCCCCATAAACAATGCCGGGAATGTTGTGGTGAACCAGTTTTCTGAAACAAAGGGAGCATTTCCCCCAATGTTCATACACTATTCCCCATTCAAATACCAGGGAAAATGTTTATTCTGTCAGCATCCATGATGTAATTACATTCCGAGCACTCATCATTTATGCCTAAATACAATAAAGGCAAAAACATTGTCAAATTCCCTTCAACCAGCCACAGCATTAGAGGCTTCCCTCCGCTGTGCCGCTGATTTGGGGGCAGTCGCCAAAGGTAAGCCAAGTGCGCCATCTAGTGGTTACAGGTCACACTGCATGCAAGAGCCATGCATTAATCACTCTGTCTGTCCATCTGTCGGCATGGCAGCAGCATTTTGGACATTTTGAGCTGGATACTTTGAACATTAAAGCTTGGATATGTAATTCAATTCAGGTGAACACCACCAGTGTTCGTGGGGTTGTTCCGACAGACGTTTCTGTTCGGAAAGCCACATTTTGGATTCGCGAAATTCATTCTCTCTTAGAAAAAGGGGCAATAGAGAACATTCCCCCTTCTCAAAGAGAGTACGGCTTTTACATAAAAAAGTTTTTATTTGAAAAAAGTCCTGAAAAAAGACTGCTGCTTGTGTCCCATTCTGGTTTTGAGACGTTTGAATTCCAAACTAATGAAATATCAATTCCAAATGCTGACAGAATGTCACAAGTGCAGCCGGGTGAGTGTTTTGTGACAATAGATTTGATTATTTCCATATTCAGATTATGACGAAGCACAGGTACTTTCTCAGATTCGCTTTTGAGGGCAAAGCATTCTAGTGTGCATCCTTCCATTCAGACTTGCACTGGCACCACGCACCTTCACAAAATGCATAGATGTGGAATTGATGACCTTGAGGCTTCAGGGCATCCACTTTTTGAATTGTCTCGATAATTGGTTGGTGCTAGCATACTCAGGAGACTTTGGCTGCTCAACATCGAGAGGTCATTCTTAGCCATTTGAGCAATCTAGCGCTGTGAGTAAACCTAGACAAAATTGTGCTGTTGCCAAGACAACAGACTCTGTTTCTAGGGGTGGAGCTAGATTCACGGGCGATGCTTGAATGTCTGTCTCCAGTTCGCATTCTGTCATTCCGCCGGTGTCTAGCGATGTTCAGAGTTGGACGCATTCTCCCTGCGAGAACATTTCACAGGCTTTTGGGGCTAATTCTCGCATCTTCTACTGTCATTCCTCTGGGCATGTTGCATGCCAGAATTTTTCAGTGCTGGATGAACTCCACAAAGGGATTTCAACAACTGACACCATCTCATCAAAGTCAGACCTGGGTGCTATCGAACTGTGTCACCTTGATGTTAGGCATTCTGTTGGGACAGATGTGTCACCGCAAAGTTATAATGACAGATGCCTCCTCCACAGTTTGGGGCACTGTATACAAGGGTCATCCAGCCTACGGGGTTTAGGCGGGTCAACGACAATATTGGCACATAAACTGTCTGGAGATGTTCACAATGCTGCTGGCATTAACGTTTTTACTCCCAGAGATTCAGGGCAGTCATGTCCTTATCCAGTCGGAAAACGGGACGGTCGCCGGGGAGGAGAGTTGTCATGCAATGCTGAGGCTGGCATGTCAAATTCTTCTGTGAGCACAGGACAATGTGCTGTCTCTACAAGTATTACATGTTCTGAGCCGGTTGATTTAGGGGCAGATCTCCTTTTCAGACAGGGCTTGATGGCCATGGTCATTAAAAAGGTCATTCTACATCATTTAGCTCACAGATTATTAATTTTCAGATTCTTTCTATCCTCCCCCATTTGTGTCGGAGGAGCATGAAAGAGTACATATGCTTTTCCCAGTTCGGGTGCAGCGAGCTTATGTTGACTGTACTAGCCAGTGACTTAAGTCAAAGTAGTTATTTGTGTGCTTTGGTGGCCACAACAGGGGTGTTTCGGTGTCCAAGCAAAGACTCATTGGCTATTCGATGCAATTTGAAGTACTTACGAAGCGCATTCTACGAGGATCATGGCATCCTCATGGGCTTTGGCTAGAAGTGCGTCCCTAGAGGACATTTGTATAGTGGCAGGATGATCCTCTTCACATACATTTGTTAGATTTTATAATCTGCACAGGGGTTTGACTCCTGCTTCCCAGGTTCTCTCTGTTGAAACAGGAATAAACTCATAATTCCCGTTTTATTCAGATGCTTAAGCTCGCTTCTGCACAGCTATATGCTTGCCACATGGGTGTAGATAGTTTGCAGCTACTGTTCACATTGTGTGAATGTATATCATTCCCAATGCGATTACGCAGGTCATGTTCCTAAGACAGGGAATGTCTTGGTTAGGTGAAGCGTAACCCTGGTTCCCTGAGTGGGCACAAGACCACGTGACACTCAGGGTGTGTCTCAATGTGATTATGCAGCATCTCGTTCCCACGCTGGGAACCAGAGTTACACTTCACGTAACCGATACGTTCCCATCAGTATATGTGGCCACACAAGAATGATCAAATACAACACACCTAATATGCAGTCTATGTGAATACATGTACATGTTGTTGAATTGGTGCAAAAAAATACGTGAACATTTTAATATGAAATTGGATAATGGGCCCATTCTGTCCTTTTAAAATCACTTGAACAATCATTACACTGAAATTATGACTTCTGAGTTGAAGGACTTGAACCCAGTTTAAGCCACACCATAACTGAAATAGTTTTTATACTAGCAATGTGTTAAACATATGTGGATTAGTCATATGATTGAAAAAAAAAAATCATACAAATTGTAATATTGGAGAAGTCATATTTAGTGAGTCATATTTAGTGACCAGAATAGAGACAGGACCCTTTTAATCTGGGTCAGTAAGCAACCACAAAGAACACCCTGGCAACTGCATACTGTAGCAATGTGATAAATACACAGTTAAAACAACTTAGCGATAAGCAACAGCCTGGCAACCACATACTGCAGCAATAAGCTAAAAACAACAGTATAGCAACACTCAATGCCCACCTAAAAAACTCTAGCAACCACATAGCAACATGCTAAAAACACTCAGAACACCTTTGCAATAGCAAAGCAACAACCAACATCCACCAACATCACTAGCAACCACAAAGCAACATGCCAAAAAACTACCCAGAACACCTAAGCAACAGCATAGCAACACTCAAAAGCTTCCAAAACCACTCTCACAACATGCTAAAAAACACTCAGAACACTTAAGCAACAGCATAGCGACACCCACCTATAACAACATGCTAAAACATTTGCAACCTCATAGCAACACTCAACACCTTCCCTCACAAAAATGAAGAGTTCATGGCAAATTTGCTGCAAAAATGCCACAAATTCACCACTGTCATTTTCACATGCAAATGAGCGTTGCAGCAAACTTATGGCAAATTGTCCATTGTTGCCAAATGTTGTTGCAGCCAATCACAATTTCAATTGCATGTAAATTTGGCATATTACCAGCCAGGTGGGGGAGAGTAAGCATGTATTAGCACCTCTCAGCGGATGATGTTATTCACTTGACTGTCAGGACTTCCTACTTGTGATGTGATGTGAAAAAGCACATCAAGTTTGCTTGAAACAAACATTCAGTTACCAAGGCTGGGTCTTGTGTTCCCGTCAAGTGACCAATAAGCTTTAACTGAAGAACTGACGTCAAGCTGATCTGGAGTGTGTTTCCTGAACAACGACATAACTCACTACTTATACACCATAGTACGAAACATTGTTGCGAGAACTAAGTAGTGAAGACCGATTAGTAACTATGTCACACATCCATTGTTCGAACCACATTGGTTCAACAACATAGAACTTTTGTATATGATCTTACGCAGGGGGTGGAGTCAAAATTTCCGGGAAAATTAAATGATAATAGCTCATTTACATGTATATCATAAAGAAGTTTAATGTGAGAAAGCTGCTGAATACACAGAATCGGCGTGCACCGTGTAATGAGACAGATCCACTGCACTGAATAAGATGTGTTTTTCTCGACATCAGACTTGAGCACAAACGCACATGAAATACACTCTTGAAATGGCCGTGTTCTATTCAGAAGAGATCATCCCAATGCCCTATTCTCTGTTTTAAGTCTTTACCATTCACTGTGAGAGCAGTGGAGGGCTGAAAGATGTGGGGCTCCAAAACAACAGTCATTTGGAATTCACTTTAAAAGCAATTTTTATTGAAAATTCAGTTTTATCTATAATGACTGTTCTCCCTATGAAGTGCCCAACAGAGACTGATTAATCCCATTTGGAACGCAGACAAAAACGCCACCTGTGCATTAACATGGACACAGAAGCTGTGTTCTGGAACAGAAACTGCTTTCTCTAAACAGCCTTTATAAGCACTTTAACAGCTCCATTCATGTTTGCATTTCAGAAAGGCTTTCAAAAAACTCTTTTAAAGGCTTCTAAAGTCTTGAGAGAATGAAATATATATATGGAATAAAATATATAGATTCCTCACTGAAGTGAAATAATGTCCACACAGAAATCTAACAAGCAATCTATGTTTTTAACCACTGGTAAAGTGCTGTAGAACCATATAACTTTGAAATGCTGTTTGCGAATATTCTTTACATTTACATTTATTCATTTGGCAGACGCTTTTATCCAAAGCGACTTACAGTGCACTTATTACAGGGACAATCCCCCTGGAGCAACCTAGAGTAAGTGTCTTGCTCAAGGACACAATAGTGGTGGCTGTGGGGATCAAACCAGCGACCATCAGATGGGTCTGATTACCAGTTATGTGCTTTAGTCCACTACGCCACCACCACTCCGTGACATGACTCCCTGACATGCTAGCGGCAGCTCTTTCTTGACCGCAGCGGTGCCATGCAGAAATTGACATTTACATTTATGCATTTGGCAGATGCTTTTATCCAAAGCAACTTACAGTGCACTTATTACAGGGACAATCCCCCCGGAGCAACCTGGATTAAGTGTCCTTGCTCAAGGACACAATGTGGGGATCGAACCAGCGACCTTCTGATTACCAGTTATGTGCTTTAGTCCACTACGCCACCACCGCTCCATATTCTTTGGAACTATGATTTCGGGAAACACCAAATCGTTGAACTATGTTGTAATGATGGAACTTACGATCATAGTTAGCTAACGATGCTTTTTGGAAACGCACCCCTGAACGTTTTCAACACACTCAGCTGTAGATCATCACAAACACTGATTTCTAAACTGATTCTGTCACCAACCGTTTTTCCAGACTTTTCTTCCCTACACTAAAATTACATCAGAAAGCGGAGCCAGAACAGTCTGGTTTTAATGGTCTTATTTATTTAATCACACACTTTCACAAGGTATGCAACTCCATGATTTGCACACCTGGCTCGATTGGTGCTTTTGTTTAGAAGCCTAGTGTGTTTTTTTGGTTCATACAGGGATAAATTAACAAAGCAATCACACTCTGGTCCGCACCTAATCAATCGGTCTGAGACCACATGGAAAAAGAAGAAATCTATAGGTCAGCTTGTCATTGTAATTCATCATCAAAATGTAGATATAGCCTTTTGGCAGCAATATAGGTCGATCTCCACACACTCTTTGTTGACTGTTTCTAGATGGTGCCACGGTTGATGTATCTGAAACAGCCGTATGAGGCATCTACAGTACATACAGTATAAACTTTATATCTATGAAATTTCTGAGGTGGAAGAATGCTGTCCTACAAGCACTGGAAATTTGATTTTAAAAAGGACAAATGACTATCAAACTATACAGCCAAATTTCTAACTATAGAAGATGACGTATCAGTACATGATGTAACAGTACATTGAGAGTCAAATTATATTCTAGAATATTATGCTATGCTTTTTATAAAAGTGTGCATTTGGGACAGATTTCAAGACATCAATCAGATGATGCATTTTTATATATTATGTTTTTCATATAAATGCAGTTTTACAAATGATTATTTGAAAATTCATGTCATTGATAGGTAGGGAAAAGAAACTTGTGGAGGCCTCGTGGACTTTACAGACTTTTACTTCACGAGACAGCAAGACCACATCAAGTGTGCCATTTGGGACAGGGCCTATTGTTGGATTATACATGCAGAAGAATTGAAACAACATGATTTGAATCTAGAATTTACCCAATCTTAATCCTGGAATTCCACAACGTCATAAATGTAAAAACTTCAGGTGCCAGTAAGTCTCACATCTGGCCAATAAAACTAACAAAGAGACTTGTCTAGATCCCATATGACTTGAAAACTTCTATGCAAAGAGGCCCTAAATTCAAAGGAATAAATGACAGAACATACACTCTTGGAGTTCCAGAGAGACTCGGGACACACAAGATTCTGTCCTCCGATATAATCCAGTTTGCTTCACTTAGACTCATCAGATCGCGTGACATCGTGATCATTGTTCAGCAAACAGCATCTTAAAAAGGACATTCCTTAATCAAGAAACATCTCACACAAAGTCACACTACTTTGCTGAATAAATCCTATGAAATATACAAGACTGCATGGACCCACACACAATGCCTAGTCTTGCTAGGCATTCTGACAATTGCTTTGAACTGTGGTAACTTGTATAACTGACAAATTAATGATTATAGCCTGATGTACCTCTTTGTAATGTTTTATCCATGTTGTATAACCAAGGAATTAACCAGTATGATTTGTAACCAGGGATTTTCATGTTTTTTTGAAATATTACTGAAAGAATGTCAAATTTGATATGCAAATGCTCGCTTGGTTACATGGAGGAAGCTGATGACAACAACTATCATGTCTCTTGTACCATTCTCAAGATATAAAAGTTCATGATTAAATATGCACCATTTTTGAGTAGGAGATTTGTAAGAATTTGAAACAGGACCATATCAACGGTCAGAAAAGACAACCCAGTTGACGATGTGACTCTGAAAAGTCACTTCTGATTGGCGCAGGACACCTTTGGAGATGCAGCCAATTTCAGTTCAAATGTTTCCAAACATTTCTCTTCTCTTCTGCCTTCATGCTCTTCATCTTCAGCTCCGCTGACTGCTCAGAGTTTGCTCTGACTCTTCCCTCGTGGTCTTCTTGGGATCTCGTTGGAACCAGGTCCATGCCATGTGAGGTCCAAGGAAGCTCGGGACTCGACGTCCCAAGAAAGCTTGTCACTCTCTACGGTTCACACACCCATGAGAAGGCCTCGCTTCAAAGCCAACCTCATCATTCATACAGACAATAACTATTCGGTCTTACAGAGAGTCTTACAGAGTGTCTTACAGAGGTCCAAAACATCGACGGAACGAACTTTCGACCAAGAGCCAAGAACCAAGCAAAACAAAGAACGAAGGAATCACCACAAGTACATCTCCAATATTGTGCTCAAAGTGCTGGTGTATTTGCTAAATACTTTGGGTAAGATTCAAAGAAGGGTAAATTGTTCTTAAGGCATTGTTAACAGACTCCATATAGTTCATTTTCACTGTATTGATAATTTATATCACATTTCACCAACCTATCTCATGTATATAATATGTGTTAGATTATATTTATGTTTAGAATAGTAATACATTCAAAGAAATAGTAACATTCAAAGATGATTGACTGTGGTATATTTTAATAAATATTCTCATCCCTGTCTCTAAAAGATTTAGCTTCAAAGCTGTACCTAAATACATTTGATATTATTTTCAATAAGCCATGAGAATAATATTACTCCAATAAGTGAAGACGCGGGGGGACAGGGACAAGCCGCAGGGGAGGACCTTGTACTAATACGCCCGACATACAAACCATAGGAAGGGTCTGTGTTGAGGTAAAATCGAGAAGTTAAAAGTATGCATCCTTCAGGTCTACTGCAGCGACCCAAACTTGATGCTCTGTGCCATGTCACAGCCACGTCTGAGTCTGCTCCACGCCATGTCACATCCACATATGAGTCCGCTACAGGCCATATCACATCCACGTCTGAGTCCGCTCCACGCCATGTCACCTCCACGTTTGAGTCCGCTCCATGCCATGTCACAGTCCAGCCTTCCGCAACTCATTGCTCCAAGCATTCCACGGCCCTTGTCCCCAAGTTGAATTATCCGCCACTGATATCAATGCGTAGGGCCACAAAGACCCTTCCCCACAAATTATCAGAACCCTTTTGTGCCACGACCAACGAGCTAATGCCCACGCCTGCCATGGCCAACTAGCCAAAGCCCACGTCTGGCACGGTCAACGAACTGAAAGCTTCGTCTGTCCCAGAGCCAGTTTTGTCAATCTTGTCTGTCACAGAGACAGTGTTGTCAATCTTGTCCATCTCAGAGCCAGCATTGCCAGCCTCGTCTGTCCCAGAGCCAGTGTTACCAGAATTGTCCGTCCTGGAGCCAGCGTTGCCAGCCTCGTTCATCCCAGAGCCCACGTTTTCGATGTCAGCCTCCCGGAGGAGGAGAAAGGCTTTCGCTTCCAAGTCTCAGCCCATGTTCATGACCACAGAGGTCATCTCCGAGTCTCTGCCCATGTACACGACCACGGAGGTCATTTCCAAGTCTCTGCCTATGTTCACAACCACAGAGGTCATTTCTGAATCTCTGCATATGCCCACAACCACAGAGGTGATGCTACATACCCTGCCCCTAATCAGGCTAATCAAGCCTCAGAGAGGGATAAAGGCCGACTGGAGATTGCAGTTGGACAGAGAGAGAGAGAGAGAGATTTACGGGCAGTTGTCCGACACCTTTGTGTGTTTGTATTTTTGTTTAAGTTCCATATTAAAACATTATTTGTATAGTCAAGTCGGTTCTTGCTTCCTCCTTTACATTAATCCCTTTACACTGGTGCCGAAATCCAGGAAAGAGGAGGGATACACCATAGTAGATTCCTCACCACTACCATCCACTCCAATGGAGCAGCCGCGCCCATCCACCGGAGGACGGAGGAGCCCAGCCGCCTGGAAGGGGAGGAATGGCTACCAACCGTGAGGGGAGGAGGGGCTCCAAATCAACTGCCTGGAGTGGTTACCACTGCCAGGGGCGGGGGAGACCCCTACCATACACCAAAAACGCTGTGTTCCGTCCGCCAGGAGCCTGCCTCCGATCCGTCTGGGGAGGCGCGGCTGTCATCCATTAGATGGTGGAGGAGTGGCCGAGGACCAAGCTACGGTGTATCGGAGAACCGGCGAGTAAGTGTTTTTTTAAGTGCTCTCTCCCACTGCCGCTCTGTGTTGGCCTTTCCCTCTCTTTTTTTAAATGTTTTTGTTAATTTGGCACGTTCGGCGTGTAGGTGCCAAATTTTTTTTGTTTCCCTCCCCTTGTCTCCTCCCTCATCCAGGGAGATGGGGATGACCTGCCGGCAGACGGGGCATCCCCAGGGAAAAAGGCGTGGAGGATGTACGTCATGACGGGGGCTCTCCAGCCTGAGAGAATGAGGGAGGAATGTGACAGTGCGGTAGGCGGGGCCAGGGCGTGATGTTACACACCCGGCCCCTAATCAGGCTAATCAGTCCATTTCATGCCCACCCACATGTGCAAATCAAATATTTAGCTATTTTCTACCCATGAACAATTTTGAAAAACCTACTATCAAAACGTACAAGGATGTTCTCTCTACCTGTAGCTTTGGGCTTCAGCAGTCAACACCCGATTGCATTGCAACACCTACTAGTGAGAACGAATAGCATCAGGTGTAGATTGTGCATCGGTACTCTGCTGCTTTTCCTGCAGTTCCTGGATGTTAAAGTGTTACGTTCCCGTGTTGTCTGCCCCGTGTTTTCTGTTTCACTCTCCACTGATCACGTTCCATGTCACGTTTTCCTTGTTGTCCGCCCCGTGTTTCACTGTCCTTTTATAAACTACATTTCCCACAATTCCCGACCTCCCTCACTGCCTGCACTCATCATTGTTCTCACCTGTATCTCGTTTAGTCTTCATTGTGTCTGTGTATTTAACCCTGTTTGTTTCTCCATTCCCCTGTCGGTCCTTGATGGATGTGGATGCCTGTTTCCCGTCGATGTTACCCCGTCTGTTAACTCTTCGTGTGCCTTCCGTGTTTTTGTTTTACTGTTTCCCATCGTGGATGTTTTCTTTGTTCGTGTGTTTTCGTGTTGCCCTGTTATTACAATAAAGTATCGCTGCGTTTAGATCCTCGCCCCTCGTCTGTCTTCCTGCTCACCTGCTCATCATAACAGGAAGGTTGAATTTCCAACCAAATTTGAACCACTGAATTTGAGGAAGCAAATTGTGACAAGCGAAATAAAACTGGCTGAATTTTACTTGTCGAAAAATCTAGATGGTATTTTCAAATGAACTGAATATTTTGGATTATTAAGGTTGTTGACTTCGTGATGTGCATTCGTGGTTTAGATGAT
Organism: Xyrauchen texanus; assembly: GCF_025860055.1. Taxonomy (NCBI): domain Eukaryota; kingdom Metazoa; phylum Chordata; class Actinopteri; order Cypriniformes; family Catostomidae; genus Xyrauchen; species Xyrauchen texanus. The sequence goes on along the minus strand of NC_068279.1, from coordinate 55,433,161 downwards.
GTTTTATCATATTACAATTTAAATAGTTTTTCCTCATCTTGCCGGACAGTGAAAGGCACATTTGATGGGTCCCTGCTCAGTAGTTGGTGATAAGAATGAAGAATGGGAATACTTTTATGCTGACGTATGTGATTTTTAGAGTTTCAATAGTTTTGCACCCATTCAATTGCATGGACCAATAGAGCTGATAAATTCTTCTAAAACCCTTCATTTGTGTTCAGCAGAAGAAAAGGAGTCATGCACATCTGGGATGGCATAATAGTGAGTAAATTATGAGAAAAGTTTCATTTTTGGGTGAACTATTCCTTTAACACAGTTTGTCATAGTGGTTCTTAGAAACTAGCTATAGACCTTATTCATGATAGAAACAACTTTGATTTTTAATGGGAATGACAATGAGGCTGTTTGAGATAGTCTACGATCTCTTCAATGCCACAAACATTTGAGGGATAGGCTTCAATGGCACAAGTGAAATAAAGCAGTTTAAAGCACCTAGATCACATCTGATTTTCCACAACTCATGTTTTCTAGAATTCTTTGTATACTGAATTTTCTTGGACAGATATTTTATCAATATTTTTTTGTGATTCTTTATTTATTAAACATTTTGTGTTTTTAACTATTTACAACAAAGCCCAAGATCGCCCATAACCGTAAGACTAAATATAAATACATAGAATAGATAAGTATGACAAGAAATTAAAATAAAATTGACCAAAACTTAGAAGGATCTCAAAAACCTCTTGATAAAGTCTCAATAAGGTCCAACCAAAATTGTATTGTCTTTCTATTGGCTCCGAGCACTTTAGCTGTGGTACATTCCAGATGGGCAATGTCCAGTAGATATGACATCCAGATAGACATAGCTGGGGTAGTTGGTTCAAACCACAGTTTTAAGATAACCTTTTTAGCAGCAGTAAGGACAACGGACAGAATCCTCCTTTGATTGACAGACAGTGACAGCGAAGAATCATCCAGCAGAAGAAAAATCAGAGGGTCCTTTTGGATCGGAATCTTCAGAAGATCTGTTAGTAAGTCCTGGACTGAGGACCAAACTGACACAATTTGAGAACAGTCCCAGAACATATGCATATACGTACCTACATTTTCACTATTACACAAGTGACAAAAAGGATCCGATTTTCTTTTCATTTTATATAGTAAACAGGGTGTGGCATATGCCTTATAAATTAACTTATAATGTATCATTTGGTGAGCCGGATTTTTTGAGGTAGCAAAACAATTCCCCCAGACAGTGTCCCAATCGATCACAGTGTTAAGTTGACTCTCCCAGAAGTCCTCAGTCGGAATGTTCGAGTACTGTCGTACCACAAGCGATTTATAAATTATACTAACAATACCCTTAGAAGCCATACTGGAATCTATCCAGTCTATCATAGGATGAGAATATATTTTATTCGACCAGGGTACTCCATATGCTTTTAGCGCAGATCTCAATCTTAGATACAGAAAGAATGAAAATCCTGGAAGAGAGAATTCATCCTTTAAAATCTGAAAGGACTTAAGTCCATAATCACTGTACAAGTCATTCAGGGTATAAACCCCACAATTAACCCAGCATTTGGAAACAAAAGGTTTATTACCCGTACAGAGATTACTATTATGCCAAATGGGGGTAGAGTCACAGTAGGAATCTGAAGCTCCCATGATCTTTTCTGCCACTCTCCATGTTTTGATAGAATGGCATATAATTGGACCAAACTTTTCCAGAGCTTTCTTAGGTATACCAGTAAAGGGTAAATCCTGTAGACGCAATGGGTAAATAATATTAGTCTCTAAGGCCCGCCATGGCACAGGGGAGTCAACATCCATCCATGTCCTAAGTGGTCTCATTTGGTATGCTAAATAATAGGACCAAAAATCCGGTAGCGATAAGCCTCCATGAGGTTTTAGCCTGTGCATCGATTTGAGTCGAATTCTAGGCCGTTTATAATTCCATAAAAATTTTGTTACTGCTGTACGAAGCTCTTTAAAATAACCAGTGGGTGGTGCCAGAGGTAAAGTTGAAAATAAAAAGCTCAGCCTCGGAAGAGTATTCATCTTAATAGTTGCCATCCTACCATGAAGAGCCAAGCAGAGTGGAGACCAACACAGAAGATTGCTTGAAATCTTATCCAGAAGAGACTGGTAGTTCTACTTAGAAATGCGAGATAGTGAACAAAAAACTCTAATCCCAAGATAATTAAACTGGTCGCTGACTGGAACCATAGTGGGTAAGGCCTGAATCTCTGATTTAGCTGCTAAGTTAAGGGGTAAAAGTATGGATTTGCTCAAGTTAATTTTATAACCGGCCAGTTTACCAAATGTATCAAACAATTTTAAGCATTCTTTAACCGAATCTGTGACATTTGATAGATACAACAGAATGTCGTCAGCATAGAGTGAAATCTTATGAGACGTATTCATACAGCTTATAGGGACTATTGCAGAGCATTGTCTAATTGCTTGGGCCAAAGGCTCTAATGATAAATTAAAAAGCAAAGGTGACAGGGGACATCCTTGGCGAGTGCCCCTGCCAAGACGAAAGGAAGGAGAAATATGAGAGCCAGTAAGAACTCTGGCTGAACAATCAAAATAGATAGTTTTGACAGCTTGCACGAACAAAGAACCAAACCCGAAATGCTCCAGGACAGACCACAAAAAATTCCACTCAATTCTGTCGAATGCTATCTCTGCATCCAGAGAAAGGACTGCAGAGGAAGCTGTATAGGTGTCTGCTAGTTGAATAATATGAAGAAGCCTACGTATATTGTCCACAGCAAATCTCCCCCTTAAAAAACCTGACTGATCATACTTGATCAAGTCTCCAACACACCAATCCAATCTTAAGGCCAAGACTTTTGCTAACAGCTTTGAATCTGTGGATAGAAGGCTAACTGGCCTATAGCTAGAGCACTCAAGTGAATCCTTCCCTTTCTTCAAAAGCAAAGTTATTAAAGCTGTGTTTTGGTCCCTGTGCAGAGCCCCTTTTTCTAAAGCAGAATTAAAAGAGTTACGTATCAAGGGAGCCACTATGTCCCATAATGCCTTCAATAGCTCCGGGGGAATCCCATCTAACCCAGGGGCTTTATTACTGCTCATGGAGTCCAGGGCAGACTTCAATTCTTCAATTGTCAAAGGGCTGTCCAATATATCGCGCTGAGAATCATTTAATTTGGGAAGATCTAAATGTTTAAGGAATAAATCAAAATTTGTTGGGTCAGTGCTGGATTCTGACGTGTACAAATGTTTATAATAGGATTCAAATATTATATTTACATCCTTAGGTTGAGTATACACTGAACCCTCATGCCTAATAGTAGATATGCTGGCCTTAGATTCACTGTCCTTCAACCTCAAAGCCAAAAGCTTAGATGGACGTTCGCCATTGAAATAATAGGACTGTCTAGAACAGTGTATGAGAAATTCAGCTCTGTGCAAATATATTGATTTTAATTCTGATTTAAGGACGTTAACTTCTTTGGCTTTGGTCTCACAAAATGTACCTTTTAGTTCTTTCTCTAGTAGATCAATTTGTTTTTCTAATTCAATTTTACTGACTCTCTCACGCTTTTTACTGAACGATGAATAACTTATACATTTACCCCTAATAAAACATTTAGTGGTTTCCCACAAGACTTGGGGGTTAGAAGCGGAATCCCTGTTAATCTGCAAAAACTCCTTCAAAGAGTTGCGTAATTCAGCCACAAATGTACAGTCCTTTAACAAGGAAGTATTAAATCTCCAGCGATTGTGCCTGGAGCCCAATGATACAGGAGTTAAAGTAGAAATTATTGGGGAATGATCAGATAAAAGAAGTGGCAGAATATCCACTTTACTAATATAGGGAATTAGAGAGGGAGACATAAGTAAATAGTCAATCCTTGAGTAGCTCTTATGACGAGCTGAAAAGAATGTATAATCCCTGGAACCATCATTTTGTAAACGCCAAACATCACATATGTTAGAATGTCACAAAAATGAATAAAAACAACCAGAAATCCTTGAATCAGCTTTAGAAGCATGAGATCTATCTAGCTGAGGATCCAACACAGCATTAAAATCGCCCCCTAACACCACAAGGCAGTCCTCCAAACTCACAACTAAACGTAGTAATTCTTGAAAAAATAATGGATCACCCTCGTTAGGTGCATAAACAGACACAATAGCGTATTTAGTATTATTTAGAGAACCAACAACATAGGTAATTCGGCCTTCTTTATCCCCACCAGAATGTATAACAGAAAAATTAGTAGAACGCCTAGACAATATCAGCACCCTTTTTGATTTATTAATGGCCGAAGAGGAGGAAATCATTTTAAAATATCTATTTTGAAAGCGATGCATGTCAGCTGACTTTAAATGAAACTCTTGTATAAGGGCAAAAGAAACCTTTTTACATCTTAGATAATCTAAGCATTTGGTCCGCTTGATGGGGCTATTTAACCCATTAACGTTCCATGACAATATATGTATAGCCATAATTTAAAGAGTAATAGCTATGCAGACCAAACAGAACAAGGCGGGAGAACCAAAAAGTAGTCCCCAAGAAAGATAGTGGGCAGCAATCAGAAAAATATGCAATACACACCTGAATGCATATAAATACTACGCATATAAATGTATGCTTCCGTCGACACCTGACCCGGTCATTTTCCGGATGAACGAAAAGAAAAATCAATCCGTCTCAGTAAGGTCCTCCATGGGAACTGCCGATTCATGCTCCTTCTCTTCGGATTCTTGTGACACGACCGCCTCTGCTCCCTTCCGGGAAGATTTTGCGATGGGATTCATATTGAGGACGAACTTTTCAACCTCCGCTGGTGTCTCAAGCAGTGAAATCTTCCCTCAGTGAGTAACTTTAACTACCGTGGGATAGAGCAAAAAAGACGTAATTCCTGACTGAGTTAGTTTCTTCCTCGCCAATGCAATCACTCTCCTCTTAGATGCAGTGTGAGTGCTGTAGTGTGGGAAGAAAAGCAGTGGAGATCCATTATGAAGAATTTGTCCAGCAGCATGGGCTCCATTCAGGATCGCATTCCGATCTTGATACCGCAGCATCTTAAAAATGAACGTACGAGGGGTAGGTTTCGCGCGCTCACTGATGTATATACGGTGCGCTCTTTCAACCTCCAGCACTTTGCCAACAAGAGAGGGTATCCATTTAGGAAGATTATTCTGTATAAATCGCAGAGGATCATCTCCCTCTACACCCTCTTTTAGTCCCACTAGACGGACATTGGACTGACGGCTTTTGTCTTCGATTCTCGCCAACTTTTCCTGAAGGGAGTCCACTGCTAGCTTCACTTCCACGGTGTCTTTCTTTGCGTTGCGAAGAGCTGCCTGCATGTTGTCAAAATTATTTCTTATCAGTCGAACGTCCTCTTCCAGGACTCCAAGTCTATCTGCGATTGGGGTGAATTCTTCCTTAAACATTTCCCTGACAAAGCTAAGGTGCATCTTTAACTCATCAGCAACAATGGCGCGAAGTTCCCCCTCAGGAAAACAATTAGGATCTTTAACTAATTTTTTCTCCGGGGAAGCCATTGCTAATTGACGTTTTGACATCTTCATTTGTTGCACCGTTATCAAAGCAGCCAAGACTGACCAAGCGTTGATAATTTACTGAGAACAGATAGATTAAGGATACCGAGTCAGGGAGCAGTCGAACTACACAGCCATTGCTACCGGAGGGTCACGTGATCATTTTATCAATATTTTGTCCACGGAACAATCCAAACTGCAGTACAGCCCATTGAAGATACTGTAAATCTACCCCTCACTGCCTCGTTGTCATTCTCATTTAAAATCAAAGATGGCGCTAGCGTGAATAAGGTCCAAACAGAGGGTCCAAAGATCAAAACAACCAGTTCAAACAGTAACTGCTTTAAACTTTTATTCCATTATTTCTGTGATTATTTAAATGTTAGTAACATAAAAATAAAGATATTGTAACGTTGTAAATACAGTTTTAAGTAGCTGTTTCATTTTTACAACTGCTTTAGCCCCTCTCTCCTGGTAAACAGCAGCACAAATGCAGATTACACACACCAGTTTGATCACGTGCCTCAAGGACATGATCAAACAAATCTGGGCTGCGTTTCCCAAAGCATCGCAAGCTCATATTAAGTTTGGTGCCCGTCTCTATGATCTACTTATGCTTACAATGCTTTTAGGAAATGCATCCCTGATAATAAGTGGGAAGTTACCACCACCATGCATTTGTAATTGGAAGGAAATTAAACAAGTGCAACGTTCTATTTTTCTGAGAAAGGGTAAATCAGGGGGCCTGGGTAGCTCAGTGAGTATTGATGCTGACTACCACCCCTGGAGTCATGAGTTTGAATCCAGGGTGTGCTGAGTGACTCCAGCCAGGTCTCCTAAGCTACCAAATTTACCCGGTTGCTAGGGAGGGTAGAGTCTCATGTTGAAATGGGGACACTCCTCATTTTCATGATTAGTATTCTTTCTCTCAATGCGGTGTGTGGTATGTTGTGCATGGATCGCAGAGACGAGTCTCCGCAGTGTCATGCACAATGAGCCACGTGATAAGATATATGGACTGATGGTCTCAGAAGTGGAGGCAACTGAGACTTGTATCCGCCACCCGGATTGAGGCGAGTAACCGTGACACCACGAGGACATACTAATTCGGCATTCCAAATAATTTTTAAATAAGAGGGAGAAAGAGTAAATCCGTAAATGTTAAGATAAAGCATTTAGGTTAAATGAAGTGGCACTGACCCAAGTGTATTCTGCAAAAGCAGTGGGATATGTCTGATGATGTTTAATAAGGTTGCTGGTGTTTCCCACTTTGGCTTGAAATCTTTGTACCATGTAAAAGGTTTTTTAGTTACAATTGCCCCACCCAAAACACATATAAGCTGAGCGGAAGAGCAAAAGAGAGGAAAGGATAAAGTGCTGCTGTGGCAGCAGAGTTGTTGAGACTGTAGTTTGAGAAGCTCCTGCAGGAGCAGAGTAAAGGCACTGCTGCAGCAGAGAATTAAAAAAGGGGAGTGCCTCTTGTGAGAGGCAGGGATAGGACACTGCTGCAGCAATGGAATACCTAAAGGGGTCATGACATGAGGAATAATACAATATTCCTTGATCTTTTGTAATTTTAAAGGTCATTGTACTATAAAAACATACAATAGGTTTCAGAACTGAAAGCTCCCTCCTTAATAATTTATTTAAAACAAACTCTAGAAATTGGCCGTTTGGAATTTGTGGAACTTGTGTCATTACAAGGAGCAAATACATCTGCAAAATGACTGCCAACACCTATTTTATGTCATTGCACCCTTGGCCCTGCCCACTGGAGTCAGTCACACAGGTGAGAGAGGACCTGTCATGGGAGATTCATCTACAGCAAAGTGGACTTACACATGACAAATTCATGTGGATTTAATCTGGATTTAAATGTTTTTCTACACTAGATGAACGTTATCATGCATCTTGCGCCTCTTTTAAAAGACACAATATCTAGTCATTACTCTAAAAAGGAGAACTCCTTTGTGTTTCATTCAGCTACAATATTTTCTGGTGTTTTGGAGGCATCCTGGTCCGTTTTTGGACCCCTTTGTGCTGTATTTAATTGTTGGTCTTTTGTAAACATGGACTATATTGATGTCTTCAATCGTTTCAATGTGTTTCCAGCGATGTGCACCGAGTTTTAAGAGTGGCACAAGCTCAACGAATACGTCTCATTCATCTGCCGCCGCTGTCTGGGAGAATCACATGCTGTTCTGTGGGTAAACAAACATGGAAGAGGTGAGATGTCTCTCCAGTGATGACCAGTATGAGGGTAAATCAGTAGCAAAGCTTTGATTTGAGAACTTGTACAATAAATATGTGTTCTCTTATGTTGAAATTTACACTCACAGCACCTATGTGAAAACTCACCGACAATAATTCAAAGCTTATGTTTTGAATTCACAATTGCAGAATAGAGTGTAATGTAAAAAGACATTCACATAAATAGTCACAACAGACACACACTTGTATTTTACATTAACTTTTGTACTTTAATTCATTTTTACAGTACAACCACAAATCTGCACTTACAACCTCTCAAATCTGGCACTGCAACTTTAAATCTTCACGCATTGACTTTTTCGAAAAACCTGAAGCAAAACTCACTTGTGCACTTTTAAAATCCTGATGAGAGAGAGTAAGACCAGTGTTCAGAGGGGGAGGGTTCAGTAAAGTAATTTTATTGGTTGATGCCTAGCTAATGAATGTCATCTGTGTGGATCGTGATAACTGGCAATGTGCACGTGCATCTCGCCCTTTCAGCAGATTATTTCAATGTGAATTGCCAAGGAACAAAGAAAAGACGATTTGCACATTACAAAAACAATGCTGGTATCATTATCAACCTGTTTCATTGATGCAACATAGTTGCAAAAGTCAAAGCATAAAAATATAAAGTTGCAGTGCCCAATTTGAGAGGTTGTAAGTGCCGATTTGTGGTTGTACTATGAAAATGAATTAAAGTACAAAATGTAATCTGTAATACAAGTTTGTGTTTGTATTTATGTGGAAGTCATTTAACTCATTTGTGAATGTTTGACAAAGACACTGCAATTGTGAATTCAGAACACAAGCTTGGAATTTTTGTTGGTGAGTGCATTCAATTTCAAATTTTCAAGTTTTCACATCGGTGCTGTAAGTGTAAGTTTCAACTTATGAGTACACATATTTATTGTGCAAGCTTTCAAGTTTTGCTACTGATTTATATTCATAACCATCATCTCTACTTTGACCCGTTGAAGCCAGTTGAAGCACCCAGAATCACCATGGATTGTATTACGTTTGCATACTCAGAACATTTCAACGTGGATTGTATGTTTTTAGCTCATACCAGAGTGGATTGCTTGTGAACCAGTCATAATATGATTCAAGCTTTGCAAAGGAACTGAAAGATGCGGTTAAACACTACCGGACCATGAGTATACAGTTTAATTCACAAATGTTTCAAACATCATGACTGTTAGATAGTTGCTGTGCTTGAGTGAACATTTTGGTACATTCCGATGAAATGTTGTTTTATGAATTATAATGTAAAGTTTGTTTTAAAAGTTCAAATTTGAGGGAATACACAAAGCCAAAAAGAACAGTGGGTGTTTACACTGAAGTCTTAAAGTGCCATATAGTTTTAAACCAAGCTTTTCAGCCTGAAAGCAAGAGACAAAGTGGGAAAAGATCATATATTATTAAATTATGACTGTTTTGGTGAGAAAAACAAAAACACTAAAATCTACTGACATTATTAGTGGACCTAAGGGAAGATAATAAAATAAAAAAACAGTATTTCATGACCACTTTAAGATAATAGTAAAAGGTTCTCCTGTGGGAGGACAAATATGGCAATAAAGGTAAACCTGCGGGAGAATGGTGAAGTACTGCTGTCATGGTAGAGTAAAAGGGGGGCCTCATGCGGGAGGCAGGGTATAAGTGCTGCTGCCACAGCAGAGTTGAGACAGTATGGTATGATGAGCTCTTTCGGCTGCAGAATGGAGGCACTGCTGCAGCAGTAGAGTAAAAAGGCGGTGTTAGAACACTTCTGCACCAGTGGAGTGGTTAAGATAATAGTAAAAGGTGCTCCAGTGAGATATCTGTGGTGGCGGAGGGGTAGTTGAACCTATAATAAAGGTGCTTCTGTAGGAGCATGGTGGAAGTGCTATTGTCATGGTAGAGTAAAAGGGGCCTCCTGCGGGAAGTGGGGTTAATGTGCTGCTGCTGCTGCAGCAGAGTTGTTAAGACAGTATAGTATGAGAAGCTCATACGTGAGCAGAGTTTAGGCACTGCTGCGGCAGTGGAGTTGTGGAGACAATATCAACATTTTCTCCAGCGGGAGCAGAGAAACAAAAAGTACATACAAATACATAACTTGCATTTTATAATGATTACAATTAATATAGCAGTATAATTAGAATTCTTGCCCTTTTGAAAAAAGCCTCTCTTGTGCATTAAACAATTCTGATACTGCTGCGGCAGTAATAGGAATGTAAAGGTACTCCCGTGGGAGCAGGGAGTGGAACACTGCTGAAACAATGGGGTGCTTAGGGAATTAGTAGTGGCGCTATGCAGGAACTGGATGAAATCAATGCTGTTTATGTAAAATAGTTTAATGAAACCATACAGACACCTGTAGAGAGGAAAAAAGGTTAGAGTAAGTGGTTTAGCAAAATAAGATTTGTGACCACCTAAGCATTGGAGAATGCTTAGTATTAATGTAGAACTAACAAGTAGATAGTTGAGCCAAAATGGTAGAGGATCTCCTGTAGGAGCAGTTAAGGCGCAGCTGTGACAGCAGATTAATGAACCAGAAAAGGAGCTCTTGCAATGGCAAAGAGAAATACTGCTGCGGCAGTGAAGTGTTTGAGCTCCTGTGGGAGCTAGGAGATGGAGCACTGCTGTGTTACCATAGTTGTGGAATCACGTTGTTATATCCTTAGTAAGAAAGAATGAAGGAGATTCTTAAAAAAGGAATTCTTTAATGAACAGTATCAGTAGCAAACTAGTACAGCACAGACAGTAGCTCGTGCAACGCTTCACTTCTCTTATTCCCCTATTCTCAATATTCACATATCCCGAAACTCTACCGCCACCTACTGTCCAGTATGCACAGAAGAACACAACATCACTTAAAGCAACCTGTCTACACAGATATTTAAGAACAAAAGAAACTCCATAACAAAGTTACCAAATTACCAAAGCATTTACTTGGTTATGTAACATAATTACTTAACTCAATCAGGCTAAAGAACAAAAATAAGTTTTACTAAAATTCTAAGAATGTAGCATTCATATTAAAATCAACAACAAGATGACTTAATGAATTACTCAACCTTATATAGTCACGCAATGCAAGGTGACTAAGTAACACAGTCTTCCAGCCAACGAGGAGGTCGTCTCACACGGGTAGACAACCTTTGAAGAGTTTCGGGAACTTGAGGCGCCAGAGCAGGATGAAACTGAAATGACAAATCCACAGTATCCATGTCAGTAGTCTCCGAAACAGGTGCAACAGAACGAGCCAGGTGGGAAGCATGCCAGTTCTTCCCGTCTGATAACAGGTAAGTACACGCACCCAGTTTACGCACAATTTGACGTGGGTTGGAAAACCTCGGATGCGCTTTCGGAACATGAGTTGGAATGCGCACACGCACCCAATCTCCCACTTTGAAATCAGGAGTGCGAGCTACACGTCTGGAGTCAGTGTATGCTTTCATTTTCTTTTGTTTCAAAGAAACTCGCTGCAGAAGCGCAGGCGCATCCTGACACGTTGTGAGAGGAGGAAGAACATTAAGACGCGTTCGCATCCTTCTGCCATGAAGCAACTCAAATGGGGATAGTCCTGTGGCAGAATGTGGTGTAGCACGATACACTTGGAGAAATTCCGTGATTTTTCCACGGCAAGGTTTCCACGGCTTAGTTTCCAGAACAGCAGACTGAATGCAGCTTTTAAACACGCAATGCAATCGTTCGACAGCTCCATTCGCGGCAGGGTGGTACAAAGAAGTACGTATGTGTAGAATGTTTCTCTCTTTTAGGAACATAACAAATTCTGCTGACGTAAATTGCGTTCCATTATCAGACACGAGAGTACATGGATTCCCGTATCTACTAAACACAGATGACAAGAAGGTGGTAACATTGCGAGTAGTGATGGAAGCAGTGAAAGCGACTTCAGGCCACTTACTGTGATAATCAATCAATGTCAGCGCATAACGACAGTCCCATACAATGGTTTCAAATGGACAAACCACATCTATAGCTACCTTTTCCCACGGTACAGACAGAAAAGGCACTGGCTGCAGCGTTGCAGCAGAGGTGTTGGCAGTCTTGTCAGAGGACAGACACATTTGACAGGTCTGTATATGCTCTTTAACCAGACAATCTATGCCTGGCCACCAGTACTGTTCACGAAGGCGTTGTTTTGTGCGCACCATTCCCTGGTGGCCTTCATGAGCTAACCTCACCAATGTGTGCCTCAGCGCGACAGGTACAACCAGACGTGATCCTCTGAACACATAATCGTGCTGCACACTCAGTTCATCACGTAGTTTGAAGTAAGGATGTAGCATATTATCCACAGAAGTTGAAGAGGAAGGCCAACCGCGAGCAATTTGTGTGCGTAATGCACTCAGTTCAGAGCACGTCGCGGAAGCAGAAGCAAACTCAGCAGGTGACAGAGCTGACATTGCAGGAGACATAAATGCCACAAACTGAGGTTCAGCATCCATGCAGTCTTCATCCGAAGCAGGTAAAGGCAGACGAGACAGACAGTCAGCAGTGCAATTTTGAGCCCCAGGCCGGTACTTAAAGTTAAAGCACAGTAACCGCGCTGCCCAGCGCGCAATGCGCATTCCGGCGCGATCAGTACCTTTGGATGAGAGGAGCACAGTTAACGCTTGGTGGTCCGTCCGCAGGAGGAATTTACGACCCCACAAGAAGGTTCGCCACTTTTCAACGGCCCATACACATGCAAGTGCTTCCTTTTCAATAGTTGAGTACTTGCGTTCAGCAGGTGACAATGTCCGGGACGCAAAAGCGACAATGCGCTCAGTCTTGTTCTCATGAACTTGAGCAAGAACAGTGCCCAGACCATAGTCAGAGGCATCTGTAGATACCACCGTATGCAAATCTGGGTCGAACAATGAAAGTGCAGGACTGTCAATGAGCAACATTTTTACAGCATCAAAGCATTGCTGAGCTTCCTCCGACCAGACGAAATCTGAGCCCTGCCTGATGCACGCACGCAGAGGTTCAACTACAGTGGCAAAGTTAGGAATAAACTTATTGTACCACGATAGTAGCCCGATGAAAGAACGGAGTTGAGGAGCATCTTTTGGAGCTGGTGCATGAAGAATGGCAGAAAGGTGATCCTCATCAGGTTGAATTCCTTGCGCGTTCACCATATGACCCAGAAAGCGCAGACTGGTTTTGTTAAACTGACATTTCGATTCATTCAGCTTCAGTCCAGCATCTTGTAAGCGCTGAATAACGGCTTTAAGCATGTGATCGTGTTCAGTTTGCGTCTGTCCCCAGAGAATAATATCATCAAGGTAATTGGCAACATTTGGAAGTCCCTGCAAAACTGTTGCCAACATTTTCTGAAAAGCAGAAGGTGCTGAAGCAAGCCCGTATGGTACGCGGGAAAATCTGAAAAGTCCTTTGTGAGTAATGAAGGCGGTCAGATCGCGGCTCTCCTCATGTAAGGGCAACTGAAAATAAGCACTATCCAAATCAATAGTGGAAAATACAGACGCTCCCCTTAACAAAGACAACAATTCATCAATGTGTGGTAGTGGGTAGCTATCCGTAACTACAGCCTTGTTGGGTTCTCGCAGATCCACGCACATTCGAATGGCACCCGACTTTTTCTGTACTACCACAATCGGCGAGACCCACGGTGAAGCGTCCACTCTCTCGATAATGTCAGACTCGAGAAGGTGCGAATTACCTCAATGACTGCGGCTCTAACAGACAACGGTAAGCGGCGAAGTTTCTGGCGCACAGGAGCAACAGCTGGAGAAGTCTTTACTTTGTGAACAAAGCCTGTTGCACATCCCAAAGCAGAAGGCGTCAACGCAGACAATCGCAGCACAGGAGTTGAAGACTGCTCTGGCAAAATTGAATTGCCTTCAAACCAGAGACGTAACCCATTAATAAGATCCATGCCGAGCAGAGCTGTGCCAGATTCCACCACAAAGAATGACGTAGAGCAGGTGATGTCATCCTTAGAGACAGTGACAGGTAAGCAGCCAAGTACAGGAATCGGAGCACGAGAATATGTCACTAGTTTCAATGAAGGTGGCAGCAAAGCGTTTTGCTTGAAATGTGTGTCATACACAATTTTCGGCAAGATAGAAACAGATGACCCAGAATCCACGATAAGCTTGATAGGCACAGACGTAGTTGCGGTTGCAATAAGAGTAGTGCACCGAATTTTATCCCTTAATGAGTCATGCATATAAATAATCTGAACTTCAGGCAAGTCAATTTCACGCACTGAGCAAGCTTGTCCCGAACGACACACCCGCGAATAATGTCCCATCTTTTGACAGTTATTACACTGTGCCAATACAGCAGGACAACTACTATCATTTGCAAGGTGTTTCTGAGATCCACAGCGGTAGCATTCACGAGAGGACGAAGCAGGTGCAGTAGTTGACGAAGGCTTTGAAGAACGCTTTGTAGACGGTGGCTTAAAAGGTGGTCTACGATGGAAACGTCCAGCTGCAGGTGAAGGCTTTGCATGTATTACTTGCACAGGAACAGAACGAGTATTTGATAATAATTTGGCTTGTTCACCAGCAGCTTCTGTTTGGGAGGCAATAGTAATGGCTTTTTCCAGAGTCAAATCAGATTCTAAAAGCAGTCTCTCACGAATCCGATGACTGGACACATGCTCCACCAACTGGTCACGCAACATTTCGTCCAGAGTAGCTGCAAAGTCACAAGTAACTGCTAAGTCCCGTAAAGCAGCTACGTACTGAATTATAGTTTCCCCTGGTGCCTGAACACGTTTCCTGAAAGCATGGTGCTCAGCCACTATGTTCCGTCGGGGGGTAAAATGCGCTTCCAAGGCCGCAATCGCATCTTCCATCGAATCACCTTGATTTGGCAAGGAATAGAACAATCTTTGTCCTTCAGTCCCCAGACAATGTAGCAGTAGTGCTCGTTTGCACTCGACCGGCCATGCATCTCCAGATGCACCAACAACCAGCAAATAATTCCGGAACATCCGTAGCCACGTGCCGAAAGGAATAGTTGGTTCTCCAGGACATGGCAAAAATGGCGTGGGAAATGTACCTTGTCGCCAATTTGTTATATCCTTAGTAAGAAAGAATGAAGGAGATTCTTAAATAAGGAATTCTTTAATGAACAGTATCAGTAGCAAACTAGTACAGCACAGATAGTAGCTCGTGCAACGCTTCACTTCTCTTATTCCCCTATTCTCAATATTCACATATCCCGAACCTCTACCGCCACCTACTGTCCAGTATGCACAGAAGAACACAACACACGTGTAGATGCCCTTCTACCCAAGGATCAAAGTTGGAAATTGTGAGCACTTGTAAAGGGAACAGAAATAGCTCTGTATTCACACTTGTGTGGAAAGAAAAGATTAGTTATGAATATGTTACTTGCATTTATGGCATTTAGATGGAAGCGAAATGTATGCTCTTGCACTTGCGGGAATTCTTCTCAATGAATTAAGGTCATCAAAGCTCGAACTAAGCAAATAAATTGGGGAAGCTTTAAACGAAGCTTTAAACGTTTCATAACAGGGATGCTTCCTGAATCCAAGGAGTTGGGACCCTGGGCTTGGGGAGCAGTGTTCCTTTTCGCCATTTTAAATAATGGGTCATGAATTCAATGTAAAATTGAGCTTCTGAGCCCCATTTGTGTAGGTTGTTAGGTGGAACAGTGCTGAAAAAATAATTGCTACCATACTTGTAGAGGGAGAAATGATCAAACAAGCTGCCAGTGGATGCCTTGGGAAGGGGAAATAGACACATGGAAATACTCCTGAAAGTGAGTGACTATGTTAGCCAGCATACAATCCTGTAATGAGGATGAATCAAACTCTTGTAGACAAAATGCTGAAAGATATATGCCCCTTTGGATTCTCATTCCTGGGGGTTGAAAGATGACTACAGGAACATCTGAAGAGATCAATCTTGTTAATTCTTTATTATCCCAAATCAAAGTACAATGTTGGTAAATTATATTAAATATTAGATTTATTTAATCTTTAGAAGGCTTGGAGGGCAATCAGGTGCAATAAAACATATGCATATATTGATAACAATAACAGCTAAAAATAACACAAGACATGAGCAACGGATGTGCAGTATACAAGAATTAACATGTTTAAACTTAAACTTAAAAGGAATACTTATACCGGTTGCCATTAAGTCTGGGCATACGGTGGCAGATGCCAGATCAAAAAGATAAAGATAAATGACAAATAATTAGATTATTTGTCTGAATAAATTTCTCCACCATTAAAATCATAATGCAACGTCTCATTATGTCCACTCACAATATCTATTGCAAGGAATTAGCTTTAAAAGGGAATGGATTAATTAACTTATTGGATTAATATTATTCTCATGGTTTATTGAAAATAAGTATCAAGTGACAAGGTTATTTATCAAAATATACCACAGTTAAATGGAGTCTGTTGACAATGCCTTAAGAACCATTTATCCTTCTTTGAGTCTAAATCGATTTGCAATTGGATTACCCAAAGTATTTAAATAATACACCAGCACTTTCAGCTAAATTCTGGAGATGTACTTGCATGCCGCTGCTTTTCCTTGCTTTGCTTGGTTCTTGCGCTCTTTGTAAAAAAGTTTATTCTGTCAATGTTTGGACCTCTGTTAGATCGTGGATGTCTGTTGTGGCGATGGATGATGAGGCCAAGTCATGTGTGTCTCATAGAGCAGAGAGGAGAGGTTCCTCGTATCTTGGCGTCCGAGCCTTCTTGGACTTCTACATGGTATACAAATTTCCCTCTCAAAATAGTGCATGTTTAATCATGAACGTTTATATCTTGAAAACGGTGCAAGAGAAATGACATTCGTTAACATCAACATTCTATACATAACTAAGAAAGCATTTACATATTAAATATGACATGTCTCATTTTAAGTGTTTGTGATTTACTAAATGAATAAAACAAAGGGACTACTTTTTAGCTGCTGTTTGCAGATTACTGATCAGTGAGAATGTCTCATGACTAATTTGGAGCCTAGAAAATTGGTTATTGTCCAGAATAAAGAGTTATAGAATTGCCGTTGTTTTGTTCATTGTAATTCAGGAGGATCTCACAAGAGAAGCTTAGAACTTAGTAGTTATATCACTGGTGGAGTGATTAGTCTCATCTGCTTGTTTATTTAGTAGTGTTGTGAAAAATATCAGTACGTCCAAGACAATACTAAAATAAAAAAGATGTAACGATAACAGTGTTTTTACAGTACCGGTAGTACCGAGCGCTACTCTATCCGGTACCAGCTCTATGATATGTCTCTTCCCACGTACAAGGACATTTTAAAGAAAAATACTGCGTGGAAATGTGAATCTGAGATCGCGGGGATTTTATGGACCCAGACAGACCGGCATTACTTGTCGAAGCAATTTCTATTTATGGTTCAGTTTTTTGTGTCTAGTTGAGTATAATAACTCTGCACAAGGAGTTTGGTGTTAAACTAAGTTGAGAGGCTTCTTGGCCTAGTAGGCCTCTGCTGGAGGAGGGCCTGGACATCGGCATTTTTTTTTTTTTTTTTTTTGACAACATTCAACTACAAAAATCACCTTTTGTACATCTTGGTAAGATCATGCCTCCTAAGCAAACGAAAGTCGCAGTGTGTGAGGAAGAGTCTGTTGTTACCATGAGTGTACTCTCCCAAATGCTGGAGCAGCAGAGAGAGTTTTATAAAGACATGCTAATTCAGCAACAAGATAACTTTAAATGTTTCATACAAGTGATTATGGAGGGAACAAATAAGAGATTGGATGGTGTTATACGCGATGTACAAGAGTTGAAGACAAGTCTGGAATTCACACAACAAATGATGGAGGAGATGAAATCAGGATATAAATAAACTGAAGCCAAAATAAAATCTTCTGTAAACGACATAATGAACTTAAAACGCGACATTGAGGAAATGTTCACTAAGCTCGACTACATTGAAAATCAACATAAAAGGAAAAATCTAGTCATTGATGGCATAATAGACGATAAGGAAGAGAGTTGGAGTGGTTTGGAGCAGAAGGTACAACACATGTTCTCCAATAATCTTGGACTGGATGGGAAGATTGAAATTGAGCGTGTCCAGAGGATGGGTCAGTATCAGGAGGGTGGAAGGCCCAGGAGACTTATGGTGAATCTGCTGCGTCTCAAAGATAAACAACGCATTCCTTCCTCTGCTAAAAAGCTCAAGGGGGCTAACATTTACATAAATGAAGATGTTTCTGGGGCTGTGCTTCAAAGAAGAAAGGAACTGTGGCCTAAGCTCAAAGCTGCTAGAGCCCAAGGTGAAAAAGCAATATTAAGGTATGATAAATTGATAATTTTGCCGAGAGAGGAAAGGATTCAGGACTGAGATACATTTTAGGGTCAAGTACTATGTTTTGATGTGTTTGTGATTGCATTCCTTATATCACACTAATGTGTACAGCTACAACTAGTAAAGGTTTGGTTTTGGCACATTTAAATATTTGTAGTATAAGGAATAAAATTCAAGATATTATTAATTTAGTGCACAAGTATTCAATGAATATATTAGCTCTATCTGAGACACATCTCAAAAGCTCTATTCAAAACTCTGAATTACCAGTTAAAGGTTTTAATGTTTTTAGAAAGGATAGAAATAAATTTGGTGGTGGTGTGGCCATCTTTGTGCAAAGCAACATTCCTTGTAAGTTAAAACACAATTTAATATATGATGACATTGAAGCTATATTGGTAGAAGTCCATGTACCTTATATGAAACCTGTACTTGTGGGATGCTGTTATAGACCTCCTGAATGCTTGATAATGTCTCTGATGTCAATTCTGAACTATATTTATTTGGAGATATGAATATTGATTGGAATGATGACAGATGCACAAAGAAAAAGAAATTACTTTCCTATATAAGTGTCTGCAATTTACATCAAATTGTCAGTGTGCCAACAAGAATCGTTACCAACAAGGTGGGCATTACAACAGCAACATGTATTGACCACATTTACACTAATGTACCAGAACTGTGTACTGATGTTGTGTCAATACCAGTTGGATTTAGTGACCATAATTTCATTGCTGTTAATAAGAAAGCGAAAGTCCCTAAAGCTAAAGCTAATTTTGGTACTTATAAAAGGTCTTATAAAGTAACAACTATTGAAAAGATTGTGGGAGAAGTAAAACATGTTGATTGGAAAGATGTGTACTGTGGCCACTACCCAGGAGATTCTTTGGATGCTTTCATGAGTATGCTTTTGTGCATTGTTGATAAATATGCACCGATGAAAAATAGGGTAATAAAATCAAATGGTGTGAGGTGGATTGATTCAACATTGAAAAATATGATGAAACAAAGAGATGAAGCTAAACAAATGGCTGTGAAAACGAGATTATTGGAGGACAGATTAAAATACTGTAAATTAAGGAATCAAGTTACTAAAATAAATAAAAGGAAAAAGAAAGAGTATTATAAAAATAGAATAAACAGTGTTAAGTATGATGGCAAAAAGCTTTGGCACGTCCTAAATGAAATTATGGGTAGAAATAGAAATGCATCGCCTTCTTTTGTAGAGTCTGATGGAGGTTTTATAACAGAATCTAAAGACATTGCAGATTATTTTAATAATTATTTTATAAATAAAGTAAATAATTTAAGAAAAGGTTTTAGAACACAAGACTTTGATTACTGTGAACTGATCAAAAATGAAATCATGTCTGATAAAATGTGTAACTTTCATTTTAGTCGCGTGCAAACTGCAGAAGTGATGGCCCTGTTAAAGTCTCTTCCAACACATGGTAGTCCAGGCACAGACAACTTGGACAGCCTAGTATTGAATAAAACAGCTGAATATATTGCTGCTCCGTTGTGTTATATATTTAATCAGTGTATAGCGAGTGGGATTTATCCATCTTTGTGGAAGGAAGGGAAAATTATTCCATTGATAAAAAACAATCGATTATCTTATAATGGGCATAACTGTAGACCTATAAGTATTCTGCCTGCACTCAGTAAAGTTATGGAAAAGATTATTCATACACAAATTCGTAATTACTTTCAGAACAATAATTTGATGACTATGTTTCAGCATGCATATAGAAAGGCACATTCTACCTGTACAGCTCTTACACAAATGACCGTTGGATGGCTTAGAAGTATGGATAACTCTGAATTAGTTGGTGTGGTCATGTTGGACTTCAGTGCTGCTTTTGATGTAATAGACCATTCTATTTTAATTGAGAAATTAAAGATCTACGGATTTTCTCCTTCTGCTATTTTACTAATGAAAAGTTATCTTTCACAAAGAACACAGCGGGTTTTTTATAATGGTTCTTTATCTAATTATAAAGGTTTAGTTTGTGGTTTACCACAAGGAAGTTGTTTGGGTCCTCTTTTGTTTTCAGTTTTTATTAATGATTTGCCCTTAGCTGTCAAAAAAGCATCAATGACAATGTTTGCAGATGACTCAACTGTTTACTATGCTTCAAACTCATGTGACAAACTTAATCATGTCCTGTATGGAGAGTTGGATTCGGTGTATAAGTGGGTTAGTGGAAACAAATTAGTCTTAAATATATCCAAATCTAAAAGTATGATCATTGGATCAAAACAAAAATTGATGCTTGGATCGGATTTAAAGTTACATATAGCCGGGCAAAGAATACAACGAGTAGAAAAGGCTACACTGTTGGGTCTGGTTATTGATAGTAGTCTTTCTTGGACAGAACACATAAATACTATTGTTAACAGAATAGGATGTGGCATTGCATTAACTAAAAAATGTTGTCATTATGTGAATCAAGAAACTTTAAAAATAGTAACAGAGTCATTAATATTATGTCACTTGTCATACTGCACTGAGGTGTGGTCTTCTGCAACTAAAAAGGACTTGTCAAAAATTCAGGTTGCGCAAAATAAAGCAGCAAGACTGGTTCTAGCCTGTTCAATTAAAACAAGTAGAGATCAGATGTATTCTACTCTTTCATGGCTCAATTTAAACCAAAGAATAACAGTTACTTTAAGCAGTATGATATATAACACATTGACAATGAAAATGCCTATTTCTCTGTTTAATCAAATAGTGTATTGTAATTCTGTGCATAATTATAACACCAGAAAGGCAAATAATGGTCATATAATGACCCCCTATCCAAAAACAAATTTTATGAAGAAAAGCGTTCTGTATAGAGCAATAGTCATCTGGAATAACATTCCCATTGAAGTTCGTCAGCTTTGTAATAAGCTGGCATTTAAAAGAAGTCTAAGGTGTTATGTGTCGATGTAGGTTTTTATATGTTATGATTAAGGTAATTGTAAATAACATGGTATTTATATTTAGTTTTATGAATCGAAACTAGATTGTATGTAGGTATGAGTGTGTGTTTGTGTATGTATGTACATATATAAAATTTATATATTGTTTACTGTGATGATTAAATGTGTTGTTGTTGTTGTAATGTAATTTTTTAGAATGGAACCCAGGAAGACTAGCTGATGGCACAGACTTTCAGCTAATGGGATCCTAAAAATAAACAAAATAAAAATAAACAAAATAAACCAGTCAAACATGCAGTATGACTGACACACGACGGCTTTAAAATTCTCACAGGCTTATTTTAAATACATGTTCTGTTACTCTTTGTACTAATCAAATTGAAATCGTGACATGCTCTTGTGTGATTTATTTAACAGCGGAAGGGTGCATTTTAATGTATATGAGCTGTGTACTGTATAAATACTACCGCACGTTCACTGGAAACTCCACAGACATTAAGAATAATTTACTGTATGTTGTATCAGATGACAGAGCAGGGCACCAATCCACTGAAAAGTGTGTTTTACTAGTAGACTATATATTTATATAATTAAATAACAGAAAATGTATTAAATAACAGACTAAAATGTATTTCTATAGCATTTAAAACGGAGTTGAGCAAAGTGCTTCACAGTAATACAATTTTAAACAACATTTCAAAATTACCACATACACAATCACCAGTAATCAAACACTCCAAAACGATGTCCTACATTTAATTTGTCAGACACAAAGGCCAGTAAGACATGAGATTTCATCACACTGGGCAGTTGCAAACTTCCAGCAAAACAAACGTGATAATAAAAGCACGATTCATAATAAAAGTTAGATGCCTGGAATTGAAGAAATTGTGACAGAAATATATTACAACTGTATAGTAAAATGTAGTAGTAATAATAATAATAATTAGTATTAAGCACTATATCACAAACAAGATCTAATTAAATGAAAGTTTGGCCAAATAAATAATAATTGCTTGTTGAAAAGTTCTACTTTCACTTGTTAAAAGTTGTAATAATTAATTGATTAGTCACCATATTGATGATGAAATTAAATTAAACTTTAAAATAAACAAACAAATAATAATACAAAAAATATATAAAAAATAACTAAACTGGTGTGTTCAATAGTACATTTTCTATTCCAGACACTCATAACCTTGAATGCAGACATCTCCAAACTGTTTTGAAAAGAAGAGGTGGTTACACCATAACACCATAACATGTTAACCCCTGCTCCCCTACCATCTGCCGGGTGACGGAGTAGCCCGGCCGGACCCAGAGAACGGCCGTCGTACGCGGGGCGAGTGGGGACTGTATTCTCCGACCTCCTGGAGCGATGGAGCCGCTGCCAGGGGCGGAGGAATGCCCTGCCGTCCCCCAGAAACACGGAGGGGTCAAGGTTAGACCGCCATGCAGGAGGGGAGGAGGGAAGTAACTCCCCGATCACCTGAAGCGGTAGGTCCGCTGCCAGGGGCGGAGGAATGTCCCCAGGTGCCGCCAGAAAAGCGGAGGGGCGTCCTGTCCGCTGGGGGTCGGAGGTTTGACTCCGGTTCGCCCGGAGAGGAGCGGCTGTCGTCCGCCAGAGAGTGTGGCGGAGTGTTCGAGGACCACG
The DNA here is from genome assembly GCF_025860055.1 of Xyrauchen texanus. Lineage (NCBI taxonomy): Eukaryota > Metazoa > Chordata > Actinopteri > Cypriniformes > Catostomidae > Xyrauchen > Xyrauchen texanus. The sequence continues at coordinate 55,410,487 of NC_068279.1, read as the reverse complement.
CGACGGTACATCAGAGAACCGGTGAGTGAGCTTCTTCTCTCTCTCCTCTCTCTCTCTCTCTGTCGCACCGTGTTGGCCTTTTCCCTCACCTATTTTTTTTTTGTTGTTGTTTTCCCCTCCTGTCTCCTCCCAGGTCGAGTAAGGCGGGGATGACCTGACAGGGCGCAAAGCACTCCCCTCCCCAGGGAAAGGGTCATGCCGGTGGCACCCCTGCCTGAGGTAACGCCGGGAGGAGTGTGTGTGTTGATGTTTGTGCTTTTGGTTTAAGTTTCCATTAAATTATTATTTATATTGACAAGCCGGTTCTCGCCTCCTCCTCGCCTCCTCCTTGCCCATCTTAACCCCCTTACAATTACAAAGAACACAAGAGTGTGTTCTAAAGAAATTGTGTGGAGAGTTTTACAAGAATATAGACTGGGATCAGGAAGCTAATGTGCAGAGAGGATCACATCAACATCGTTCAAGCGAGTCTGTTCTAGAATTAAAGACTTTGATACATTACCAGTTAAAATGTGTATACAAATGAGAGTTACTTACTGGTCGTTTATATGACAACATGTTCTTTAAACAGGTCCAGAAACACACCCCAACCAAACACATGACCCTTAGGGTCGTAACACCCCCTCACTTAAGATCAAAACCATAGGTTTTGTTAACCGAAATCACCATCATCCACCATATTATATAATAATAGTTATCACAGTTATCTTTAACCATGATACATCACTTATGTTCTACTGATAACAAGTTAAGACACCTCTTACCCACGAGACAGAGCGTCGGCAACCACATTTTCCGACCCCTTCTTGTGTTTGATGTTAAGCTGGAATCCCTGGACCATCAGGGCCCAACGCATCAGACGCTGATTGTGATTATACATCTGATTCAGGAAAACTAGAGGATTGTGATCAGTGTACACAGTCACAGGAGATGGGCTGGAACGCACATATACCTCAAAGTGCTGTAATGCAAGTAACATGCCAGCGTCTCCTTCTCAATGGTGGAGTAATTCAGTTGGTGGCGCTTGAACTTTGTGGGTAAGTATGAAACAGGGTGATGCACACCATCTTCTCCAACCTGTAACAAAACAGCTCCAGCTCCAGTACCATTAGCATCCACCTCTAACTGGAAGGGAAAAGCAAAGTTAGGCGCAGCCAGTACAGGAGCACTGCACAACAGGGACTTAGCAGCAGCAAAGGCATAATCACATTCAGGTGTCCACACAAATGGTACAGCTGGACTACAGAGCTTAGTAAGAGGAGCCACTACCACTGAGAAATTCTTACAAAAACATCTGTAGTATCCTGTCATGCCTAAGAAACGCCGGAGCTCTCGTCTGGTTGTAGGAATTGGATAAGTCAATATTGCAGCCACTTTAGCCTCCACTGGTCTGACCTGCCCCTGTCCTACCTGTTTCCCTAAATAGGTGACAGTAGCCCTAGCAAAATCACATTTGGCTAGGTTAAGGGTCAATGCTGCGTTAGCAAGCCGTTCAAACACGATTTCCAGGCTAGCCAAATTACTTTCCCATTCATTTGAATAAACCACTACGTCATCCAAATACACATAACACTGGGGTACATCTCCCAACACTATGTTCATGAGTCGTTGGAATGTGGCTGGGGCATTTCTCATGCCAAAAGCCATCACTGTATATTGAAGAAAGTGATCTGGAGTCACAAATGCTGATATGTCAGAAGCTCTATCAGTCAACGGGACCTGCCAGTATCCTTTAAGAAGATCCAGTTTGGTGATAAAACAGCAGAACCAATGCTATCTATGCAGTCTTCCATACGGGGTAATGGAAACGAGTCTGGGACCGTGACTGCATTGACCTTTCTGAAATCTGTACAGAACTGGGGGGTACCATCTGACTTTAGTGTCAGCAAACAGGGTGAACTCCATGAGCTACTGCTAGGTTTTGCTAAACCATTTTCTAGCAGATAAGTAGCCTCCTTCTTCATCAACCCTCTTTTTCCAACAGGATACCTGTAAGCATGCTGCTTGATTGGAATAGCAGAGCCAACATCAATATCATGCTGTATCACAGTTGTACGAGATGGTACATCACTAAAAAGCATGGGAAATGAGTTGAACAAGGTAAGTACGTCTCCCCGCTGAGTGTCAGTAAGGTAGGAAAGCTGTGCCCCCACTTCAGCCAAGAACTCTGTATTAGATAGCCTACCACACTGTTGCCCCTCGGATACCACGGTCAAACCATCATCCCCTTCAGCACCCATGAACGCACCATAAACCATGGACGGAGAACTGGTGTCGGGAACAGCCGCTTCCACGCTGCGTTTCTGCTCCCCTTGATCATTCTCCCTGGAATGATAAGCCTTCAACATGTTAATGTGACACACGCTTTTTTTCCTCCTGCGCTCAGGGGTGTGGATGACATAGTCGGTTTCTGAGACTTTGCCCTCCACTACATATGGACCTGAGAAGCAAGCAGAAAGAGAAGAACCGAGCACAGGCAGTAATACCAACACTTTGTCACCAGGCCGAATCTTAAGCTCAACAGCGTTTCTGTCGTACTGCTGTTTCATGTGGGCCTGAGAAGAGGAGAGGGCTTCCTTAGCCAAGGAAGTGGCGCGATGCAAACATTCCCTACACTGTGAAACAAAATCTAACACATCAGACTTAGATGAGGAGCCAACCATTAACTGCTCCTTCAGCACTTTCAACGGCCCACGGACATTGTGGCCAAACACAAGCTCAGAAGGTCTGAATTTCAGGGACTCTTGTTTGGCATCCCGTATGGCGAACAATACAAACGGCACACCTTTGTCCCAATCTTTCCCTGTGTCATAACAGTACTTTTTTAGCATCGACTTCAGGGTTTGGTGCCAGCGCTCTAATGCTCCCTGTGACTCTGGATGGTAAGCACTGGATACAGAATGTGACACTCCTAAGGACTGCAGGGACTGTTTGAATGCTCTGGACATAAAGTTGGTTCCCTGATCAGTCTGAACAATCTTGGGCAAACCAAATGTAGTAACACATGACCCTTAGGGTCGTAACACCAGGCCAACGGCAAACCTTGGGTTTTCATAGTCTGCTTCCACTATTACAGCGATAAGGAACGTGCCAGTCGCTGGGGGGCTGTCAATTGGCGACAACTCTTCCACCGGGAGAGGAAAATCTTTCCGGACTATAACGCTAGCACTGCAAAGAAGAGGGCTGCCTTCTCCAATATGAGACGCTGTCTAAGTGATAAGGATGTGCAGTTCTCCCTTCGTTTTCCAGCCCAGCTTCGCATTGACTATGATGGAGAGAAGCTACAATTTGACTGTCCAAATAAAGCACAGAGATGGTTTAACGACCATTTCCCATCGAAATGAGTGTTATCTGCGCTTGGGTGAGGTGGCACTAGTGTGTATTTGGCCTGTGGAACAGTTATTTGTATTCCTGCTTCAGACTTGCTTTAACAGGCTTTAGCATAAAGTTGGCGACCTAACTGTTTGGCTGGCTAGCTAACAAAGTGCAACTGATTAGTTTTGCACACCCGCGCTGTTGAGGTAGGCTAACATTACTTTTTTGCTGTCTGCTGTCAAATGTTTTCATCAATAGGCCATTGGCTTACTTAAATACTTTTATTAGTGTTAATATGTTGTTTAGGTTCACTCGATAGGGCAATATGGCTCATTTAAAGCTGATTTAATGTTACATGCTCTGAGTTTTTTTTTCTTTTTCTTTTTTCTCTTTTTTGGGTTTGTTTGTTGCTTATTGATGGGAGAAATGCTCATGTTACCAGTAGCCAGCTCTAGACTGTAGACCAATGTTACCTTCTGAGTGCACAATATGCCACTATGTTCTGATGATTACAAGCAACTGTTTTTGAAGTTGTGTTCTGATTTATTGCAATTTTTAGGAGTATGTTTACAATAACTATCACTTACAATGTTTATGTGAGTTTTTTTCAATAACTATTGGTTTCACCTGGTAAGTTTTCTTGTTTTTCTTTATGTTGAGGAGCCTCTCTGACTACGAAAGGTAATCTGTTTGACTTGTTTAGATGCATCGGATGTCGAGATGTGGTAATTGCCTGCAGTTTCCCTTATTTGGGAAGGGAAATTTAAGGTTTGATGGGGGGGGCAAGGACTTGGGACAAGGTCTTGTCTGTCTTTTTTCATGTATCCATTTTTAAAAAAATTTGATTATCCTCTTCTTTTATTTATTTATCTTTATTTTATGTATTTACCTGTTGTGGTTGGCTTGCCCCTACAGTCAGTTAATCCGGTTTGTGCACTGTCATAATGGTTTTAATGTTATCAAGTATCTTTTTTCACTTTTCCATGCAACCTAATCTAAGCCATGGTTGATAGGTGCAGAAATGGTTCCTCCTTGAGATTTCTGAGTTGGAATGTAAAGGGGGGGAATAGTCCTGTGAAGAGATCCAGAGTGCTTTCGCACCTGAAACAGTTGAGGGTTGATGTGGCTTTTCTTCAGGAGACCCATTAAAGATCAACTTCGACTTAAACCCCGTTGGGCTGGTCAGTATTTCCATTCTAATTTTGATTCCAGAGCTAGAGGAGTAGCTATCTTAATTCATAAAAACATACACTTTTTCTTAGATAAGGTTCTTTCTGATTGGGCTGGAAGATATCTGATTGTTGTGCGCTTTCTTGACTACACGCCTATTATTTTGGTAAATGTCTATGCCCCTAATTTTGATAATGTAGATTTTGCGAATAATCTATTGATGCAGATCCCAGCCTTAAATACGCATTTATTGTTATTTGGCGGTGATTTAAATTGCGTCATGGACCCTGCAACGGACCAGTCTGGATCACGTACTAATGTTCCCTCTGCCATGTCAAAATATTTTTCTGACTTTATGGCCCAACATGGATGTGTTGATCCCTGGAGATTTCATAACCCTCAATCCAGAGAATATTCATTTTTTTCCCATGTCCATCATACATATTCCCGCATTGATTATTTTTTGGTAGATGGCTCTCTACTTCCAAGGGTAACTAACTCTGAATATCTACCCATTGTCATCTCTGATCATGCTCCCTTGGCCCTTGACATAATCATTTATAATCATGTCCATGGCTCGTCCTGTTTCGCCTGCCCCACCTGCCAGCAAGCCAACCCCCACACCTGCCTTGATTAACGAGCCAGCGCTGCCAACTTCGTCCTCTCGGAGGAGGAGGAGAAGAAAGGCTTCCGCTTCCCAGCTCACGCCAGCCACCGTCAGCGAGCCAGCGCCTACGCCAACCACAGTCCCATAGCCAGCGCCTGTAGCCTCGACCTTCCCAGAGCCAGCGCCTGTAGCCTCGACCGTCCCAGAGCCAGCGCCTGTAGCCTCGACCGTCCCTGAGCCAGCACCTTTAGCCTCGACCGTCCCTGAGCCAGTGCCCATGACCTCGACCGTCCCAGAGCCAGCGCCAGTAGCCATGACCGTCCAAGAGCCAGGGCCCCTCGAGCCTTCCAAGGCTCCACCTCTCGAGTCTTCCAGGGCTCCTCCTCTCGAGCCTCCCAGGGCTCCGCCTCTCAAGTCTCTCGAGCCTCCCAGGCCTCCGCCTTTAGAGCCGCCTACGGCGCCACCTCCTACGGCTCCACCTCCCAAGCCTCCAGAGCCTTCTAGGGCTCTGCCTTTAGAGCATCCTACGGCGCCACCTCCCTTGGCTCCACCTCCAGAGCCTTCTAGGCCTCCGCCTCTAGAACCTCCTACGGCGCAACCTCCCTCTGCTCCGCCTCCAGAGCCTTCCAGGCCTCCGCCTCTAGAACCTCCTACGGCACCACCTCCCTCGGCTCCGCCTCCAGAGCCTTCCAAGGCTTCGCCTCTAGATCCTCCTACCGGGCCACCTTCCTCGGCTCCATCTCCCGAGCCTCCCACGGCTCTGCCTCCCGAGCCCCCTGAACCTTCCTCGGCTCCGCCTCCTGAGCCTTCCTCGGCTCCGCCTCCTGAGCCTTCCTCGGCTCCACCTCCTGAGCCTCCCTCTGCTCTGCCTCCTGAGCCTCCCACGGCTCCGCCCCCTGATCCTCCAGAGCTTTCCCTGGTTCCGCCTCCCTCGGCTCCACCTCCTGAGCCTCCAGAGCTTTCCATGGTTCCGCCTCCCTCAGCTCCGCCTCCTGAGCCTCCCAAGCCTTCCTCGGCTCCGCCTCCTGAGCCTCCCACAACTCCGAATCCAGAGCCTTCTACGGTTCAACCTCCTGAGCCACCCATGTCTCTGCCACCTGGGTCTTCCATGGCTCCGCCCTCGGAGTTCCCCATGGCTGTCCTGTGTCCGCCCCCCAGGCCTCCTGAACCTATCCCTGTCCTATGGCCACCTCTCAGGCCTCCTGAACCTGTCCCTGCCCCTTGGACTTCCCGCCTGCCCTCTGTGCCCCCTTGGACTTCCCGCCTGCACTCTGTGCCCCCTTGGACTGCCTTCCTGCCCCCTGTGCCCCCTTGGACTGCCTTCTGTCTGTTTGCCCCTGGTGCCCTCATTTTGTTTTTTGTCATTTATTTTTTTGCTTTAGGAACGTCTGGAATCCGATCCTTTGGGGGGGATTCTGTCATGTTCACTGTTGTCTTTTATTTTTGTGCTTTTATGTTGAAGTTTAGTTTAGTTCCTGTTTCCTGTTTATGATTGGTTCTCCTTCCCTAATTGTTGCCCCAGGTGTCCCTCATTCCCTTGTTTGTTCCTTTGTGTATTTAAACCCTGCTGTTTCTCCATTCCCCTGTCGGTCGTTGAATGTTGATGTTTGTGCATATTTTTATAGTCTGTGTGTTTAAATCCGGTCGGTACTCCATTCCCCTGTCCCGTACTCTCCGTTGATGGTTTTTTCATGTTTATGTTGTTTTTTCCCATCGTGGATGTTTTATTTGTTCCAGTCTTGTTTGTCCTATTATTTTCAATTAAAGAACTGCACGTAGATCCGCACTCCTCGTCTGCCTTCACCTGCCTTCTTCTCTACGTTCATAACACCTGGGGGGTGGCTGATATGGGATTGGGGACGATAGGGGCTCGGGTAAACGAAAGCTCTATTTTATCCTCATTTATGTTGTAATATTATTGTACAATGTTTGTAACTTTTGTCATGACTTTATATAATAATAAAAAAACTGTGAACAAAAAAAAAAAGAAAATTTGATTTCTCATGATATGAACCTTTTATATATATATATATATATATATATATATATATATATATATATATATATATATATATATATATATATATATATATATATATATATACTTAGCTTTGCTGTAATAAGTGAATAATCTAAAAATAAAATCTGGATAAATATTTTAAAAATAATAAAACAGTATGATTCTTTAAATATGCAGTTCACTTTAAACATGCATACAGTAGGCCTGCACAATTAATTGAAATAAATTCGAAATCGCAATATGACCATATGTTAAACCACAAAGGGCTGCAAATTAATTGAATAAATAAATGGTCTGCTCATGCTGCTAGCTTCAAAATGTATTTGCGTTGCTGTGTCCCGTCTGTATTGTGATGTATTGCATTAATACTGTGTTTTCAGAGGTGTTCTGTGCTCCACAACTCCCTCTCGTGCAACTCCACACAACAGATGTGCTCAGAGTTCAGTTCCGTTTGCTTGCGTACGCTGAGCGAATTTAGGGAAACTGGCACCTCCTGGGTGAAGTGTTCTTAATTTTGTCAACGGTGGCGAAATCTCAGTGTCTGCCAGGCACATGTACTGTATGTAACAATAACCTGGGATGGAGATGAAGTATACTTAAAGCATCTTTATTAAATTACTTCTGAGCAAACTACATTAATAGGACCTTTTGAGCCCCCAAACTTGTGGCTTTTATCAATTCTATTCTTCATCACACAGTGTGTATTTCCCTCATTAATCTCCAACAGGAACAAATTAAAGTGTAACTAATATTACCACCATCCAACAAATGAAAAGCCAAGAAATGTAGATAAATGTAATACATTGATAAACTATTTAAATACTATAATATAATATAATTTATTAATAATGACAATCTTTTACATTAAAATGAATCTCTTTGGGGGCCTGGGTAGCTCACTGGTAAAGACGCTGGCTACCACCCCTGGAGTTCACTAGTTCGAATCCTAGGGCATGCTTAGTGACTCCAGCCGGGTCTCCTAAGCAACCAAATTGGCCCGGTTGCTAGGGAGGGAAGAGACACATGGGGTCTCTATAATGTGTTTCTCGCTCTAGGTGGGGCACGTAGTGAGTTGTGCATGGATGCCGCAGTAGATGCCATGAAGCCTCCACAAGCACTACATCTCCGTGGTAAGCAAGCCTTGTGATAAGATGCACGGGTTGATGGTCTCAGACGTGGAGGCGGCTGAGATTTGTCCTCCGCCACCCATATTGAGGCAAGTCACTATGCCACCACAAGGACTTAGAGCGCATCGGGAACTGGGCATTACAAATTGGGAGAAGAATTGATGAAAAAATGAATCTCTTCAGTTTGACACTAAGCCTGGTTCTTTATAGGGCTATCCATCCTTATGTACAGTAGCCTAGAATATTCTGTGTAAGCCTAGTTTTTAAGGCCTTAAAACAATTCTCGTAAATATGAATATTTTTATGTTTGCTTATTTGATTATCATTTAACCAACCCAACGAGCTTTTGTCAGTAAAAACAAGGCAACAGCTATGATATTACCAACAGTGAAAAAATTCAGTGAGCAGAAAGCTTATATATACTATAACCAGTTATGACAGAGCTCCTGATAAATGGTTTAATGATCAGATGGGCCAATCAAATGTAAAGAAAATCGGTGATCTTATCAGCTGTATAAATCTCTCTTAGTATTCAAGTTGAAAAAATCATAATGATTAATAGTGGGCTAAGAAACTATCACATAGTGGATAAAAATGGTTACACGGTGGACAGGTACATGTTGAATAGAAAGACAGTGTTTTATTTTGAGTTTGATTCTTTTCAAGAGGACTCATTTGTGAACACCCAAAGAATAGCGTAATTTTTTTGATTGGCAGAAGAACATGGTCAAAACATTCCCAAAATTGGTTAAAACGAATCACTTATTAGTTTATCATATTGCAGTTCAAATCGCAATTTTTTTAAATAATCTCCAATATGACTTTTTGACCAAATCGTGCAGCCCTAGCATCCAGTATTGTTTATTTGTCTATTAAATCCACTTTTAAAATGCAATTTAAAAAATAAATAAAAATTGGTGGAAAGAAATCGGACTGGCTGGTAAATATTTTTCATCTACCGGTCACCTTGGCTGGTGGGCTAAAAAGTTAATTTCAGACCCTGTATATCTGTATGTATGTACGTGTGTGTGTGGTTTACGAGGACATTTTTTTAGGTTACAAACTGGTAATTACAAGGGTATTATGCTATAAATGTGGTTTATGAGAACAGTTCTAGTGTCCCCATAATTCAAATTGCTTCAAACAACCTACTAAACTATGTTTTATTGAAAATGTAAAAATGCAGGAAGGTTAGGTTTAGGGGTATGGAATGTACAGTTCACACAGTATAAAAATCAATAAATAAAATGCTGTCTTGGTAGGCAGCTCAATGTGTTTTGGACTAGAGCTGATTTATCAATTACTCAGCTGTAATGTGTTGTTATGGTATTGATAGATTCATCTTGAACACTACATGAAGCAGCAAACAGAGTGATGATGCAGAGGAACAAATGATCGCAGATGGTCCCTGAACACATCCCATCCAGACCCTCAGAGCCTGGCAAATGTTGACTCCTCGCAGAGCATCAGACACGGCCCTGTGTGCCTCTCTCTTGCCTGCTAAACTTCTGTCTGATTTCCAACTCAGGCACAACTGAACCAATCAATTGATTCCGCACAGATGTGCTTGAATTCCAAATATCATTCGCTTGGCTTTTATCCTTACATTGATTCCACAACCTGAAGGAGACAAGCATGTTAATGTCATCAGCCTAAAAACACAAGTTTATAACTGCAAATAAATTTATAAAAATTATTTCGATTTAGCAATATTTTTTTGAAGAAAACGTGATTGGTGCTTGTTTGTGAAAAATCAGCCATCGGTAAGGACTTTTGGGTGGTTCAGGTGGTCAGGAATTGGCAAGTTAGCATGTCCCGGTTAGCCCGTATTGGTAGATGTCAGAACTACACCACAAGTGCCTGTGTATTTTGACAATATACACTACCAGTCAAAAGTTTGGGGTCACTTGACTGAAATGTTTCTCATGATCTTAAAAATCTTTTGATCTGAATGCGTATGCTTAAATATTAGAAATTAGTTTTGTAGACAAAAATATAATTGTGCCAATTGATGACTTATATAATAAAGATAAATAATAAAGAAAGGAAGTCAATAAGTGCCCAACATAGATGGGAACTCCTTCAATACTGTTTAAAACCACCCCATGGTGATTCCTCAAGAAGATGCTTGAGAAAATGTCAAGAGTTCATGTCTGCAAATTCTAGGCAAAGGGGGACTACTTTGAAGATGCTCAAATATAACACCGTTTTGATATATTTTAGACATGATTCCCATAGTTCCATTTATGTTATTCCATAGTTTTGATGACTTTACTATTATCCTATAAGTATAAAGTATAAATTGGAAGTACTTCATAATATAATAATAGAAGTTTTACCAGTTACAGATTGTTTTTGGAGTGTGCTTAAAAGCATGAAATGAAATTATGTCTTTCCTTTGGTAAAAATGGATTTTGCGAAAATTAAGGCCTTAAATAGCATTAAAAAGCATTAAATGTTATTCCTACAGGCATTAAAAGTTTAGATAGTTCTGAAAAAATAATATTAACAAATTATTTTGAATATAGCCTTCACAATTAATAACTTTGATTTGCTGTTGCAAAATATGAACATTGGTGTGATAAACACGCGGATCCAGTTTGGTAATTGCCCCCGGCCGGTTCAAAATTGACGTAACGCCGGATGTTTGGACAGCGGCTTGCTGGGACCTGGAGGAGTTAGAACAGAGAAAGTAAATTTAGTAAAGTTGCAAAGAAATGGGTGCAAATTCCAGCAAAAGTGGCTAGAAGACAAAGAATTTAGGACATGGTTGCTTACATGGTTGGTTGTCAACATGGTGCCGTTAAATCATATGCAGTCTGATTGCCACAAATCGGCTGTAAAAGGCAGACAGCAATTAACTATCTCAAGTTACTTCGCGTTCTAACGTTTAGAGTAACAGAAGTGCTCCGAGATCGGTTCCGTTAACTTACATGCGCTAAACGCTTTATTTACACTAAACTGGCGCGTCCTGTGTGAAGCGGTTTTTATTATTATCTACGGTAGCAGCATCTCAGTCTCCGCAAGCACATGTATCATAATAATAACGCAGATTACAAGATGGGGTATAATTGAAACATCTTTATTAAATGATTGTTGAGCAAACAGCATTAACAGAAACACACGTAGAGTCCAGAAACATCTCTTCATTCTCCTGTAATTTGTTAACCTCACAAGAGAGCGTGTCACCTTTATTACACTCCCCGCGGAAACAAGTGAAAGCGGAACTAATATTACCAACATCCAACAAAATGAAAAGGAAGGAACATAATAAATCTATATCAAATATTTAGTTACTATAATATAATGCATTTCTAAATTTAGTATAATAAAATAATGAATAAAAACAATTAAATTAAATAGTGACAAACTATCCAACATTTTCACTTTAAATGTAATTACACCAATTACATGTAATTACATCAGTTCAACTTCAGTTTGACATTAAGCCTACATACAGTAAAGAATAGTTTGTATAAGCCTACTAGTTTTTAAGCCCTAGAATAAGGAATAAAATGTATATTTTAAATTGATAGGTTGTGGAGACTGAATTATTTAATCAACCAACATTATTTTTGACAGCAAAAACTAGGCAACAACTATGGTTTTACCAACATGGAAATTTAGTTAACCGTGACATTGAGCAGAAAGCTTATATATAACCAGTTTTGACAGAGCTGCTGATAAAAAGTTAAATGATCAGCATCGATTGATGAGATGAAAAGAAAACTGGAAATCGTTTAGGATGTTAAATTCCTGATTGGAGCATCCCTAATATTCAAGTTGACTGAGTTTAAAAACTAATGATGATGATTAGTGGGCTGAGATCCTGTCACAAAATGGACAAAAACAGGTACACGGAGGATGGTAACATTTGGATATGAAGAAGGCTTTGTTTCACTGTTTATATATTTATTTGTTTGTGGTTGAACTGAAAAAAGGTCTCAGTTTGTTTCTTTTTAAGAGGGCTCAAGTGCGAAAATCCCAGTAGCCTTTTTGCAGTTGAACATGTGGAAAACATTACCATCATAAATCGCAGTTCAAATCGCAATATTTTTCAAAATAATCGCAATATGACTTTTTGTCCAAATCATGCAGCCCTAGTATATGTGTGTATATATATATATATATATATATATATATATATATATATATATATATATATATATTTATATATATACACACACACACACACACACACACACTCACACACACACATATGTATGTATATGTGTGTGTGTGTGTGTATATGTATATATATATGTATATATATATATATATATATATATATATATATACGTGGGTCATGTATGGCATTAAAAAGTTTAAAAATGGCATTAAAAAAGGCATTAAAAAGCATTAAATTAGATTTGATGATACCTGCAGAAACCCTGCTTTGGTCAGTGGTCAGTAATGTGACACGCAGCCAGCCAAGCACCGCTATAGAGATGATTGGGAATGTTAATTAATAAGATACTCCAGGCATTTTAAAACTTCTTAGGGAGGTTTCAGGGCACTGCTATGTGGTCAAACCATTAACCCTAATGCTGCCATCACATAATATCGTAATTTTCCTACTTAGCACTTATTTAGTCGTAATAATGAGTATGTCATGTACAAGTGTTTTGATGTTGGAGAGATTACGAAACAGAGGACGCCAGGATAATTCTTGCATATTTCTTGGTGAATTATCATTTTGATACTGTATTACATGTTAGTCAGTTTGCTGATGTAAATGGAATTTCTGACAAATACATGCAAAAACAAGTCAACAGCTATGATATTACCAACAGAGAAAAAATGTATTGAGCAGAAAGCTTATATATATATATATATATATATATATATATATATATATATATATATATATATATATATATATATAACCAGTTATGACAGAGCTCCTGATAAAAGGTTTAAAGTCCCCGTGAACCGGAAGTTGCAAACGACTTTTCTCCAGTGTTGTGACGTATTTCCGAGAGAAATGGAATACTAAATGAGGCAAAATAGTGGGCGTGGCTTTTTTTTCCAACTAGCACCTGATTGGATCTAAAAAAGTAGGTGTTTCATTCAGAAATGGAGGCAGATCTTAACACAAGTTTACAATCGGTTGTTGAGGATTACTCGCCGCCTGAAACACCACCAGCAGTCCCCTTCCTGCAGCAGGAGGAGGAGGAAGATGAAGAAGAACAGGAACACACAGAGGATCATTTCGTCACGGGGGGAATCAGACCTTACACGTTTGAGCCGTTACGTGCAGAGGGTTCGAATGGTAAAGTGTTCCGTGAGCGTCAAAACCAAAAATGCACCTCCTCGCCATCTCTCCTTTCACACGCTGTCAATGCTCGCAAACACACAGGCAGCCTGTCTACTGTCAGTTGGAGGGGCGTGGTTACGGATGTTAAGGAGACACCTAAACCGTCAAACCTACGTCATCAGGCAAGGTCCTCCAATGCAGAGGGGCGGGGAATTTTCAGATTTTGATTAAAGATTACGAAGCCAAAATTTTTTTTTGTGTGGATTGACTTGCATGGATGAATTGTTCACCACAAAACGATCAATTTAGGCAAACAAAGTAAGTATGGTCAATTTTGAATTCATGGGGACTTTAATGCTCGGATAGGCCAATTAATTGTAAAGAAATCTGATGATCGTATCATCTGTAAAAATCCTGATTGGCGCATCCATAGTATACTTTGTACATGCTATTTTCAGTATGCATTAAATGATTACTTATATAAGTAAATATATATGACCAAAATGGCAAGCACTAACAGGGTAAAGTGGTTGCGTTTAGAAAAACGAATAAAACCATATAACAAAATAATTTAGTACTGAAAGCGTACTCTCCTCCACCATGTTGAAGTTTATGTATTTTTCAAAAAATACATTTATATACTGTATTTTCCAGTCAATCTTACAACTTGGTGATGTTCATGTGCAGCTTCCAAGTAGGAAACTCAGATTTAAGGTAATTTCAATAGGGAGAATCGTGTGGTGTCATGCGGGGGTTGGACGTGTGAATGGCGAGCTCTGCACACTTTGATCGTTTTTAATTGTTTTTGTACCATAAACCAGTGAGATTTTATACAACCTGCTACATAACTACTCTAAGAAGTCAACCTGTCAAAGAATTTAAAATCCTCGCACTCTGGAGGTATTAAAAGACACTTAAGTGCTGTAGCTGATACCTCAAACAGGCCCGCAGACCAGGGACTCGGTTTGGATGGTGCAGCAGGAGAAATTCAGTGGCAAATGGCCAGCATGTCTGTAATGCTGCCGAAAGTCATAGAAGACCTGGAAGATCTTGCCATAATACGTCGATCATTTCTGGTGATGGTTACAAGAATTGGGGACATCGAGAGACGGATCAATTATCTGGAGTCATCGGAGAGGGAACCTGCCAGCGACCAAGATAGATTTGGAGCGCGTTTGGGAAAAACTGGAGGATTTGGATAATCGTAATCGGTGAAACAATGTCCTAATTGTTGAAATTCCTGAGCATGAGGAAGGCAGGGATATGGTGAAAATCCTAGACGAGCTCTTTCAGAGTCTGCTAGGCCATAAGCTGGAAATTGAGCAAGCTCACAGATGGAGACTGATGGAGACAGGCCCAATTCTGGCCAAATATCTGATATCATTCGATAAAGATCTTATGTTACGCAAGGTGAAGAGTAAGGCTTTCTTGGAAAAACCAAAGCATTTTCTTGCTCCCAGACTTTGCAAATTCGACATGAGAGAAACGTGATCAATTCAAGGAATGCAAGAAACTCTTACATAAATGGAAGATTGCTTATGCACTGATGTTTCTGGCCAAACTGAGAATAGATACTAAGAATGGCCACAAAATATTTACATGTCCACAACAAGCATTGTCTTTCATTGAGACAATGGGGTGAGTAAGCCATTTGGTGTTTCTTACTTGGCTCCCAAGTGAGCCTGACTCACTGAGCATACACTTGACTGTCTGAGGAAGCTGGGCGCCATTTTGTTTCTTTTTTTGATGGTTTCACCTAGTGGCTTGAGTTTGTTTTGTGAAATAACAGTCCTTCAGGACATTTGTGGATGAATCTGCAAGTTCTTGGTGTTTATGACTCCTATTGGCTGGAGTTTGTTTGTGGAGGTTTTTTTGCAGGACACTGGAAGAATTAGTCAAGTTAAGTGGTTTTTATTGTCGTTCAACCATATACAGTTAATACAGTACACAACGTTCCTCCAGGACCATGGTGCTACATAAATCAACATAGGACAAACACAGAACCACATGAGACTACACAGCCTAAATAACATTTATACTTGGTAATGGTAATGGTCTGCACTTATATAGTGCTTTTTTTACCTTAGAGGTTACCAAAGCACTCTGTAGTAATAGGCAGTATGTCTGCTACATGAATTAATATATGTACTGGATATGTAAAATTGTACTTTGTATTTTTAGACTAGTCTTGATTAGACTTAAGATGAACCTCTAATTGAACTGAATGTCCATACACACACACACACACACACACACACACACACACACACACACACACACACACACACACACACACACACACACAACATCCCTGTAGCATAGAGCTACACAACACTGAAGTAGAATTTGACATGAAAAGCATTAATTTATGATAATAAACAAACAGTACATACATGCTTGTCTAACTGTTCAGTTGTGTGTATTTTCAGGAGTAACTTGTACAACGGGGCCTGTGACCGGACCTGTGACCTTCCAGACATGTCAGTTCTGCGTGTGAATGACATTTACCGAGGAATGCCAAGGGAAACTGCTCCACCCACAACAACAATGGGAATAGCATTTATTAAATGGTTTATTCAAAGAATATTCAGAGACGGGAGAGTCATAAAAACAATCAAACAAAAGGTTGATTACTTTTACCTACCTATGCTTTTGGCTTGTCAATTTCCATGGTTAACTTTCAATCAGTTTTTTTTACAAAGTTCAAATAGTTTGGTTTTCATTACATTTCTGAGCAGTTTTCATGTGCTCACTATTGTCATCTGCCACAAATATATTCTAATACAATAGAATTCTAGTATACAATGTATACAAATTATGTTATGTAGTTGAACATGTCATCATTAATTTATTAAATTACATATTTTCCTATAAATGTTATTTATGTGAGTGTTTGAGGTTATATCTCATTAGTACCTAAAAAATAGTATTGTTTAAATGCTGTTTGTAATGGCCACAATAAAATACACAATGCTTGGGAGCCCTTTAAAAAAGGCAGTTACAAACAAATTTAGGTTTATTCACTGGAAGCATGAAACTGAAAATGAGGGAAAAATACAGATCCCTGTATGATGTTGTAGAGATGTAAATCCATTCTTTATCATTGAACAAAAGCAGTAGCTAACAACAGTAAAATAGTTTAAATACTAAACAGAACTGTGCACTGGTCTTGATGCATCTATTTAGACCCAGCAATCTAAAGCAAAAAGCTCTGGTAATTTAACAGAAGGCATGCAACTACATAGAGCTGGTTAATGTTACCAAACATATTTAGGGGGATAACCATGTCAAAGAATTTGTGTTCCTTTAAACTGCGAATAAGGCACTCAACATGCACTCTCAGATATGCAACAGTTTGGGTCTCCCTGACCTCGTGTGCAGGCATCTGAAATCTCCCAGAAAGAAATGCAGGCCTGTACACTTTACAGGGCACACAGTCATCCTTAAGAAAGCCTAGATGTCCACCATTATTGCCTTATCCCGCCTAAGTAATGTAAGTATTCCTGACTCTTCAAAGATCTGCTTGTCACTTACTGAGCCAGCAAAGAGGGGAGAAACAAAGGTTATAGCACCATGGGGGGGGGGCGTTGTTGGTCGTGGGAGGGGTAAGTTTGAAAACTAATAGCCGAATTGAATTTAGCTGAGGATGAACAATGAGGGACGCAACGGTGCCCAGCTGTAGTCCACTCAAAATGCTGAAATTTAAACGTCTTTTTCATTTCGTTCACTTATTTTTGTAATCGATTTAAACAAGTGAATAACTGTTACAAAAAAAAAAAGATTGATATCGCCTTACAGGCTATTTACACTGTCTATCATAAAATTTTATATGCCGCTACAGCAAGTGATGTTTCACCGGAAGTTTTTGAGCTGGCTTATATTATTCCGGAAGTTGTCATTAACGTTCCATGCATATAGCCCATTAAGGCCTTGCCTACAGGAAAGATGGATTTGCTGCTGAGTTTTTAGATCTTATGCTACAGAAAATGGTTCACTTTTGTTAGACGTTTATACAGAATCATTAAAGAATGAAAGCTTGGATCAGTCTGATTCTTAAAATAGACAAAGATCCAAATGAGTGTAAGAGTTACCATCCAATTTCCCTGATCCAGCGTATGTTAAAATATTGTAATTTGTTTTTTGTCAAAAACATATCTTATACACATAGATCAGATGGGGTTTATTCGGGACCGCAGCTCTTCTGACAATATTAGGCGTCTCATCAGTATTATGTGGTCAGTGGTGAATGATCAGACTCCAGTCGCGGGCATTTCACTTGATGCAGAAAAGGGTTTTGATATGGTAGAATAGGATTATCTTTTTAAGATTTTGGAAATAAACGGGTTCGGGAATACTTTTATTGGATGGATTAATACTTTATTACTTTACTTTATAGCCGGGGAACAAACAAATGTATTAATTTCATATTATTTTACTTTGGATAGGAGCACCCGGCAGGGTTGCCCTCTTTCCCCATTATTGTTCTGTCTTGCCCTGGAACCATTAGCAGCCGCGGAAGATAAGGTAAGAAGGTGGTGGGAGGTATGGCGCATAAGCTTTTTCTTAACGCAGATTATATTTTATTTGTCTCCGACCACACTAGATCTATGCCTTGCCTCCATAGAATTATTAATTCCATTTCTAAGTTCTCGGGATACATAGTCAATTGGTCTAAATCCGAAGCTTTGGCTCTGACAGCATACTTGCCAGCTGGGCACCTTCCAGTGGCTCAAACAGGGCATTAAGTATTTGGGTATTTGATTCCCAGCAAATTGGTCTGATTTAGTTAGGGTTAATTTTGATCCCTTAATAAAATGTGGGCATGTGGGCTTCATTACATTTATCTATGATTGGGAAGGTTAATGTTATTAAAAATGTAACTACCTGCTACAATCTCTCCCTGCAGATGTACCCCTCTCTTATTTCAAGCATTTTGATGGCATAGTGATGTCCTTCATTTGGAATAGTAAGCATCCCAGATTACATTTCAATAAGTTACATAGGCCTATCGACAAATGTGGTCTAGGCCTTCCCAAGATTTATTTTTATTATTATGCATTCGGTCTCAGACATTTGGCTCATTGGTCGCTTCCACCTGAGAGAGCCCCTCCCTGGTTTTGTATTGAACAGGAAGTTCTTGCCCCTATTTTGCCACTACAAAGCCTTTCTGTCAGACTAATTGGAGAAGTTAAGTTACACCCCGTTATCTCGCATTTGCACTTGGTATAAGTGTGTGGTATAAGTGGTATAATTGAGTGTTTAATTCTGACATTTATTTAAATGTTGTCTCGAGCATATGGCTGAACCCTAAATTATGTATTAATAAGTCCCCTTTCTGCTGGTCATACTGGATTGTGAGGGGGTTACTACACTCGGTGACCTATATGAGAGTGGAGTATTGAGATCTTTTGAAAATTGGTTCAACATTTTGGGATTTCCAGATCTCATTTCAATAAGTATTTACAGCTGCGCCACCTGCACTGTACTTTTGGGAGTAGCACCCCCCAGTGTATTACTCCCTGCTAATTCAGAGTCTGTGGGATGGAGCTTTAACTTCTCTCATGAGATTATGGGAGAAAGATTTAAACTTGGTATTAGAGGAGGGAGAGTGGGTTAGGATGGGGCTAAGCATGCGCCTTATGCAAATTAAGATTTTACATAGATTTTATTGGACCCCCTCTAGATTGTATAGGCTTGGTCAGAAAATGGAGACACAACCCATGTTTTTTGCAGGTGTGGTAAGATCCAAGAATTTTGGTTGAAGGTTCAGAGTTTTGTGTGTGATGTGTTGAGCACTCAAATTTTGTTGTGCCCCAGACTCTGTATTTTGGGAGATAGTGCGGGCATACATTTGGAAGATATGTATATAAAAAATGTGTTTTGACCATTGTTATGATTGGTAGGCAGGTTATTCTAAGGGGATGGAGGTCGGATGGAGTGTCCTCATTCCAGGAATAGTGTGGGTGGATGGGGAGGTTGGCTGCTTTCAAGGAGGGGTCAACGAGGAGGATGGGAGTTGGGAATTTGTTTGATAGGAAATGGGGCAACTACTGGGGGACTCTCGAGGAGGGGTGGTACAATTTGAGGAATAGTTTAGTTAAGTTTTAATTATACTTGATTACTATATGTTATTTTGTGTGTGTGTGTGTGTGTGTGTGTGTGTGTGTGTTCCTATTGACCTCAGGGGTGTTCGTGGGGGGTCAGGATAGGTAGGAGTTATAGTGGGAGTTTAATGTTAAATGTGATTCATTATATATCTGTTGTGTTTTTTTCTTTGCGTTAAGTCTATGAATCAATAAAAACGTGAATTGGAAAAAAAGATTATTTCAGTAGCATGTAAAGGTAGCAATATATACTTGTGTAAAACATTACTACTATTAGTAACAATAAATATAGAAATACAAGAGATACAATTTTATTTTTAAATAAAATACACTAATTTCTTCAGCTTCATACCTGGATAATGCCTCCGCTCCACTCCACCGCCGACTTCTACTCAATCAACAACCACCTTCACTTGGACTGCATTGACATTCACCGAGAAACTGTACTAATTTGCCATCTGCTTCACAGAGGCTCTGGTCGTATGTCCAATTACAACTACTGAACCAAACTCCTTTCCATCCATTTGGTCCTGTTTGCGCACCACCACTTCCTCAATACGTCATCACAACTTATGACACGTCCACCTGACCAATCTCCGCCCCATCCCTCGGTCCTCTCAGTTCACCACGAAGCAAAGTCACCTGAAACTGGCTTTGCTCAACACCCGTTCACTAAACAATAAAAGCCTAATTTTAAATGAATTAATTACTGACAATAACCTGTATTTTCTCTGTATCACTGAAACTTGGCATAAACCTATGGACTATTTCGCACTCAACCAGACTACACCTACAGGATATACATACATGGACAAACACCAAAAAGTACAGAAAGGACATTAAAACATCCACCATTTCCATCCCTGCTGTTCAGTCCTTTGAACACATCACTTTCAAACTCTCTGGTCCCACTCCCCCCCCAAACCTAATCCGTGGCATGGTGGTGGCGTAGTGGCTAAAGCACAGGGCTGTTAATCAGAAGGTTGTTGGTTCAAACCCCACAGCCACCACCATTGTGCCCTTGAGCAAGGCACTTAACTCCAGGTTGTTCTGGGGAGATTGTCCCTGTAATAATTGCACTGTAAGTCGCTTTGGATAAAAGCGTCTGCCAAATGCATAAATGTAAATGTAATCCTTCCTCACTGACTTTTCTGACTTTTTAACTCAGTTATCTGCCATCTCACCTTCTGTTCTGCTCCTGGGAGATTTCAAAATCCACATTGACACTGACTGTAAATTTGCTACTGAATTCCTGGAACTGCTGCATTGCTTCAATTTCACCCAACATGTCAACTTTCCAACCCACAGCCGTGGTCACATTTTGGATCTGGTCTGCTCTACTTGTCTCACCATACTGCACCTCGAGCCCCACAACCTAAACATCTCTGACCACCTGGCAATCACCATTAACATTGATCTCCCCATTTCTACAACCAAGGACAAAAGGACAATTTCTTTCAGAAATATTAAATCAATCTCTAGTTCTGCCCTTATAGACTCTCTTGCCAGCAAAATATCCTCCTCCCTCCCACCAGTGACTGACAACCCGTCCGACCTCACCAACTACTACAATGAAACACTTTCCACCAGTCTCGATCATCTGGCTCCCATCAAAACTTAAACTGTCTCATTCACTCACTCTGCTCCCTGGTACACTCCTATGCTGCACAAAACGAAATCCCGTAAGCGTCAGCTTGAAAGGCTCCATAAGAAAACTGGTTTAACTGTTCATTTACAAGCTTACACAGATTACCTTCAGCAGTATAAGGAAGCTCTTACCACTACTAATTCTGGTTCTACCAACCCTAAGGCTCTTTTCTACACAGTAAATAAACTTCTTAAGCCCAATGACAATATCGTCAACTCATTCACAACTGATAAATGCAACACCTTTCTATAATTTTTTCAGACCAAAATTGATACCATTTACACCAACCTGTCCTCTTCTTCACCCACCACTGTTTGCTCTGTCATTCCATCATTTGCCCCCCACCTCTCAGCCACTGTCTCAGTTCTCCCCAGTGTCGCCAGGGGAGCTGTCTAAAATATTGACAGGGATGAAAACATCAACATGTGTCCTGGACCCCATCCAATCGCACTTCATCAAAGATTGTTTACCAGCTATCTCCACACTCATCACAAAAATCATTAACTCCTCTCTCAACTCTGGCTCAATTCCACGTTCACTCAAACTGGCTGCTGTCACCCCCATTCTCAAAAAACCTGGACTTGATCCCAACATTATGTCAAATTTTCGGCCCATTTCCAATCTCCCCTTTCTGTCTAAGATACTGGAATGCACTGTCGCCAAACAACTCAAAACTCACCTCTCCTCAAAAGCCCATTGCGAACCATTTAAATGGTTTCCGTTCACAACACAGCACTGAAACAGCCCTCCTCAGAGTTACCAACGACATCCTCCTCTCCACAGACTCTGGTCACCTCAGCATCCTCATCCTCCTGGACCTCACTTCAGGTTTTGGCACCATCAACCACACCATTCTTCTCACTTGCCTCAAATCTTCATTCAACATCACTGGCGCTGCCCTCTCCTGGCTCCAATCTTATCTCACCAACAGACAACAGTTCATCCACATCAACAACTGCACCTCCTCCACCGCTCCGTTGTCCCAAGGTGTCCCCCAGGGCTCGGTGCTTGGTCCTTTGCTCTTCATATTATACCTGCTTCCCCTTGCCAACGTCATTCGCCACCATGGTCTTAACTTTCACTGCTATCCACCAAATCCATCACCTCCGCCACCCACTCCACTCTCTAACTGTCTCGCTGACATTAAATCGTGGATGCACACCAATTTCCTTAAACTTAACTGCGACAAAACAGATATGATCATCATCGGTCCCAAATCTATCACTAAATCCATTTGCAGTTTCTTTGTCACTGTTGACACCAATACAGTGTCTCCATCCCTTCAAAGTCGCAACCTTGGAGTTATTTTTGACAATAACCTCTCTTTTGAACACCACATAAAACAAATCACCAAAACTGCCTTTTTTCACCTCAAAAACATCTCCAGACTTCGCCCATCACTCTCTTTCTCCGCTGCAGAAATCCTCATCCTCGCCTTCATCACCTCCAGAATCGATTACTGCAACAGCATCCTATACGGTACCTCAACCAAAACATTAAATAAACTTCAGTACATCAAGAATTCTGCTGCTCGTCTGCTCACTCACACCCGCACTGGTGACCACATTACCCCTGTCCTCCAGAACCTCCATTGGCTTCCGGTCCCACAATCAATTCAATTCAAAATCCTCCTCCTCACACATAAAGCCCTTCATAACCAGGCCCCTTCCTACCTCACTGACCTGCACAACCCATCCCGTAGCATTCGCTCATCTGATGACAACCTCCTGACTCCACCTCTCAGGACAAAGCATCGAACCTGGGGCGACAGAGCCTTCTCTATAGCTGCCCCCTCACTTTGGAACTCTCTCCCAAAACAAATCCGTGACTGCACCGACCTTCTAGCATTCAAATCGTTGACTAAAACTCACCTTTTTAAAATTGCTTTTAATGTGTAGTTAAGTTTGATGTGTTTTTAATGTTTTTACCATTTGATGTTGTTTTTGCTGCTTTTATGATTTTATGTAAAGTGTCTTTGAGTATTCAGAAAAGAAATTCACAAATAAAATTTATTATTATTATTATTATTATTGTTATTATTATTATTAATTTCGACATTAATGCATAGCACCTAAAACTTTTTAGTGCATTTTGCTAATATAGTACTGACTGATTTGTAAAATAACAGCTGTACAGGTAAGAGGCTCTGAAACACCAGTAGGTAATGATGTCACCTCTCACGTGTTCTGTATCCCAACATGAAAGAGACGCAGGGAAGGGCAGAAGGTTTTTCAGCATCTTGCACAGTCATATCTATAGGTATCAGATGAAGAGTGGTTCAGGTCAGCTCTCGTGTGACTGTCATGTTCATGCTGTCATGACAGGCAGTGGAAGATTGTGTGTCGCATGTTACACTAATTAACTGAGGTCACTCACTTCTCCGGCTAACAAAACATGCCAGTCTCATTTAATCTCTGTAGTGAATTTGTTTTTCTTTTGAGAATTAAATATACAGCCCATTACATAAAATTATATATTTACTTCAGGACCCCGACACGAAGAAGAAGGATCTTGTGTCACCCTGAAGTGGTCAGACATTAATCTGATAATTAATGTCTGACTGTATAATATACTGTAATTACACATCTACTTACCAAATACTTGAATAAATGGACATGAAATTGATCTAATTTGAAATATTTTTTATCATGTGAGAACAGAGAGTGCTAAGTAGTGGTTGCATGACTACTGATTTTTAATAGTCGACTAGTTGAGCCCATTAGTAGAGTCAAATTCGACCATCAAGTTCAACACAGTTAAAGGTGCAATATGTAACATTCTTCACGAAATATTTGCCTTTTTTGCCAATGTTCAAATGGCTTGTAATGCAACTTAAAAAATTAGCCGTTCCCGGACTTCCTAGATTGCCTATTAAAACCTGTAGACTGATTTTCATATGAAGGGTGCAGGTCGCTTTTGCAACACTAGGTAACATTATCTTAAGATGGAATCCAGCACAACACCTACTCCTACACAAACTCAGAGTAAGCCAAAAAACAAGAACGTTCTTCTTATTGGACAGGCTTACATAACTGCAAAGCATATGAAATAAGGATTGCCATATTCTGTGAAGCGCGTATCGAGGCTTGTGTCGGTGACGTATGTGGTGACATTTGAAGCCTCGCGAGCCGCCTGTACCACGTGACTGCTTCAGGAAGTGGTTCGCGGTTTGGCGGTCTATTTGAAATATAAGGGCCAGCAAAATGCAATGGATTCCCCCTCACATTTTGTGGACTTGGGACTTTGCGAGTTTGTTAGCGATCTATTCAAGCTTCTTTTTTTTGCGATGGAACCAGCAAGAAAAAGGAGATTTTCCCCTGTCTGGGAACACTTTGAGCTGATCTCACCAAATAAAGTATTTATATTGTAATAATAACTAGTGTAATATAAATAAACGCGGCAACACAAGGTATTACTTGTTCTAATGTCTTTCTTCTTATTTCTGGTATTTTAAAAGGTGAAGTGTCTGTTGTGTCCCAAAGAACTTGGATACAACAACAACACCTCATCTATGCTGAGGCATTATAGAGCCCTGCACGAAAACAAGGAGACCAACCAAGGTGGACCAGGCTCAGGTAAGCCATTTTAGGATGCAATGATAAGACAGCATACCAACATAAAATGACATGGTATATTTGTATTAGACAACATTAACTGATACTGTAAATAATTAATTAATCTAATTAATGGATTTTTTGTCATCAGGACAGAAGAAGGATGTGGATGAGGGCTTGGTCAATATGGTGATTGAGGATTCCCAGCCTTTCACTATTGTGGAGGATAAAGGGTTCAGAAAGCTTGTTAAAGCTTTGAACCCAACCTATGTTCTCCCCACAAGGCAGGTGCGTATGTGAGCACATGTATTTTTCCCTTTTTTCCCATATTTGCCATTCCAAGAGTGCTCTCTTCTTTCCTTTAGGCTTTGAAAGCTATGGTGGAGGACAAATATAAGGAATCCAAGGAGAAAGCCAAAGCCTTGGTGTTGAAGGCCTCAGCAGTTAGTTTAACATCAGATATGTGGACCTCTATAAACACCGATGCATATCTAGCTGTGACATGCCATTTTATAGATGCAAGCACCTCTTTGCAGTCTGTTGTTTTAGGGGTGCTGTATTTCCCTGAGGCACATACTGCTGAAAATTTGGCACAAGTAAAAGCAGCACTTATGTCACAGTGGGGTATTACAAACAAAGTTACTTGCCTTGTGACTGATGGTGCTGCAAATATGGGTGCTTGTGCCAAGGAGCTTCGTTTGCGTCACACAAATTGTGTGGCGCATACTTTGAATTTGCTTGTAAAAAAGGCTCTTGACCAAAACGCTGTGTTGTCTGTCATCCGGGCAAACTCAAGGAAGATAGTGGGCTATTTCAGGAGCAGCACAACTGCAAAGGTGAAGTTCTTTATTTCATTGCAATATTCTAAATGCCACTGTTTTGTGCTGCTGCAGTGACACTTGCATTAATCACTTTTTGATTGCTAATTTTACAGGAGAGGCTGACACAGGTGTGGGAGCAAATGGGCCAGCCAGCACTGAAGCTAGTTCAAGAAGTGGATACACGTTGGAACAGCACATACCATATGCTCCAACGTGTTTATGACCTCAGGGAACCTGTAGGAGCAGCTTTGGCAGGCCTTCGCACTGACATTGCCCCACTGTCATCAGAACAGTACAATATTATTGCAGAATGTCTAAAAGTGCTGTTCCCATTTCATGATGCCACAGTTGAGCTGTCAGAGGAGAAGAGAGTATCCGGATCAAAAGTCATTCCTCTTTTGTCAATGCTACACCACACACTGGAGGAGGACATGGGAATTCTCCAAACTCCAGAGAGCAAAGCAATGGCTGAGAGTCTGAAGAGACAGTTACGGGAGAAGCTATTCACATTGCAATCAATGAGCATCATGTCACTGGCGACACTGCTTGATCCCAGGTTTAAAAAGATAGGCTTCTTTAGCCCCAATAAAGCAGCAGAGGCCGAGAAGAGGCTCACTGCTGAATGTGCTGCTGTTATTCGAAACAGCCCGTCCTCCTCCTCACAACCACACACATCAGAAGCTTCTCAGCCTTTGACTCAAAGTAATAGATACTGGATACATTCTAATTGTTGTCTAATAAATGTCTAATTATTGTATTTAGTCACTTACAGCCTGTCTGTCTGTCTTAGGTAACAAACTGTGGCATCGTTTGGACACCACAGTCCTGCAGACTAGGGCTCAAAATTTCACTGCAGATGCAACAGTGGAGGTCCAGAAGTACTTGGGTGAACCAAACATCGCCAGAGTGGAGAACCCCCTGGAATATTGGGAAAGACAGAAAAAAGTATATCCCAACTTGTACCAACTTGCTATGTCCTTTTCTCTGTACCCCTGCTTCATCTGTGCCCTGTGAAAGGTTATTTTCTAAAGCAGGTGAAATAATCTAAAAAAAAAAAGAAACCGCCTGAAGCCGAGCACTGTGGAGAAGTTGTTATTTTTAAATAAAAATGAATAAAATGCTGACTGTGTCAGCACAGTCAAAAAATAAGAAACACAAGCACATTCACATGACAACGCTCTCCCTTGTTTCCACTTTTCATTTTGACCCTGTCGTTGTATCATAAAGACAGACACCATATAAAAGTTTATACTTTATGTATAAGCATCACAAACATCATTGATTAATTCATTCAATGCTTCAGACACCAAAGCCATAGTGTCATTATAATCACACTGCACGTTTTACATTTATTGTCCACTTGATGGCACAATAGAGCAAATGAAGCACCATGAAGCTTCGGCACGAGTGAACCTATTGGATGGAATGCTTCAATGCTTCAATGCTTTATGAAGCTTCATCTCGCCATCACTACCTCTAACCTCTAACCTCTAACCTCTAACCTCTAACCTCTAACCTCTAACCTCTAACCTCTAACCTCTAACCTCTAACCTCTAACCTCTAACCTCTAACCTCTAACCTCTAACCTTACAATTCAAGGACTGACCAAACATGAACAAAAATAGAGGGTTTATATATACATGGACACTAATGAGGGAATGGCATACAGGTGGGGATAATGAGGAAGTGATTAGGGCAGTGGATTCTGGGAAATGTAGTGCAGGAGAAAACTTCAAAATAAGAGTCCTTGAACACGGTGGAGACAAACTGTGACACAGTTGTGATGGAATCACATCAATACTGAATTGTGTCAACATATTTATAATGTACTGTCTATTTTATAAACAGCTACTGTCATCATCCACAAAATTTAGCTAACAGCTAATGATAAAGCTGGCTAGATAACTAACGCTGACATAGGCTATCGTATAAATTCAGTCAATGTATCATGCAAAGAAAAGTGATTACTTCAAACTACAGTCTTGCATAGTCAGACCTATATCCACACTTTGTTTTAGCCCTGTTCCAGCATTGGAGAGTCAAATATAATATACAGTCTCAAAGATTCCTGTAAAACAGTCATAACTTTGTAATTTTAATTATGCTGCCTCATCTGTCAGCATGATGCCGGTGAATCACATTCAGTCTCTAGCCTATGGAGTATGCACATGATCACGAGCAACAGGTAGCTGGCTGCAGTTCACTTAATGGCCACAGGTGCCATTAATAACAAGGGTTTCTGAATATTACATACTGCAACTTTATGAGAAATAAAACAAAAATATATGACCGCAGAATGCCATCATTGACCAATCAATATCAAGTATTCCAGAGTACTACCATTCAAAACTTTTGGACACACCTACTCATTCTTTATTATAAATATTTTCCATAATGCAGAATAATGGCAAAGAAACATCAAAACTAAATAACTAAATAAAACTGTTTAAGCATAATATCAAAAGCTTTTAAGATAATGAGATGCATATGTTTTGTCAACTTTGCCCAAACTTTGGAGTTGAAGCATAAATATGTCTTTTCAGATGTGTTGATTAATTAAATTAATTAATCACATCTATCACTATTTGCTGACAAAGGCCCTGAAGTGAAGATAACTGAATGTACTGTAGGATTATAGATGCAGAAGAATTGCAGCAATATGACTTGGATCTAGAAATCCCAACATTTAAATCCTGGAATTCCTCAACATCATAAATTAAAAGACTAAGGCACCAACAAGTCTCACAACTGGCTAGTAACACTAACAAAGAGACTTATCCAGATCGCAAATTACTTGAGAACCTCTCTCTTAGAGGCCCTAAGTGCAGAGGTCACAAGCAATAAAGGACAGAGTGAAAAAGCTTCCCTTGTGAGATCCTCATTTAGTATGTAAATACTTGCTTGTTTACGTAGAGAATGTTGATGACAACGAATGTCATGCCTCTTGTACCATTTTCAAGATCTAAAAGTTCATGATTAAATATGCACCATTTTTGAGTAGGAGTTTGTAAGGATCCTCCACAAAGGATCATTAATAAACTTTTGAAAAGGATAGCCCAGTCGACCATGTGACTATGGAAAGTCACTTCTGATTGGCTCAGGACACCTTTGAGGTGCGGCCAATTTCAGCTCAAACCTTTCCTACCCAAGGAAGAACTCCCTCTTCTGACTCGTCTCTTCCTCTCTTCTCTTCTGCTGAACTTCTCTCTTGCAAAGCTTGTTTTTGGAACTGCCGCTTGCTGCTTCCAGATCCTCTGTGCCATGTACAGTCCAAGGAAAACTCGGGACACACAAAGTCCAGAGGAAGCCACACACTCTCTGTTCTATGGTTTACACACCCAACGGGAGTTACGAGTCCTCCGAGCAGAAGGCCTGGCCCAATCAAAATGGCAGTCGAGAACGCATGGCCCTTTGTTCTATGATCAAAGGTGAGACATTGAACTTGGTTTCCCAGAGTCCTTCAAAGTTTCACAGTTGGATGTTAAGTCCCACCAATGGACCCAATCTCAAACGCCCTTGGTCAAAAGTGGCCTATGACCGATGATGTCATCTTGTCAGCAAAACTTGCGGAAAGATTCGATTTCAGTCTCTCTGTACCCAGCTTCTAAGCCAGTGGTTTTAAAGAGGCATCCGAAGGAGTTTCCTTCCTTATGGACAAAAGGACAAAGAGACCACGTTTTTCTAACCTCACCATTTGGCCACGGTAGAGTAAGATTAACTTAGCCTTGTTCCAGTCTAGTTGTATTACAACCGGTTAATTCATTTTCACTGCAAAACAACAGTGAATTTATTTAGAAAACGGAAAGGCGACCAGCTTCCCTTCTCCCTTGTTTTCTATCAACGTTGACCATCACCTGCATTTCTTTCATCACTGGACCCGAGGAACAAAGCAGAGACCCGTCTTTTCGCTGACGAGCATAAGACAAAGGACCGATTCCAGATCGTTTTCTCCTGACCACTCAATGCAACAGTAATTCAAACGGACAACCCTGCTGAAATCACAAAGGATTTCCCAAGTAAGGCTTGATATCTCGGCAGATTTATTTTAGCAACTGTGACTTTTCTTGTACAACTAAATCGTGTATTTGATGCTGAATGTTTGATGTTTTGAGTATATTCTTGTGTGTTTAACTCTGATCACTCTTTAGCTGTTTTGATTTGTGAGATCATAAATTTTGGGTGAAATGTTGTTTATTGAGTGATCTGAACTAGCGATTCAGTCGCGCTGAAACCAGCGTTTATCCTCCGTTAAATTGCATAATGCGTCTCTTTCATGTTGGGACACAGAACACGGTGAGCAGCACTGTGGTTTAAATCCGACTCAGGCTGGTGTTTTTCAAATTCTGTTTCGTCAGTTCCTTTGTGTGCCTGTTCATTTCCACCCCACATGGTATTAGCTCTGTCACCTGGATCTGATCCAGCCATCTGTCTTTCCCTCCACATTCAAATAATCGTTAGCTCCGCCCTTTATGATCTTGTCCTCCATTTTGAATTTAGTTTCCATTTTCCAATTCAGTTCGCCATTTTGAACCTAGTTCTCAATGTTGAAACCAGTCCTCCATTTTGAAACTAGTTCCCCATGTGGAGTTTAATCCAC
Organism: Xyrauchen texanus; assembly: GCF_025860055.1. Classification (NCBI taxonomy): domain Eukaryota; kingdom Metazoa; phylum Chordata; class Actinopteri; order Cypriniformes; family Catostomidae; genus Xyrauchen; species Xyrauchen texanus. The sequence continues at coordinate 55,380,267 of NC_068279.1, read as the reverse complement.
CATTTTGTTTCTTTGTTACCGAATCTAGACACACACACCCACATACATACATACACTAGCATATAGCTCCACAATTTAGTTAGGATTTCCATATCACGTTTTTGTGTTATATTCATATAGTATTGGTGGTGTTCCTGTTTGATTATAATAAATCTTGTTATATTATAATAAGAAGTACTCCTAGTTGTTTGTTTGAATATTGTGTTGAATAATTGTTAATTATTAATAATTTCTGATAGTAAAATGTATCTAAACAACCAGTAGCACCCTACAACAGCCATGCCATATTAAGCTCCAGGCCATGTCACGGCCACGCCTGAGTCTGCTCCAGGCCATGTCTGTAATTAAGCCTCATGTTTTAAATTGTACATTGGAAAGTTATCACACACCAAAGATGAGATAGTCACAATGTCGGGGAAAAAACTGCTTTATTGGCAGAATGGCAAAAGTACAAAGGGGAAAATCCAGAGAAGCGTCGTAAAGGGGAGCGTAAGGTCGAAGCCGGGAGATCAGAACAAAACAAAGGGGCAAATCCAAAGAAGCGTAGTAAAGGGAAGCGTAAGGTCGAAGCCGGGAGATCAGAATACACAGAGACCAAACAAGAGAGTAGTTTAAACAGGGGAGCTAGCGAAATACTAGAGCTGGCAAAGCGAAGGGGAAACTAAACAATAACCAACAACTGTGGGGAGAAAGGGCAGGGTATAAATAGAGGAATATAACAGTGCAGGTGAAACTAATATTCCGGTGATTGGGAGCGAGTGTGAGAGCTAGAAGGGGCGGGGTGAACTTGGGGATTGGCGTTCGTTACAGTACTTCCCCCTCTGCTGCGGACGGCTCCAGACGGCCGTGCTCGGTGTAAGGTATGGCGGAGGATCAGTGGCCTTAACAGATTCACGAACAAACAAGAACTTACTGTCAAAAACTCCCCTAATTACTGAAATAGCGCCAACCAGCCTCCACAAGCACAATAAATGTATTGACAAAGAGACAATGAACTATTGACAGAGAACCGCATGTGACATCCGCATGCTCACCACGTGCTTATCGTGTGGACAGGAAGGGGGAAACTTTGAACGTAAAAATGTGTGTGTGTGTGTTTTTCAGTTAAACACAGAACTGCATATTGCTAATGAAATACGTGTAATCCCTGTATGTTGTGTATTTCTGAGGTATATCAAACTCATTAGAACTGTTTCGTTGTGTGTTTTAAACTCTGAGGCCTCATATTTAATAGCCTCAGTGTATATTCCCTTTCTAAGTGTACTAAACACATGTTTCTTGGTATCAAATTAAACCTTACGATTTGTCCGAGCTGAATTCGAATATAAGATCTCTGTAGAATGATATTACGCGATGTTTTACTATCTTTTGAGTCATTCAGCCCAAAATCTCTTACTGTCATAAACATGCAAATGAGCTTTGACAAAGGAACTCTCTCATGCCCAGAGTAATGGAGGCCTTTACGACCTCCAAAGGAATGTTCAGAGAAGTGCTGACCCTCCCTTCATTCTCTTACTGAGAAAGAGAAATGAACCCTGTTAATCCTATATATATATTCTATATATCCATGTGATAAATATTGACATGTATCTAATGTGCCATCTCACATTTTCCCTTAAATGTGCTTGATCTATGTTTTCTTGCAAACTAATGGGTTAATGTTTCAGACTTTGCATACTATGGTTAACCAAAATCATATGTGTGGCATATTTGGTCTCTATAACTTGGTATTCTGAAGATTGAAATGACTGTGTACATGATATGTCGATAACAACAACATATTAGTATTAAAAGTATATTTCCTATTTTCTTTCTTGCACATGCAATGGGCAATTTTACAACAAAGAGCAATAAACCAAATTCCCGCCTAGAACTCAAACCCTTCTTATTGGTCGAGCCAATGAGAGGTGGGACCTGTTTCCCGAGGGTATAAAATTGCTGCGCCCACTTCCTCTCTTCTCTTCTTAGCTCTTAGCTCGCTCTTAGCCCTGTCGCTTATCTCTTGCTCTCTTGCCCTCTGAGCCTTGTGCTCTCTCACTCTCTCGCTGAATCATGCCAAACTAGAAGGCCCCAAGGACTCCCAAGCGTGTGCCAGGCTACCTACGGCCTTGACTGCCCATTCACCAAGATCCTCTGACTCTCACTGGTTCTCTCTCTCATCAAGACAACATCATCAAAGATCAACTGGAGCCTCAACAAATTGCATCAGGACAGTTTAATTCAAATGGGACATGCAAGTATCAAACTTAGTCTCATTATTTGATACATTAAGTATCCTTAACCCCTTTCTAAAAAGGGCGTGTCAGAACTAATATGATGGTTTGCTCAGGCTGTTGATCTGCTGAACTTCAAACAATGCTATAACTTCTTGCCTTCCTGTATTCTGCTTCAGCCCTCTTTCCCTTGGTAAACTGTATGAATGTATGTATATGTATGTTAGAGTAGTTTAAATGTTTAGTCTAGTTAATAAAGTCTTGTTCATGTCACATGTAAAGTTGTCTGTGTCTCAAGCTCATATCTAAAGTCACTAATCATAGATTTTGACTACTTGCTCTTAATACTTAGTAAGAAAGACATTTCCCTTGCCCCGGAAATGTACATTTCTATTAATTAATTAATTAATAACCAAAATTGAGTGTTCACGGGATGAACCGAGTATTTGGTTGTAATGTTAATGTAGCTACATCAAGTTAACCCGATTAACTGATCCAAATATTCATAATTGATTATAACAAGTTATGATTGATTATTAATATTTCATAGAGCTGATTCGCTACCTAATGGTGGAAGAATATAGAGCTGATTCAGCTACATAATGGTGGAGAATGCGGGCATGATTAAACAAAGGTTACGAGCTTGAACCACTGTCAACCTAAAAGTGTGCATTGAATAATTCCGGTCAGAATAGGACATGACATGCGAAACGGCATTTGCTTCACTAGTTGCTGGCTTGTTTGGATGCGGATAAAGTGATGGCTTGAATTGACATCTCTACTGTAATTGAAAGAGTCTTAACACATTTAAGCATATTTTCAAAAGGTATCAGTGTACGAGTAATATGATTTTAGCGAAGAAACCCTAATTTCAGTATTAAAGTGTAAGTCTGTTTTGATGAAGGAATCTCAGCTCAGCGGCAGGTAAACTGTACCAGAATTGATTGCATAACCTGTTTCTGAGGAAGAAATCTCAGTACAGTGTTATATAAATGTAGATTTGGGCGATGCTCTCCTTTTCACAGTATAAAGGCCTTACAAATTATAGTTAGATTGATGTCCTTCATCTAAACCTTATGTGTGCGTCTAAAAGCTTAGCTTCCTGGTGATCAAAACTGTGTTTCACTCACTGAAACTCTGAAGTGCATTGGTTCCCATGACAACGACTTGTCACAGGAAGTGCTCACTCCAGATAGCGCATGTGTTTCCTTCCGACGCCATTTTGTAAACAAACCAGCCTAGGTGGCTAAGCTAACCCAACTTAGCAGCCCCTTAGCTTAGGCTATGCTAACTAATAGCTTCAACAGTTAGCTGCTAGCATAATTTACATGAAGCCTTTATCTACAGCTTGTGTGCATGCAGAGTGAAGTGATCTAAACCATTTTCCTTTAACCCCATTTCTGGTTTCTGAATTCTCACTTTCTCTTTCCTTAACTTTAATTCTTCTCATCTAACTTCACTTGCACCTTTCAGGTGCATCCCTTACTGAACGCTGTTCAGCTAAATTTGCAGTTACTTTGTTAATTAAATCTAAAAACTTAATTACATGTAAACTGTTTAGATAGAGAATAATTTTTATAGTTATTGGGAACTTTCAATGGCACGTTGACTAAACTTTATAGAGGGACAAACACATTGTGTGGTCTTGAACACGCTAACAGCTGTGACCAACTATAGAATGATGTCCAAAGCAAATCTAATTGTTAATCATCAGTGCTATTGATTATTCCCAATACAAGGTTATTCTGCTATTTTAATCACTTCTTCAAGTCTTTTTATTATTTTTACTAATAATAGAAGTCAGCTATTCATTTTACCATTTAACCCTCTTGGTCTAGTGTAGTTTATTTCCCCATAAAACTGCAAAAGTAACTAGACATACTTTTCTTCTCGATTTTGTGTTTATTTGCAACAAGTTGCTTAAATTTTATGAGCCAGCTACACTAGTAATCTAGACGATTTCTATGGCATAATTTTGAGCACCACTAATAGACACAATCTAATAGGAAAGCTCTTTTCTTCCTCTTTCTTTCTCCTCTTCATGTGTTCAAAGATCAAGCCTGTTGTATGCTATCAGTAAGTGCTGATAAATAATTTGACCCAAAGAAACATCTTAAGTCATTTATTAAATCTAGGCTTACGCTCTTTTAGCAAAGCCACTCAGATCCACACAAATCTGAGCATCCTGCTATTTGCAGCTAAGATAGTAATAATCAGGAACACATTTCAATTGTTAACCACACCTAGCAAAACCTAGCTGTACATTATACACCTTGCTGTCTCACTTTGCCTTTAGCTCCAAATTCTGTTTGATCTTGCATTAGTCTCTTGCCCTTACTCTCACCAGAAGTGTGCCAAAAATGTTGCAGATGCTCAGCCTAACTGCCCAGATGGCAGGCCAAAAGGACTGGCTAGGTGTTTTGAGGAACACCCTTTTATCCATGGCTGCTGACGACCTTCAGCAACAGAACAAAAAGCAACTGGAAAACGAGGGAAAAGAACTAATGACAGACGACTCAAACCAGAGGTATGAGCACAAATATCTGACTGAGGTTATCGTCCTGGCCCACAACCTCACAGGTTTGAAACAGGAGGTAAACAACCTCAAACGCCAGATCACTGAGTCCCAAACGGAGCTGACACATGCTAAAAGCCGCATAGACCAGCTAGAGATGGGGGCTCAGGACAGACACAAGGACCCTGGCAGAAGGGAGTCACAGGAGGTAATCCACAGACTTCAAACGGCTCTGACAGCTGCTAAACAACAAGAGCAGTTGGAAAAGACAGCCAGAGAGCACCTGGAAAAGGTACTTTTTCACAAAGATTCACTGTTAAAAACAGCAAATTCTGAACTCTTGGACAAAGATGCCAGAATCATGGCCTGTGAAGGTCAACTGACTGTGTCCAGAGCTGAAGTTAAAGTGCTGACTCAGCAGCTGGACAACACCAAAGATGAACTTGACATGGTCCAACGAGAACTGAGACACTCTTACCTGCTGCAAAAGGAACCACAGCAGGAGAGACATCTCACTCCCCCACTTGCAATCAGCAGAGAAACTTCCCCCAGCCAAGCACAGATTTACAAAGGGGGGGAGACAAACCCCTCTGCTTAACACGTCATCGGACAGTTTCCTTGAAGCTTCTGCAGCCGCGGAAGGAAAAGGATTGATTCAGACGAATCTTGAAACGACACGTGTAGCGACACTCAAAGACCTCAACCGAGTGGCCAGACATATCCCTGCATTTACACCAGAGCTTGCAGGAGACCACAACGTCCACGCTTACCTGCGAGACATTGACTTTCACCTGCAGTCTTTGATGAGTGTGAACCATCAAGATAGACTCCATCTGATCTGGATCACGTCCAGCCCAGAGTTGCGACGCTTTCTGGCTCGACAGCCAGAAAACATCCAGTCTAACTACCAGCAGCTGAAACAAGCCATCATAAGGGAATTCTCAGAGTCTAAAAACGGACTGATCGCTGCCCTAGACACCAAACAGGGTCGGCATGAAACTCCCTATGTTTACTACCACAGACTCAGACGAGCTTACTCGGAGCTCGCAACAAACCTGGGATGGAGGAGGACACCAGCTTCAAGAGCCTTTTCCTCCGAAACCTCCATCCTATGGTAAGTCACCATTTAGGCATTATGGCCTGCCCCCACACAATGCCTATCCAACAACTGCGTGACCTGACACAGACGGCCTTTAACAAACACAAGGCCTCACCCAGCAAACACCACAGGACGTCCCACAGCAGTCTACAACAACATCCTCCTGTACACCTTTCAAACAGGTGCCAAACAGAGGCTGCACAAAGACAGCTAGAAACACCTGTTTCTGAGTTACAAGAGCTGCTAGCACTAGCAAAAGAGCTCCTGGAACAGAACTCCCCTGAGGAGTACTGGGAAGAACAAACCTCTGACTCTTGCCCAACACCACTCAGGCAAGCTCAAGTCAGCACTGCTGCCAGAGCAGAGTAACACTGCAGACTTCAGACACCTGGTGACTAGGTGCCGAACCAAGGGCTGAACGGCCACCTGCTGCCCTTTTGCTACCAGTACTAGGTCAGTCTGAAACTCTCTCCACACTACACAATGCCCATAACCACTCCCTGCAGCCACAAACAAGCACCTGCCTCAAACAAACTGACTTCATAATGACAGGTGACACACTGTCAAGGCACCTGCTGCCTCTGCACCTGCTGCCTCTGCACCTGCTGCAGAGACCTGGATGTGGCTACTGTCTACATCACCCACCGTGGAACAACCACCTGCTACAAAACCCTCATGATTCACCTGCCATCCGCCATCGTGATGATTGTCGTCCGATGATGTCTCCAACAGGGACATCACCTGACGAAAAAGGGGGACTGTAAGGTATGGCGGAGGATCAGTGCCTTAACAGATTCCCGAACAAACAAGAACTTACTGTTAAAAACCCCCCTAATTACTGAAATAGCGCCAACCAGCCTCCACAAGCACAATAAATGTATTGACAAAGAGACAATGAACTATTGACAGAGAACCGCATGTGACATCCGCATGCTCACCACGTGCTTATCGTGTGGACAGGAAGGGGGAAACTTTGAACGTAAAAATGTGTGTGTGTGTGTGTGTTTTTCAGTTAAACACAGAACTGCATATTGCTAATGAAATACGTGTAATCCCTGTATGTTGTGTATTTCTGAGGTATATCAAACTCGTTAGAACTGTTTCGTTGTGTGTTTTAAACTCTGAGGCCTCATATTTAATAGCCTCAGTGTATATTCCCTTATTAAGTGTACTAAATATACCTTTCTTGGTATCAAATTAAACCTTACGATTTGTCCGAGCTGAATTCGAATATAAGATCTCTGTAGAATGATATTACGCGATGTTTTACTATCTTTTGAGTCATTCAGCCCAAAATCTCTTACTGTCATAAACATGCAAATGAGCTTTGACAAAGGAACTCTCTCATGCTGTAATGGAGAGTAATGGAGGCCTTTACGACCTCCAAAGGAATGTTCAGAGAAGTGCTGACCCTCCCTTCATTCTCTTACTGAGAAAGAGAAATGAACCCTGTTAATCCTATATATATATTCTATATATCCACGTGATAAATATTGACATGTATCTAATGTGCCATCTCACATTTTCCCTTAAATGTGCTTGATCTATGTTTTCTTGCAAACTAATGGGTTAATGTTTCAGACTTTGCATACTATGGTTAACCAAAATCATATGTGTGGCATATTTGGTCTCTATAACTTGGTATTTTGAAGATTGAAATGACTGTGTACATGATATGTCGATAACAACAACATATTAGTATTAAAAGTATATTTCCTATTTTCTTTCTTGCACATGCAATGGGCAATTTTACAACAAAGAGCAATAAACCAAATTCCCGCCTAGAACTCAAACCCTTCTTATTGGTCGAGCCAATGAGAGGTGGGACATGTGTGCTAAGGGTATAAAATTGCTGCGCCCACTTCTCTCTATCTCTTTCTCTTCTTAGCTCTTCCTCGCTCACTCTTAGCCTCTCTTGCTTCCTGCCTCTCTTGCCCTCTGAGCCTTGTGCTCTCTCACTCTCTCGCTGAATGATGCCACACTAGAAGGCCCCAAGGACTCCCAAGCGTGCGCCAGGCTACCTACGGCCTTGACTGCCCATTCACCAAGATCCTCTGACTCTCACTGGTTCTCTCTCTCATCAAGACAACATCAAAGATCAACTGGAGCCTCAACAAATTGCATCAGGACAGTTTAATTCAAATGGGACATGCAAGTATCAAACTTAGTCTCATTATTTGATACATTAAGTATCCTTAACCCCTTTCTAAAAAGGGCGTGTCAGAACTAATATGATGGTTTGCTCAGGCTGTTGATCTGCTGAACTTCAAACAATGCTATAACTTCTTGCCTTCCTGTATTCTGCTTCAGCCCTCTTTCCCTTAGTAAACTGTATGAATGTATGTATATGCATGTTAGAGTAGTTTAAATGTTTAGTCTAGTTAATAAAGTCTTGTTCATGTCACATGTAAAGTTGTCTGTGTCTCAAGCTCATATCTAAAGTCACTAATCATAGATTTTGACTACTTGCTCTTAATACTTAGTAAGAAAGACATTTCCCTTGCCCCGGAAATGTACATTTCTATTAATTAATTAATTAATAACCAAAATTGAGTGTTCACGGGATGAACCGAGTATTTGGTTGTAATGTTAATGTAGCTACATCAAGTTAACCCGATTAACTGATCCAAATATTCATAATCGATTATAACAAGTTATGATTGATTATTAATATTTCATAGATCTGATTCGCTTCCTAATGGTGGAAGAATATAGAGCTGATTCGCTACACAGAATTGGTCGTAGGAAGCAAGAAGTGGGCTATCGGCCATCCACAACATGGTGGCCCATTGTCGCGCTTTGCCAGTGAGAAGGGAAATCAAAAAATGAATCCTCTCACTGTCAGAGCGTAAAAGGGGGTGATACGTCATATAGACAGTGCACTGCATTAAAAAGCCTTGGCAAGCGTCCGAAGAGCCATCAAACCTCTCAGGAGGTTGGAAACTCACGGCGCTCGGAACCATGTTGGGAGCATCAGCGGGTTCAGGGACAGACACAGGTGGAACAGGGTTAAACTTAAGAGGCAGATTAAGACCCAGCTGCCCCCCTCACTAGACCCACTGCAGTTTGCGTATCGTTCAAACCGTTCAACGGACGATGCCATCACCACAACCCTCCATCTGGCCCTCACCCACCTAGACAATAAGGACTCATACGTTCGAATGCTGTTCATAGATTTCAGCTCAGCATTCAACACAATCATTCCCCAGCACCTGATTGGAAAGCTGAACCTGCTGGGCCTGGACACCTCCCTCTGCAACTGGATCCTGGACTTCCTGACTGGGAGACCTCAGTCAGTCCGGATCGGGAACAGCATCTCCACCACCACCACACTGAGCACTGGGGCCCCCAGGGCTGTGTGCTCAGTCCACTGCTGTTCACTCTGCTGACTCACGACTGTGCAGCAATGCACAGCTCGAATCACATCATCAAGTTCGACGATGACACAACCGTGGTGGGTCTCATCAGCAAGAACAACGAGTCAGCATACAGAGAGGAGGTGCAGCGGCTGACGAACTGGTGTAGAGCCAACAACCTGTCCCTGAATGTCGACAAAACAAAAGAGATGGTTGTTGACTTTAGGAGAGCACAAGGTGAACACACTCCGCTGAACATCGACGGCTCCTCTGTGGAGATCGTCAAGAGCACCAAATTCCTTGGTGTTCACCTGGCGGAGAACCTCACCTGGTCCCTCAACACCAGCTCTATCACCAAGAAAGCCCAGCAGCGTCTCTACTTTCTTCGAAGGCTGAGGAAAGCACATCTCCCAACCCCCATCCTCACTACATTCTATAGAGGGACTATTGAGAGCATCCTGAGCAGCTGCATCACTGCCTGGTTTGGGACTTGCACCGTTTCGGACCGCAAAGCCCTGCAGAGGATAGTGAGAACAGCTGAGAAGATCATTGGGGTCTCTCTTCCCTCCATCAAAGACATTTACAAAAAACACTGTATCCATAAAGCAACCAGCATTGTGGACGACCCCACACACCCCTCACACAAACTCTTTACCCTCCTCCCGTCTGGCAAGAGGTACCGAAGCATTCGGGCCCTCACGGCCAGACTGTGTAACAGCTTCTTCCCCCAAGCCATCAGACTTCTCAATACTCAGAGACTGGTTTGACACACACGTGTCCTGAGTTGCACTTTAATAACTGTCACTTTATAACTGTCTGCTACCTCAGTAACTGCTATGTGCATAGAACATTATCTCGTAGTATCTTATGTTTACATTTTTAGAAACTGTCATTTTTTTGCACTACTGAGTACTGGTCGGCGCTGCACTGTCTATTGTCCTGTTCATTGTCAGAAATTTGTTGTACTGTCTCGTACTTTTTGCACATGTTTGCACGTGCACTTTATATAGGTATATATAGGTAGTTTATATAGGTATTTTATTTCGTTGTGTAGTCTCATGTGGTCCTATGTTGGTCCTTTGTTGTTTTTATGTAGCACCATGGTCCTGGAGGAACGTTGTCTTGTTTTGCTGTGTACTGTACTAACTGTATATGGTTGAAACGACAATAAAAACCACTTGACTTGACTTGACTTGGAAACTGATCAGAAAGAGCACGTACCGTCTGTAGTATCTCCTGTATCTGCTGCCCCTGGGTTGTGAGCGCTTGGTCATGTCTCCCAACAGTAGATCCTTGGGCAGAAAGTGCCGCACAAATCCGCTCAAGCGAGCCTTTTCCCATGGAGGTTTTCCATGGGATCCATTGTGACTATCTATTGTGGGTTGGTTATTCTATCACACACCAAAGATGAGATAGTCACAATGTCGAGGAAAAAACTGCTTTATTGGCAGAATGGCAAAAGTACAAAGGGGCAAATCCAGAGAAGCGTCGTAAAGGGGAGCGTAAGGTCGAAGCCGGGAGATCAGAACAAAACAAAGGGGCAAATCCAAAGAAGCGTAGTAAAGGGAAGCGTAAGGTCGAAGCCGGGAGAACAGAATACACAGAGACCAAACAAGAGAGTAGTTTAAACAGGGGAGCTAGCGAAACACTAGAGCTGGCAAAGCGAAGGGGAAACTAAACAATAACCAACAACTGTGGGGAGAAAGGGCAGGGTATAAATAGAGGAATATAACAGTGCAGGTGAAACTAATATTCCGGTGATTGGGAGCGAGTGTGAGAGCTAGAGGGGGCGGGGTGAACTTGGGGATTGGCGTTCGTTACAAAAGTATTTTATGTTAGTGTACCTGTTTATGTTAAGCCATGTTTTAGTCAAGTTATGTTCACGTTTAAGTCTAGTTTAGTTCACATTTATAGTAAGGGTTTTGGATTTCACGTTTATTTAATAAATTGCACTTGGGTTGTCACTTCATCGTCATTGCCTATGCCAGCAGCAGTCATTCGTTATAACATCTACATCAACCAAATTTCCTACATATAATGGTGGAGGTACATGGGCACTTCAATCCGTATATCGTGTACATTTACACAACCAAATTTCTGAGAGTATTAATTTAAATATTTGATTGAGGAGCTGGACGTGGTCATGTGTCTGTCGCTAGGGAGAGAGGAAGCGGTAAGGGCCATCACCTGGTGATTTAATGATACATAACACCTGTGTTTCTTTACAGCGACAACGGAGACGGGCTTGAAAAGCCGCCAAGAATGCCAATGAGGAGAGAGAGAACGACACGAGAAAGCAGAGATTGCCATGTCCTAGTGAACTTCCTATTTAGCTGAAAAGCCTGAGCTTGATTCATGTGGCTGGAAAGCCCATATTTTTATTTGTGAAGCTGAAGTTTAATTAAAAATCTATAGTACCTGAACTGCTCCTTCTTGCCCGTATCTATTACATTGATATAAATATTAAATATAACATTTTATTTGAAATATTTATATAAATGTTTCTATCATTGATGTCTAATCCATTTTGGCCTATTTAGGTCAATTGAGTTTATGACATGACACATTCCTCTCTTGGAGCATCTCAATTTGGTTGTGTCTATTTCGTGTCATAAACGCAGTGTTGTAAGATGCTGTGTGAAGTTAAATAGGTTGAAAAAAGTGTCTCGAGATCCCTGCATTCTCTTGTGTGCTGTCTTTGAATGCAAAAGTGCATCATCAGTGAACAGCTCCCGTCATGTGTGAATTCGATTGCAAGATAAAGTGCACATTTTTTTGTCTGAATTGCACTGTTGGCATGTAAATGGCCACACTGACTCATAACTATATTGTGACTCAAATGAGACATTCTGCAATGTAGAGCAGCTCATATGAGCACATGCAGATGGGCCACTGAAACCCACCAGCCATTATGGCAAGACCCTCACAAACAGATCTGATTTACATTTCAGAGCAAGGAATACCATGTGACCCACAAATCTGAATGAAATCAGACCAATAATAAAAATGAGGTGAAGCTAAACTATCACAAAACTCCAGACGATTCCTTCTTTACGGTCAAATGCATCTCTAAACTAGACTTTTGTGAATAAAATGCGGATGCTCCTCAACAAGCTGCATGATTTCAGATATCTGTAGCACAGATGTTATGGAATGAGTTACATTCTGAATTAATAGTTAGGATTAGGGAGTTGTTGAAATGAACAACCCTAAATATGAGCAATAGTAATATGGAAAAAGCAGAACTTAAGATGTAGGTTGAATGACCAGAATAAAATCAAAGTTTAAAAGTACTAAATATTTTCAACGCGGATGGAGCTGCTCTCCAGAAAGATTCTCTCTGATAGACAGCCTATTGTTGAGCACAGAGTAATTATCCAGACTACTTCAAAAAGCTCACTGCAATCTCCTTTTTCCTCAAAAACACAGTACTTCACTTTCCTTTCACTAGATTTAAATTGAGGTATCAGCTCTTCTGTGCCTGCACTGTAGAAACAAATCCTGTTGTTTTAAAAAAAACAAAAAAAACTGGCAGCTGTGGATGCCAAATAATTATGTAAAAAATACAGTAACAATTTAAACAATTTTACAGAACCTATACATTTTAAAGTTTAAAACTGTTTTAATTTACATGAAAGTGTAAAAATCTACTTTATACTTTATAATGTATTGTTAATCACCTTAAAAATGACAGAACGGCACGTGATGACACTGTTGGACCAATAGTGGCTCTTCCAGGAGCAATGACCAAAAACATGTAGAGACAGCATTTAGTGTCACTCACACAAACACTAAACACTATAAGGGTAACACATGTGAAAATAAAATAATGCAATAAACATTATTATAACACAGAACACCCCAATGTACATAACTGATATTAAAAATAAGGAGAAACTTGACTATTCCCATAAAATATAATGAAATATTATGGGTCATGCAGGGAATTGTGGGAACACATGATTATAATTTTTTACTGTAATTTTAACATTCATTTACCATTAGTTATACAGGAAAATCATATTTTACATGTAAATGTTTTTATTTGTACAACATTTTATTGTAAAAACTACTGTATTGTCTTTAAAATACATTCTATTTTTACTTATATTTTATATTTTACTTATATACAGTTAAGACTCATTAATCAATTATGTTTTTTTTCTGTAGTATTTTTACAGTTAAAATTACTGACATTTTTTACAGTGTGCCACTAGTGCTGTTTGGATTGTTCATTTGTGTTAGTTGCAGTTTTGCATGTCACAATGCCTTAAGCTATACTCAGGGCAAAACACTAAGGATTTTTTCTACTAGCCCGATTGGGCCAAAATTTTCACTGGCCCCAATACAAACAGAAAGCAATATCTGTTTTTACTATTGTGGCTTTAAAAAAATGTGTCCGAAGCTATATCAATATATATATATATATATATATATATATATATATATATATATATATATATATATATACACAATTTCCCTAAATTTGTATCACTATTACAATTTTCAAGATAGCTGTACATCTTTATGCCATATAGCTTTATATATATATATATATATATATATATATATATATATATATATATATATATATATATATATATATATATATCCCTCTGAGATTAAATGAGTACTTTTTAGTTTTTATTTATTTTTAACTAATAAAGCTGGGTATAGAAATGCATTTATTCTTTGACTACAAACTCATCAGACATGTTTTGTAAATGATGGTCTCTGGTTTGTGTGCTGCTGTGTTGTGTTCTGCTGATAGCATCACTGTGGTGGACCTGTTTCTAGATAAACTAAACAAGTTTTCCATGGAAGTGCGACATGGGGAAATTAACATTCACAGTGACAGCAAAACACCTTGCTTACATTTTCATGTGTTTCATCTCTTAAAACTGGGTCTATCTGGGGGTAAACTGGCGTCTGTTCATCCTAAGTGTGCACTTAAATATGAATGTACAGTATTTGTTGAATAATAGCTACGAAAGATTTGTAAAGTTGTTTATTAAAAAAGTTACACAGTGATGCCACAGTACATATAAGATATATTGTGAAGAGAACTTGTGTAAGAGTGGAAAGGATGCAGGAATATAAAATGCATTATGAAGACAATCAACATAAGATCAGAAAGCTGTTTTTAAAAGGGGATGCAAGGCAGAGATGCAATAATGTCATTTACATGTTAAGTGATCCCATATGAGAATATATGTTTTTGTTTTTGAGACATTTGTTGCAAATTAAATACACATCATAACTGCTGATTCCAGACTTCTTCCTTGAGTTACTTCAGCGTTTGATGTCGGTGGGCAAAACAGCTTTCTGTGCTTTAGTACCACCAATTGTGCTAGTTTTTGTGATATTAAAAGCTCATAGTTTATTGGTCAGGGCATTTCATCACTGGCGAGAAACAAAATCACTTTGTCACCAAGTGACTGTTCTCTCTGGGTGTGAATGGCTCCATAGGAATCTATTGTTTCTATTAAAAAAATTTATCGCAGTGAATATTTGTGTTTGGTGTGTAATGGCCTTAAAAACAACATGACATAATTTTACAGAGAAAAGGTTTGTAAGCAATTGTATAACACTAAATATATGTTAACATGCATATTGTTTATGTCTTTTGTCTCTACTTTTGATACAGTACTATTTTTACATTTATGGATTTGCCCCATTCACTTGCATTGTAAGTGCCACACAGAACCCCAGATTTTTGCTTTTTTTAAGAAAAGGAGGGACAAGTCAAACTGATTTATGTGGCATTAAAAATGATGCCACAAATGCTGCCAATTCAGCATAATTTTTGTAGAAACTGGAATATTCCTTTAAGTATGTTCAGCAGAAAGTATTTACGTCTGCATTTGGATATATGCCTTGAGTATGTTTCTGGCTAAGTAACTAGAAGGTACCACTGGGACATGATCAAGCAGTTAGGCTGCAGTTTTAGTGTAATCTATCTTAATTTTGCTTTTAAAAGATCTCTATGTGGGGGGATGACTCGAACGAGTGCTAGTGATCCACATCAACCTTTAATGGACTGAACAAAAGGTCTGCAGGTCCTTACGTAACATTCACAGGAATCAATTACAGCCTCAGCAGACGAGGAAGGGCTGGGCAGCCACGCTCAGCAGGGCATCCTGGGGCTGAGTGAGTAATGAGACGGGCCTGTGCACCCAGCTTGGGTCCAGCACTGATGAATCATAGCCTGCCACTGTCTCTACTCCACACCCCCTATCAGTCCTGGAGCTCCTCTACGGATACATGGCTGCCCATCTTCTGCGATACCTTCTGCATCCATTACACTATGATTTGCTGCCATATATGTTTATTTCAGGCAAAGGGTTACTGCTGAACTTTCAATAAATCCCTAAATATAAGGATTACAACCACCATAGACATTGGGGTTCCACCTTAGCAATCAACAATTATGGATGTTTAAAAGTAATCCTAAATATACGGAATAATGTACAATCAGCCGGTTGTTATCGCACAATAAACCCTGGCAGGGTGATCAGGACCACGATGCGAAGCGGACGACTCTTTTATCACCTGAAGGGATTTATTTTGCGATAACAACTAGCTGATTGCTCATTATCCCGCTTATTACATGGCAACTACCAAATAAATAAATACATTTGAGAATAAAGAAATCACCGAACAGCTAAAATCAACCTTGGGTTTGCGTCGTTGGTGTTTACTTTGTAAAAATGACCATATGACTCATTATTCAGCCTATTGTAAGACTACTTGCCAAATAAATAAATAAATCCACAAGAAACTTTGATTTGAGTTTAAATTATTTTATAAGTTTACTTGTAAAGATCACACAGTGATCCGAGAAGCAGGAGAAAGGGCTCGCAGAACCCGGAGGTGTGGTTGTTACAGAGCAATATCTGATTGCTAGAGGGTGTCATTGACCAATCAGAATCAAGTATTCCAGAGAGCCATTTAATAAGTGATTACAACTTTGTAAAGTACAAATAACTATTTTTATGGCGAGTAACCTTTGGCTTAACCCTTAAGTGTGACATTTATCTCAAACCTGTCACATATAGTTTGGAATTTTACATGTAATATTTGAATAGATAACAGATATGGCGAAATATTACAATATTGTACAACTTGGCTCGTACGAACAGAATTTCAAATCGATACAATACAGGAATACAATTTTGGCTAGCCTCCTATCCAGCACTTTATTTTAAGAAAGGAAACAAACTAATTTGTTTTCTCATTAAATATTTATTTATACAGATACAATATTACTGGGTAAGAGGTTAGATTAATTGTTACGTTTAGGGGTTAAGTTTAGGAAAACTAAAAACTAATATTGCCAATCATGCTATTATTATGGCTTGTCATGAGACTGTGTTAGCTGAACAGAAAGTATATGGGCATACTGTTATGGATGGAGACAAGGGCAGACAAGGAGTGGGATGTATGTGCGGGTTCTTTATTACCAAGGTGAAAACAAACAAACAGGAACAAAAGAAACATCCACGGGGGGAAAACTGAAACTAAAACATGAAAGGTACACGGAACTGGATGAACACGACGGGATGACAACGGCAAGAGAAAATCAAAACATCCACGAGGGGAAAACAACATACACATGAAAACACATCCATGGGCAGGCGAAACATGAAGAAACAACCATAACATTAACATTCAACGATCGACAAGGAACGGGGAACAAACGGGGTTTAAATACACAGACACAGGATGATCACAAACGACAATCAGGTGCGAACAATGACAGAGTGCTGGCAGTGATGAGGGCCGGGAATTGTGGGAAGTGGAGTTTTTGACAAAGACTAGTGAAACACAGGGCAGACAACAAGGGAATAGTGACACATACAGCATTTCATGAAAAAATTATAATAATGTGAAGTCATGATATTTCTATTTCAGTAAAAATAAAATTAACTTTGTAAATGTTTTTTTTTTTACCCATTAAAATATAATGGTGATATTGTGCTAAAATAATGTTATTTTACAAGTTTATTTGTTATTATTATTTGCACAGATTAACAGAGTTAAATCTATCAACACCAGTAGAGCAAAAGACCATGAGATTGGGACAGATCCAAACAGATTCATGCTGCAATAATCATACAGTCTTCATGTGTCCATATTACATTATCTGCTCACAGAGGAGAACATTTTACTATCCTGGATTTACCTGCCTATGATGGTCTTTATAGTTGTCTTGAACATCAGAAACCCTTTTATTTGATAATGATAATCGCAAATTTAAGTGATATTACCAACACAATCATACCTGTTGAAACTCCAGCCGGCCCAGTTTTTACAGCAAAACTAGTTTGTTTGTTGTAAAAACTGGCTCTATTAACTGTTTGGTAATGGAATGTATTTGAAGGTACAGTGAAATGGAAAAACCTGCCAGACTGTGTTCATGCGCGTTCGTGCATGCATGTGTGTATGCATGTGTGTGTTGGTTATGGATTTGTGTTGTTGTAGACACTAGTTATCAATAATATATTGGCATGAACATTAAAGCACCAAAGGCAACAGCAACAGAGAGATGGAATCATATTGATCATGATAATGGGTGGGATAATCTTTTTTTTTCAATTCATGGTTAGCATGTTGTCACATCCCTTCATGAGCGAATCTTAAAAGCATGATACATATTTCTAAAGGCTGTGAATTGATTAAAATTGTTTAACTAATTACTCTCAACATTTTCTGTGATTAATTGTGATTAATTATGGTACATTTAAACAAATATTAAATATCGTCATAAATATATATACTGTTAAACTTTGTCTCAGAGAACTTGCAAGTAATTGGTTAGTCATATATTAATTTATTTAAACTTGTGGATACATTTCATTAGGCAAATTTTTTTACAAGTATACATTGTTTTGATACAAGTATATGTATACATGCCATAAAATCAGTGGACATGTTGTGGACACTTGGACGAAGTGTACATCACCAATGCATTATTAAACACTATACATACAGGTATACAGATGTCTAAACCTGCTGGGCATGCCTGTCCAGCTATGGGGTCATCAGCCGGGAGCCACCTATCCCGGATGTTTCGCTCCATTAATCCCAGAACATCTTCTCGTGGTGGGGCAGTGGTCAGGGACAACACTGGATCCTTTCAGTTGACTCTCATTCTTGCTTTCCCATCAAGACATCCCTCCTTTCCCATCGAGACATACCATCCAATCACGGTTCAATACACACCCGACCCCTTATGAGCAGACCAACCCTACATCCAAGGCCTCTTGTATTTTAGTAAAAACACAAGCTAGCATTTTGTTTTGTAACATGTGCTAATGTATATGCTACTACACCAAAATAAAGAATTGAAAAAAACAAAAAAAACAAGCTAGCTATATCTGCCTACCACCCATCCAGTGTCTATCCTTTAATCAATCCTCTAACAGATTAAGTAGGAGAGTTTTGAAAGAGGTGAGCCATGAGTGCCACTCCAATGCCTAGCTTGGCCTGGTTTCACTCCCCCACTCAATCCCTCTCCAGAATTCCCCAGATAAGGACCAAGTGTGTCAGTGGAAATAATTCCTCCCCACCCCTTTCCTCTTTTACATGCTTCCTCCCCACCCCTTTTCTCTTTTACATGCTACGCAATTGTTCCCTATTCATTTTTTCTCACTTCTGCACACCTCAATTTTCATACTTCCTTCTTAGCCATAGCCAGAAGCTCCCTTTTTCTGCTTCCTCTGCCATTACCATCAGACACTACTTCATCGCTGATCAAAATATGCCAATGTTTTTCAACAGGTGCTGCATTGATGTGCCAATAAACCCTCAACACCCAACCTCCACAGTGTAAGTGGCAGCCCTCCATCAATTTCCCTGCACTCAGCGGCCAGATCAGCATAATTTAACTGCCTCCAGTCTATCTTCCCATGGGACGGTAAGTTCAATATTTATGAATTTCCTAGCTAATGCAGACCATAACACTATGTCTCACCTCAAGGAGGTATTGGCAATCTCAGAACAAAATTTTGCTGCTGGCCAAGGTCGACTACCATTGCCCAATCACTTCCACATGTCAGGATTGGCCTTTCCTCCCTCTGTACTGTGGCTTGTGCAGCACCTCCCTTTTTAACAAACTCAATGTTCTTCTTCTGAGGAGCATGATGGCTTTTGTTGACCTTTATTTTACACACCAAGGATCTGTGGCAGCTTTTGCAAAACCTGATCATGCCGCCAACTATATCGTCCTTGTGCCAAGGCGATCTTGCACCCAGCCAACATGTGCTAGAGATCTACACTTGGGCCCTCACAGAGGGGACTACTCTCTTCTTTACCATACCACAGAGACAAATTTCCAGGGCTTGTAAGAGTGTCATAAGTGGATCTTATTAGAAAACACAAGTCAGCACATCCTAATACTCTATCAGATGCACCTTCCCATTCTGTCCAGCGACTTGCTACTGCTGGCTGACTGCTCGAATCATATACCCTTCCTGTCTGATATTAGTTACTTCTGTCACTACCATTGCTTTCTTCATTTTTTAGAGGCCGCTGACCACAGTTTGGGAGCCAATATTTTCCAAGCGCTCTTTAAGATGCTTCAGAACCAACCCTGCCAATCAGACATCCTCTTTGCTACTACAGAAAATAAAATATTTCCCTCCACATTTAGTAGAACAATATTCCTAAACTAACTTATGTTGGTGATTCCTGTTCTATGGGTATAAAGATGACCACTGCTCTTCTACATGCCTTGCAAAGCTGCCTCCACTCTTTCACCAGGTGAAGTATTTCCTTTTCTTTCCATCACCAAGGAACCATGTTTCTACACTGATGCTTCCCCAAATCTACCTACACATTCTTCAGAAACAATGTCAGTAAACACATTAAGCTAGGCCTCCACCCTTCCGCTGAGTGCATTCTCCAAGGTGGATCACAGGTCTTAGTCTTGTCTGCTCCAGGCTTCATTATCATTAAATCTTGGCCAATTAATTAGTTTCCTAATTAATTAGTCTTGCCTTAACAGTTGTATCCTCCTGCGGTTCACCACAAATGGTGCTATTTTTGTTAAAAAAGCCCGACTTTTGCGGCACATGGACATCGGAGCAACCGGTGTTCGTGTCTACCATTGCCAGAAACTACTGAAATATAAGACTCATGCAAAAACCAAGCTGCATGATGACCTGCAGGAGGTGCTACGCGTACTCGGCTTGCTGCGGAGACCAGGCCTCCAGTCCTCGGCGTCGCCTGATGCCGGTTGCCTGGGGAGATGTCGTAAGCGGTGTGTGAGAAAGCGGAAGTGCAGCAAGAGGGCGTGGGTCCATGCTAGGCTAAAAACAAACCCTAGCCCGCCGGCTTTCCCGTCTATCCTGCTCTCACTGTTTGCATAACCGGAGTTTACATTCCTCCCAGCGCTAACGCTAAGGAAGCGCTCTGTGAACTGTATAGGGCTATGAGAGAACTGCAGAACGCTCACCCTGACAGTGACAGTGCTCCCTAAATTCCATCAGTATGTGAACTTTGCAACGAGAGGGGCGTACGCGCTTGATCTTGTTTACACAAATATCCCAGGCGCGTACCGTGCGGAGCCCCGCCCCCACCTCGGCTACTCAGACCACATCTCTGTTATGTTAATTCCAGCATACAGACCGCTCGTCAGACGTACAAAACCGCTTCAGAAGCAGGTGAAAACCTGGCCAGCAGGAGCCATCTCTGCTCTTCAAGACTGTTTTGAGTGTACTGACTGGCACATGTTCAGGAAGGCTCCAACATATGGCGATTCTACCAACTCTCTGACACTTCCAGGACAGCGGTGACACGTGGCGCATGTGGCAGGGCATCCAGGCCATCACCAACTACAGGACAACATCAGTTGCCCTTTGACAAAGATGTCTCCCTTCCAGATGCGCTGAACGACTTCTACGCTCAGTTTGAAGTGCAGAACGACGTGGTGGTGAAGAAGACCACCCCTTCTCCCAATGACCAGGTGCTCAGTCTTACCACGGCGGATGTGAGGAAAACTCTACATAGAGTCAACCCACGGAAGGCTGCTGGACCAGACAACATTCCTGGCAGAGTGCTCAGAGGATGTGCAAACCAGCTAGCAGATGTTCTTACCGACATCTTCAACATCTCTCTGAGCAGCGCCGTTGTTCCAATGTGCTTCAGGCCACCACCATCATCCCCATGCCAAAGAAGTCTTCAGTGTCCTGCCTCAACGACTACCGTCCCGTCGCACTCACACCAATCATCATGAAGTGCTTCGAGAGGCTTGTTATGAGGCACATTAAGACCCAGCTGCCCCCCTCACTAGACCCACTGCAGTTTGCATATCGTCCAAACCGTTCAACGGACGACGCCATCGCCACAACCCTCCACCTGGCCCTCAACCACCTAGACAAAAAGGACTCATACGTTCGAATGCTGTTCATAGGTTTCAGCTCAGCATTCAACATGATAATTCCTCAGCACCTGATTGGAAAACTGAACCTGCTGGGCCTGGACACCTCCCTCTGCAACTGTATGCTGGACTTCCGGACTGGGAGACCTCAGTCAGTCTGGATTGGGAACAGCATCTCCACCACCACCACACTGAGCACTGGGGACCCCCAGGGCTGTGTGATCAGTCCACTGCTGTTAACTCTGCTGACTCATGACTGTGCAGCAATGCACAACTTGAAACACATCTTCAAGTTCGCAGATGACACGACCGTGGTGGGTCTCATCAGCAAGAATGACGAGTCAGTATACAGAGAGGAGGTGCAGCGGCTAACGGACTGATGTAGAGCCAACAACCTGTCCCTGAATGTCGACAAAACAAAAGAGATGGTTGTTGACTTTAGGAGAGCACAAGGTGAACACTCTCCGCTGAACTTCGATGGCTCCTCTGTGGAGATCGTCAAGAGCACCAAATTCCTTGGTGTTCACCTGGTGGAGAACCTCACCTGGTCCCTCAACACCAGCTCTATCACCAAGAAAACCCAGAAGCATCTCTAATTTCTTCGAAGGCTGAGGAAAGCACATCTCCCACCCCCATCCTCACTACATTCTATAGAGGGACTATTGAGAGCATCCCGAGCATTTGCATCACTGCCTGGTTTGGGACTTGCACCGTTTCGGACCGCAAAGCTCTGCAGAGGAAAGAGAGGACATCTGAGAAGATCATCGGGGTCTCTCTTCCCTCCATCAAAGACATTTACAAAAAAAACTGTATCTGCAAAGCAACCAGCATTGTGGATGACCCCACACACCCCTCACACACACTCTTTACCCTCCTGCCGTCTGGCAAGAGGTACCGAAGCATTCGGGCCCTCACGGCCTGACTGTGTAACAGCTTCTTCCCCCAAGCCATCAGACTCCTCAATACTCAGAGACTGGTTTGACACACACACACACACACACACACGTGTCCTGAGTTGCACTTTAATTACTGTCACTTTATAACTGTCTGCTTCTTCAATAACTGCTATGTGCATAGAACACTATCTTATAGTATGTTATGTTTACATTTTTAGAAACTGTCATCTTTTTGCACTATTGTATACTGGTCGATGCTGCACTGTCTCTCACTCTGCCTCATTGTCAGAAATTTCTTGTAC
The DNA here is from genome assembly GCF_025860055.1 of Xyrauchen texanus. Classification (NCBI taxonomy): domain Eukaryota; kingdom Metazoa; phylum Chordata; class Actinopteri; order Cypriniformes; family Catostomidae; genus Xyrauchen; species Xyrauchen texanus. Next base: position 55,357,504 of record NC_068279.1, on the reverse strand, counting down.
TGTCCCGTACTTTCTGCACATGTTTGCATGTGCACTTTATATAGGTTTATAGGTATATATAGGTATTTTATTTAGTTGTGTAGTCTCATGTGGTCCTGTGTTTGTCCTATGTTGTTTTTATGGAGGAACGTTGTCTCGTTTCGCTGTGTACTGTACTAACTGTATATGGTTGAAACGACAATAAAAACCACTTGACTTGACTTGACATGGGCATGACTTTTCCTGCTGGCGGTACTGGTCTTCTTGGTGACCATCCACATCAGTGGATTCAGTAGCACTGTGGTGCTCAACCACGCTCTGTATCCTTCTTGTCTTACCTGCTGCTGCAGTGCAAGGTTTTGTCTGGCTGTTCCTGCCACATGTCATCCTTCCTTGATGAATCCGCAGCCCCATGTAAGTTGTTACCCTCATCTACATGGCCCTTCCAGTTGTGTCTGTAGAGTCTGCCCTAATTGGCTCATCTTCTATCCCACATCTCAAAGGACCACCAGGCTGTTTTTCTTGTAAAAAAGTAAATTCTCTTTTCAATGGCTGCTGTTAAGTCTCTGTCACGCAGTTTTGCTTTTGACAATGGTTCAGATGACAGTGGGCGAGCGTTTTTGGGTGATGCGTTGAGAGACGGCAGCTTGCCCGTATCTCTCCCACACCTGGCTTTATTTGTAGGTAAAGTCTCCATTCTCCATGCAGAAAATCTGCTCCTGTGTTTATTATCCCTAAGACATGTATGCCTATCATGTGTAATGAATAAGCGTGCACTGCTCCAGCACTGCTTGTTCTACTGTGGTGAAAAGAAATCTCATTATCAAACTGATGAGGAATGGAATAAATTCTTTCCTTATTTTTCTTACAAAGAAAGAAAATAAAAACAATACTAATGGTCATAATAAATAAAGTTTTATAAATAAACTGTTCTTGACATTTTTCGTGAGATTCACCCTCTTATTCTGGACTGATGGGCTTGTATTTCTCAGAAATAGGCCAATAATGTGTTTTAAATTGAAAGCTGCTTGTATGTGATGGGAGAAATCTTGTGCTACTGTAATTACAGCTCAATATAAAGCATCGGCAATCCAGTCATGAAATTACTCTCCTAAAAAGCAAAGCAAGATAATGTCTGTGATTTCGGCATGCCACGAGCCCTTTCTGCACATCAAAGACTCTAATTATGACCAATATCTTCTTTCAATGTTTCTCTTTCAGTTATGTACTGCATAAATGAAATTAAAGCCTGCACTCCATAATTACATCAAAAAGAATATCTGAAAGCATAAAAATTACAGCAATTAGCACATGGAAAGTCCAACACATGAAAAAAAGTACAGAGTCAGAATACCTCTTGACTAAATGCATTTAGACATTCTACAGCCACAAAGTTTCAAATGATGACAGACGTATGTTTTGGCCGAACAGCGGAAGAACCTGGTATAAGCGTGATAAAATTAAATTCGCCTGCACAATTTGTTTAGTCAGTACAAAGACATACACTCAATTTTTGGAAATGTTTCAAAATAATATTCAAAGTCAGCATGAAACAGCATTCACAACATATTTTTCTTGTGTAATGTGACATATTTCCAAGTCAACTACGAAAAATTTATAAATAAATAACTAAGTAGGACAGAACTTGATTTTATCCATCTGTAATGAATTAAATTGGTATAAGTGGGTGTTCCATTCCAGATGCTCTCTCCAGGTATTATATACCTTAGTGACATCAGCTGAAAAATTTGTAATTTCAGAGGTTGAAGTAATTTTAATTAGATAACAAAAAAAAATTACAATGGCTGGTTCTTTCAGTTAGCATGCACTGATAAATTGTGCACAATAAGACTGGATAGTGTATTAATAAAGTAAATAGAAAAATGCTACTGACAGGTGGTTGGATCTCCAATCATTTTTTCTATGTAAGTAATTCAATATTCTAGTGTTAGTTGATATTGCTTGAAATAAAGAGAAACCTTTCACACAACTAAAACATGTGTGTAACTTTTCTGCTGCTTATTTCCATATCGCTCTTCTCTACAATACATTTGGACAAGTAACTAAGGATGTTAGATCATGATCGTGGAAGAAATACTATATGGTTTGCTGCAGTGCTCCCGTTTGAACTGAAGTGATTTGACACAACATAAAAAAACAACAACAAAAAAACAACATCGTTTGTAACAGTGTTCTAATGAAAATACTACTGGTACCATTAATCAGAACAGTTCGGCCTAAGGTTTCTCAGTGTGGATTATCAGAGTAACATATCTGAACTAGTAATCTTTCCTTGACCACATTTATCCACTTATAGGATTGCAGCCCAATACAAAACAACAACAACAAAACCAACAACACTGATCTTACTTTTGTTAAAAAAATTACATTTTATTCTCTGGCTAATTTCTCGGTTCATTGAAAATTGATTCAATGACAAGCAACAAAATACGCTTTGGAAGATCAACACTTCAGTCTGAGAGAAAAATATGATCTATAATTTTCTAATATCCACCAGTAAGAGCTGGTAATTCTCCCCATCTTTTTCCTGTGATGTCTGCCATTGAGAACTCGAGAAAACGTATCAAGATATTAATCTGAAAGTCCCTCCCATTTGTCTTATGGTTAATGAAGTGATTCATCCTCAGGGATGGATTTCCGACCGGGCCAATGGTGCCTTGACTACCAGGGGGCCTTTGGGCATGAACACCCCCCCCCCCCCCACCCCATCTCCACCTCACCACACCCCCGCTCAACAACTTCTGGGCATGAACAATTTTTCAGCCAACGTGTTTATTTGTTGACATTTCTCCTGTTCGCGCACATCTCTGAAATTTTTGACTTAGGGGAACTTGGGTGGTCGAAGAGCTCTGATGATTGGTTAAAACTATTTGTGGCTGTGGTTTTGACGTGACACTTTTTAATTACAATTGCGCGTGCCAGCTGAGAAGTTTGCATAACTTTGATGCCCATCTCTCAAAGATTGTGCAGAAGTACACTGTTTTATATGATTCGCAGCACAAACTCCACAAAGACAGCCATGACAAATGCACGGAGAGAGATTGGAATTTTTATGTACTCCAAAAGTGGAAAGGTCTCCATGAAAACAAAGAATGATGCAGTACTAAAAGCCCCTATCCACGGAGAGAAAAACCTACATTTTTGGGATTACTTCCATGGCTGGAATATTACGTTCAACTCTGTGACATCACTCTCAACAAACTAATTTTAAAACTACACCATGCTTAAGTATAAACCCCAGCTTTGTTCGCACTCATGAAAATAAAGCCCCAAACGTTATTGACCTAGCATGTGGCTTTGCTCTTATTTTGTTGCATTGGTGCTAAAAAGCTTTCTGCCTTCACTAGTTAATAAAAAGAGAGAAAGAAGAATGAAATTGCAAAAGGGTCCATTCTTTTAGACTAAAACCACTTGAACGAACGTCACATTATATTTCCGATTTCCAAACATCTAAGTACGAACTTCTCAGGAGGAACTGAATGCCCCATTAATGCTGATAATCTGTACACAGTACATAGTTGGAATTGTTTGAGTGCATGTGTGAAATGTCATCTTCCACAATGAGGAATAGTTGAGACATAAAGATCATGCATGTATAAATGATGTAATGACATTTTAATTGCTTGTGTTATATGAATCTAGCATCAACTCTGAGTAAAATAGTTCTAAATGAAGTGGAAAACAGAAGACATGAAAGACCATGATAAAGAATATAATATGGCAATCTACCTCATTCTGCTGTTACTAAGCAACTTGATCATGTACACGCCAACATGCTACTACTTTAGTGATCTCATTACAGGTAATCACTGAACATCTACCTTCAACACGTTTCTCTTCACGACACCAGTAAATAATGTCACTGAATCGCTGTGAAAGAGACTCATGCTTTACTGCCGTGTCCACAAGAGATACCGACAATGCAGTGTTCCAGTCTAAATATAACTCTAATATACCTAAAATATATCTAAATAAAAGGTTCTAAAATAACAGCCCACCAGTATGTTTTTACTAACTGAAATTGCGTGATTCATTACACGTATATGGCAGTTTTGTGGTTAAATGTCCAATGTGCGTCACTAAAAGTGAGTTAAATGTTCTCCCAAACAGATGATGTTTTTAAGGTTAATGCTCTATAAAGTTTTAAATCAACGCCGGCCTCCCTACCCAAAACCTAAACAATAATGTCACAAAAGCAAATGCGAGTAGAAAAACACAATTGTACAAACAACCACGTCATTTGGTGGTGCTTTTATGACACTTTCGGCTCACGTGTTGACTCGTGTGCTCTTCAAGACTCGTACTCGTACTTTTTCCTCATTTGAATAGTAATATTGAAACATATATATATAATATCATGACCACTCAGTTGAGATCAAGTGTTCAGTCATATCAGTAACTTTAAGCTCTTTTATTCTACATGGGGCAGGAGTTCCCTTATGGTTCCCTAGTTCCCTAGTTTCACATGACCAGCTGAATGCTACCCCTTTAATCTCAGTATCTGCCCTGTTATTGGACATTTTCATTCATGGATTAAATTAATCCTGGTTTACTGTACACAGTGAATTTTTACAATGGCACTGGTAACTGAAAACTACTGTGTTTGAATGATGCAGCATCCAGACCACTAGGTGTCACTGTAAGCCATTGCAAGTCACTTTGACATACTTCAAAAAAATTACTGAGTGCACCTTTAAAGAAGCACAAAGTCCAAGGCAATTCAAGCCACTCAGCGACCATCTTGAGAATGCTAGCGGGAAGCTATTTTCTATGGACACAAGTGGCATAAAAGTACTGCTCCTATCTACTTGAAAGCAGAAAGACCAAACTCTCCAAAAAGATTGGTCAAGATACAATCAAAAATCATGTTTTAAATCTTCAATAAAATTTCTGCTCAGATCACACTAAAAAACCTGCTCATTTCCCGGCTAGTCTATCTAAAGCACATGCACATTTTTGAGTTGATTGACATGTGCTGTTTCTATCTAAAATATGATTGGCTCTTTTACCTGTAAGGCAGGATTTCTGTTTATAATCCCACCATATTGGGAGTTCCAATTTCTCCAATTAATTTTAATTTAAGTGATCTGTATTGGGCTGTATAGTCTCTAAAGTAGGATCACGAAACGCAATTGCAAAAATAATGACTGTTTTCCTGAACACTCCATTGTCCTCCATTGGTCGGTCAATATTGGGCTGGTTAGGGTGCATTTTTTGAGAGTGCCACAGAGTCACAATGTTTACACTTTCAGGAGGTCAAACAACCAATGCTTTACTTATATTTTACTTTGCATATTAACTTAGGATATGAGAAGGTAGTTTAACATTGCAAAAATTTGACTCTTCGGCTTTAATTGAACATCTTTTTTTGCAGGATGTTATAACTACATAGAAGTAGATAACAACGCTTTACGCATTGACTGCAAAGTCTGACTGCAAGTTAAACCCATTACAGTGACAAAAAAAGATCCATACACACAAACTAACTTCTCAGATGTTTGTGTGTGTGTGTGTGTTGAACTGTACTTTATCTAGTGCAGATGATTACAGGGCGTCAGTCGAGTGGTTGCAGGGCAGGAGCCAATTGAAATCCCCCAGACGCATTTCACTAATCCACAATCTGTGTGTTCAGTGGTCACAGAAAAACATGAACAAAGGGACATTGTGTCTGACAGTAGACAGCTGGGCTGAATAATGATGATTGAGATGTATGCATGCATATTTTTCTTCACAAAAACGTTCTTCAGATGACTCTCTGAAACCATTATTGAACAAAGTCTGGAATTCTAAAACAAACTATACATTAAAGGGATAGTTCATCAAAAAATGATAAATGAACATTTACACACCCTGCAACTGGGGTGGTCAAGCACAAAAACATTTGTTAAAAATGTGTCCTGTGAGCTTAGCTTGCTCAATCCAGTCAAGATATCAGCATTTATTTGTACCTCTACTTTCAATGTAATTTTGTATACTAGATTCTCCATATCTATAACGTTACTGAGAATTACCTTTTACTTGGCACAGATTATTTGGCTGCTATGAGAGATGTAATGTAATGTTAGTAATGTTATAGAAACTGCAACGTATTTAGCATTAGCTCACTATCTCTCTGCCTATATCAGCACATTAGGTGAGGTTAACCACTTCAAATGTAGCGTCACATAAGCATGTCTTTGGAATTGACAGTGAAATCACACTCCCAGATTGGAAATACGTTTTTGAGCTGACATGGAGAAAGACAGACTCGCTATGTGATTCACAGAAACAGCTGCTCAAGCATCCTTTAAACCAGGGGTGGGAACCTTTTTTTTCCATTAAGGGCCAATCAAGTAATTAAGGGCCATACAACTGCTTGCAATTTCTGATTGTGGGTTGAAATTAACATACGCATTCCATTACATGCTCATGCAACAAGAAAAAAACAAACAAACAATAAAAGGTCTGCCTATAATACAATATTTTGCATTGTTATAATTTTAAACATTATTTTAATTGACTTTTTTTTTTTTTTTTTTACTGTTAATTGAATCAAGGCCATTTTATTTGCTTTTCAAATTATTTCTCAAATGGTCTCGCAGTCCTCATATGGCCCTAAGACTGTATATTTACAGTGTTCTTCATTACAGACAGTACAGAAATATAATGATAACAGTGTACACACACACACACACACACACACACACACACTGATGTTTATCTTTACCAGATGCACGGAAATGATTGACAGATTGATAGCTCTTTCTCGATTCTGTGGGTGGTGGTGCATGGCCGTTTTTAGTTGGTGGAGCGATTTGTCTGGTTAATTCCGATAACGAACGAGACTCCGGCATGCTAAATAGTTATACGGCCCTGTGCGGTTGGTGTCCAACTTCTTAGAGGGACAAGTGGCATTCAGCCATGCAAGATGGAGCAATAACAGTTCTGTGATGCCCTTAGATGTCCGGGGCTGCACGCGCGCCACAATAGGTGTATCAGCGCATGTTTACCCTGCGCTGAGAGGCACGGGTAACCCGCTGAACCCCACTCCTGATCGGGACTGGGGATTGCAACTATTTCCCATCAACGAGGAATTCCCAGTAAGCGCGGGTCATAGGCTCGCGTTGATTAAGTCCCTGCCCTTTGTACACACCGCCCGTCGCTACTACCTATTGGATGGTTTAGTGAGGTCCTCGGATCGGCCCCGCCGGGGCTCCTCGCGGACCTTGGCGGAGCGCCGAGAAGACGATCAAACTTGACTATCCGACCGCACGGGGCCGTACAACTATTTAGCATGCCGGAGTCTTGTTCGTTATCGGAATTAACCAGACATATTGCTCCACCAACTAAGAACGGCCATGCACCACCACCCGTCGCTACTACCGATTGGATGGTTTAGTGAGGTAAAGGATTCTAAATCGAAATCTAATTGAATTCTAATATTGGCTAGGTTTTGCGATGAACCCTTATAATAAATGCTGTATGCTGCCATTTCAAAATAGCATACATACTTTGATTCACATTCCGTTTAATATTCCCTAGAATACATATATAAGAAAATAAATGATGCTCCTCCTCGCTCAAAAAATGTGATTCTTCAATTGCTTGACCGTTTACAACTGTCAGTATCTAATATTACCCAGAATGACCTTTGTTTGAACCTTTGTTTGTACAGTTGTAACTGTTCAGTTCCAGTGAATATTCTCAATAAGGTTTACATCATCCAAAATCCTAATTATTGCAGACATTAGCTAACTGTCTTACTCAGGTTTCTAGAAATTTTGGCTTAATCTGGTTATATCAGATTAATGCATTTCCATGATCGGAAATGACCAAATTCTGATTAATAACAGATTATTCTTGTGCATGAAAACATCAACAATGTCCTTATTAAGTGACAAATGTTTGAGGAGACCCATGTGCACCTCTTTCAACTCATTGAAGATGACCATTCCCATCTCTTTGACCTCTGTGAAGAGGCCCATGCCCACCTCTTTGCCCTTTTTGAGTGAGCCCATTCTCACCTTTTTAATAAGTCCATGCCAATCTCTTTGACCTCTTTGAGAGGGCCCTTTCTCACTTCTTTTAGGAGACCCATGTGCACCTCTTTCACCTCTTTGAGGAGGCCAATGCCCATCTCTTTGACCTCTTTGATGAGGCCTATGACCCCATCTTTGACCTCTTTGAGAGGGCCCTTTCTCACTTCTTTTTAGAGACCCATGCACACCTCTTTGAGGAGACCCATGTGCACCTCTTTGACCTCTGTGTGGAGGCCCATGGCCAACTCTTTGAACTTTTTGACTGAGCCCATTCTCACCTTTTTAATAAGTCCATGCCCATCTCTTCCCCCATTTAAGGAGGTCCATGCCCATCTCTTTGAGGAGGCATATGACCAAATGCCAAACTCTTTCACATCTTTGAGAAGGCCCATGCTCACTTCATTAAACTGTTTGAGGGGGCCCAGTCTCACCTCTTTGATGAGGCCATTGCCCATCTCTTTGACCTATTTGATGAAGCCTATGAACACATCTTTGACCTCTTTGAGGGGGCCTTTCTCACTTCTTATAGGAGACCTATGAGCACCTCTTTGAGGAGACCCATGTGCACCTCTTTCACCTCTTTGAGGAGGCCCATGCCCATCTCTTTGACCTCTTTGACAAGCCCTATGACCACATCTTTGACCTCTTTGAGAGGGCCCTTCCTCACTTCTTTTAGGAGACCCATGCACACCTCTTTGAGGAGACCCATGTTCACCTCTTTCACCTCCTTGAGGAGGCCCATGCCCATCTCTTTGACCTCTGTGAGGAGGCCCATGGCCACCTCTTTGAGGAGGCATATGGCCAAATGCCAAAGTCTTTCACCTCTTTGAGAAGGCCCATGCTCACTTCATTAAACTGGCCCATGCCCATATCTTTGACCTCTGTGAGGAGGCCCATGCCCACCTCTTTGAGCTTTTTGAGTGACCCCATTCTCACCTTTCTAATAAGTCCATGCCCATCTCTTCCCACTTTTGAGGAGGCCCATGCCCATCTCTTTTACCTCTTTTAGGAGGCTAATTTTCACCTTTTTGAGAAGGCCCATGTGGAATACCACCCTCAGAAAAAACTAAGAAAACAGTTTAGCTTCAGGTAAGTATGTGGTGATTAGGAGTCAGGGTGTTTAAGACTAGCACTCTAGGTTCCTGGGAGCACTAGTATAAACACTCAAACAAAGGTAAGTTAAGACAAATAAAGATACATTTAATTTACTTTTATTATTTTCTATGATAATTTGTCATTTTAAATTAACGAGGGAGAAAGGAGTATTAGGAGTGTTTTAGAAAACTTATTTGGGAACAGTCATAATTTTTTCAATAACATTTAGTGCCGTGATTGGTACAGAGAGCACACACTGTAGCTCAAGAGTTTTGTTTATGCTTCTCTAGTTAATTTGATGTTTAATTAAAACTGCATGTGCTTTAACTATATTCTGGAATTCTCCAACAAAACCATGTTGAAGTGCTATTGTTGTAAGTTGGTTTATAAGAGATGACCTACGCAGCTGTAGCTCATATAAAGCCCTGTGAAATTCAGCTTTAAATCTGTCGATAGAGAACTTCATGTAAAGATGCCGGACTTGAGAACATTTAATATGCCACATTGCACGTCACAAAATAAACTTTCACAGCATATCTTTCAAGTCACATCTCAAGAAAAATGTTATCAAAATCAGGCTTTGAAATGGAAGAGTATTTGAAAAACAGTCACATCTCACAGTTCGGCTCCATAAACTTCTCACAACTAATTGAATCCATGACAACACTGACCTTTTGTGTTCCATTTATTTTAGATTTCAGTTTGAAATTGGACCGTCCCTTCTTGAGCATGCTTAAATTGAACTTTCATTTGTGCACAGCCTTAAACGATAGTTTATTTCAGCTCTACTTTTGTCTCCTTTGCCTTCTTGTTGATATAATAGAAGACAAGTTTTAGATCAATTATGGATCATTTAAGGTGACTTAAATATAGCCTGTTCCAAATAGAGCCAAGCGATATAAGAAAAAGAGATTGACTTGTGTATCTGACAGACCTATAAATCAATAAACCTTTTCAGATTATTGGAAAAATAAGTTATAAATAGGGATGCACCGATACAACACTTATGTACTGGTACCCGTAAAAATGCTTGGATATACCAAAAACCGATACCATTTGACGTACGAATGTCATTACATAAATATTCAGCGCACAGATTAAAATCACGTCATGTCCTAGTGAGATTATTTAACAGTAAAAGCTTGATTTAATGAGATAAATAGATAGTTTTCATGTGCAGTGTTTTAAAGGTGAGTGTTTGTGAATGTGTTGTGCTGGCATAGAGACACAAACTGCTCATACCTTTAGAGATACTTGGCTCATAAATGGAATACACTATTATGATCTTTGCATACTCTGTTTGCAGCAGATGACAGCAGGCAGAGTGCTAATTCACTTTTTAGCACAAGTCATATACAGACTACATATTTACTATTCTATCGGGAAGACATGCAGGCTTGAGTGAAGTTTAAGATGCCATTTATTTGATAAATGTAAAACAGAAAGTAATGTCTCTCTCTTTGGCGTAGGCCCCGTCCGGTGGTCCGAGGGAGTTGTACCTGGAACCGTCATGTCCTGCCAGAGATAGGAGGCAGGAGCGAGGAGCTGGTGGTGGTGGGGTGGTGGAGGTTGCCTGTGTTAGCACACTGAAACAGCAATGTGATAGATTGTGAGCAGATTTATAAAGCAATGGCTTACATGTGACTGGCTAGGGATTACCCAGCTAATGATGTGATGATGTACAGCTGCTAGTCTTCCCGCTAACTACGCTGCGCTTCCATATATAGTAGCCTTTTGCAGTTTAATAATCACTTTGTCACGTAGAGACCGGCTTTTACAAAATGGAAATCTGTTATCATTATGTCCGAGTTCCTTGGTCAAAACAACAGAGAAACACTTCAAAATAAAAGCTCAATTTAAATGAAAAAATTATATCACTACTGTATAGTTATGTTATATTCACTGTTAAACAACTATTATTACTACTAATAATAATACATCAATAGTAACTGTGTTATATTTAAGCAATATCTCACATCTGTGATGCTCTGTTATGCAGCACTTAATTTGTTAAAAAAATAATACAATTTCATGTTGAAAATTAATTGTTATACTTTCATTAGATTAAAGTTATTTATTTATTTAAACACAGTTTTGATGATAAAATTGAAATAAACTGCTGATAATGAGTTCAGGAAAAAAAAAACAGGTATCGGACTGTAACGGCAAGTACTAAAAATAAAGTATTGGTATTCATAGTCATTCTCAAAAAGATGGTATCAGAACATCCCTAGTTGTAAGTCTAAAATAAGTTTCCATTGTCTATGTCATTATTAAATTCTTTAATTGTTATGATTATGAATTATATAAGCCACCTAGCTCTCTGGATATTGGGATATGCCATTGAAAAATGCATTATGGTCGATCGCTTTTAGGACAATAATATGTAAGTATTATTTTATCAATTTTACTTGAGCTTGAGATTTTGGACTCATGAAAATAGATTTCAGAGATTATTCTTATTTTAATTCACACACAGTATGAATAACAGAATATTTAACAACTTTGGTTTGATCTCAGGATATATTCACATCAGTGCAGCAGAAAAAAATATCTCTTTTTCAGAATTTTAGTATTTGAAACCCTACTATGTGAATTGAGTCTCGGTCTCCGGAATGATTTCAGAGAATGTTAGATTGAATAGATTTGAGTAGATGATAAGTGACTTTTTTGCATAACAAAATTGTTAACTTTATATGTTTGGCATATTCGTCCCTCATGAGAGTGAATCAGTAGGAATCTCCTGTCATTTTAACAGATTTTAAATATTTTGAGCTCTGAGTGAATTTAGAGCTGATATTTCCCTCCATCGCTCAATAGCCTCACTTTAAAAGGTACATCTACTACCATACCTTGAAATGAAGTTAATATATTTAGGATATGATTAACATGTAGGCCTAAGGGTCAGGGATTGAGTCAGGACCAGACCATCCCAGACCAAGATCCAAGCCAAGACCTCTCAAGTTGTTTTCACAGTGGCAACGTTTGCTGCGGTCCGAATTGTTCCCGGCGGCCCCCAGCAGCATTGTTCTGGTTTCAGACTCATGTATCATCACAAACATGCACATGATGGAAAGCACAACGTGAGTCGCTATATTTATTATTGTTGTTGCTGTGTTTGTTATTAATTTTGTGTCATTATGCACACCAGAGTGAAAGACACTTGCTCCTCTGTGCTTCACATGCTGTAAGTCAGCAGTTGTACATGTCCAGGGGAAGGAGACTATATCGGATGCTCACAAACTATCTTTTTTGAGGACAGAGTTGGTTGCATGCTTACTCACTCACATATATAAAAGACACCTCACATTTTCTGTGTCCCGCAACATTTCCCTACCACTCATGATGCATGTGTGTGTGTTTGTTTTTGTGCAACTGATGATGTCATCATGGTTACACTGCGTGCCCAATTATTAGGAACATTGCATTCCTCAGGATTCATTTTATTGTTGAACAAACACAATGCTCTCAGTCAATCCAAAATATCACTGAACCTCAAACCTGAATGTTTAACAAAGAAAAAGTGAGTTTTGTCTTTCTCAGGGCAACGACTTACAGTGCACTTATTACAGGGACAATCCCCCGAGAGCAACCTGGAGTTAAGTGCCTTGCTCAACGACACAATGGTGGTGGTCGTGGGGATCAAACCAGCGACATTCTGATTAACAGTTATGTGCTTTAGCCCACTACGCTACCACCACTAGGCAACTAAATTACAAAAATAACAATTGAACTTAAAATTTAAAACATTTAAATACACATTTTGGCCTTTCAAAAATATTCAGTGACCAATATAGCCACCCATCTTTTCAAAAACTGCCATGAGCCTTCCATCCATGGAGTCTGTCAGATCTGTTCATGATCAACTTTCACTGAAGCAGCAACCACAGCCTTCCAAATGCTGTTCAAAGAGGCGTATTGTCTTCCCTAACTGTAAATCTCACGTTTGAGATGGGCCCATAAGGTCCCAGTAGGATTTAGGTCAGGTGAGGAAGGAGCCAAGTCATTATTTGGGCATATTTGAGGCCCTTACTGGCTAGCCAAGCAGTGGAGTACTTGGATGCATCTGATGGAGCATTGGCCTGCATTAAGATCATGATCTTACCAACTTTTCTTGTGAACCATGCTCTGTTTCTGAATGCTGAGGACGTGTTCCTGTACCACTGCTTAAAGAAAGTACTTTCCAGAAACTGGCAGTAGGTTTGAGAGTTGAGTTTCGGTCCATCTTCAACTCGAAAAGTTCCAACTACCTCATCCTTAAAGATAGCAGCACATACCAGTATCCGTCCTCCACCTTGCTGGCACCTGACTCGATGTGGTGCCCCGTATCCATTAGTGATCCAGCCACGGGCCATCCATCTGGTCCATCAAGAGTCACTCTCATTTCATCTGTCCATAAACCTTTGAACAATCTGTCTTCATGTATTTCTTTACCAAATCTTGACACATTCAACTTGTGAATATATTCAGTGGAGGTCATGTTTCAGCCTTCTTGACCTTGCCCATGTCTCTGAGCAGTTGGCACCTTGTACTTCTAGACACTCCAGGTAGGTTACAGTTGTGGAATATGGAGGCATTGGACTTTGCTTCATATTTAATTCTTCTCAAGTCTTTTGCAGTTAATTTGTGCCTTTTCTTCTCCATGCTTTTTTTGCAACCCAGTTGAATATTCGCAACGAAACTTTTGATTGTCCGGTGGTCTCGCCTCAATAGTTTAGCTGTTTCAAGAGTGTTGCATCCATCTGAAAGACATTTTACATTATTTGACTTTTCAGTGTCAGTTAAATCTCTTTTTTGGCCCATTTTACCTGAGGTAATGAAGCTGCCTAATAATTATGCACACCTTGATATAAGGTGTTAGTTACTTTCGCCACCCCCTTACCCCCCTTCATTACACAAATACATACCACATGAAAATGATTGAATCCAATAAGCATTCACGTTTATATGGTTTGGAGTTGGAAAATGTGCATGAAAATAATGATAAGATTAGAATACTCACTTGCCTAATAATTGTGCACGTAGTGTAAATTGGCAAAAACGGATGCGCAAGTCACTTCCTGAACAAATGCGGACCCGAGTACAGGTTACTTTCTCATTCATGCAAACTGCACCAGAGTCCCAGAGCAACTGAACTCTGACCACCTCCTCCAGGTAGTCCCCGGTCCGCAAAACAGCTTTCACATTACAAACATTTAATGCGAACCATGCTCTGTTTCTGACTAAACTGCCAGTGTGAAAGCTCCCTCAGTCTTAGATCCGGGCTGTTCATTTTAATGAACTGAAATAGAGAAAATGCTGCATTTATTGCAGACTTTTAGTATAAATCGAATCAAATGTTTATTGCCCAGATAAGTCCCAGGTTCAGGCCAAGACTTTCCATTTTAGTCTTCATAGGGTGACTGTAAATGATATAGGGACTGTGCTGGAATGAATGAATGAATGAATGGGAATTTACTTTCAATTTCACTGAATATAATTTGCAGTGAGAGAAAGAGCAGTTTAATAAAATAATAATTCAAACTAACTCAGGCATATATGAAAATTGTTTTGCGCAACTAATCTTCAACTAAATCTTCAACATGACATACTATCAACACTTTCATTCACATTGAGAGAATACAAAAATGGATTTGCAATAAACATAGAATTCATCATAGTTCTGCCTAATATTCAATGAAGGCTAAGGTGACTAGGGGTGTGAATCTTCACTGGTCTCACGATTCGATTCGATAATGATTATCATGTCAACGATTTAATTCGATTCGATATCACAATGCATTGCATCCACAATTTTACTGCACGAGGCTACATTTTTGTCAATGAATACCAGCAATCATATATATGAACTCCAAGAATGTACACTTCCTTAATGTAGCACACATCAAACAAAACTTAAGCCTGAACACAGCAGATAACAGGAGCATTTAGAACTAATAAACACTAGTAAATACTAAAAGTGAATGAGTACTGTACTGAATAAGCCCCTTATCCACACTTGTTAATTGTTGTTTTTTAACACACACAAAGGGAAAAAAATAAATAACGTGGTCCTCTTGTGACTTTAGGAGACTCGTTAAATCTATACAGCAATATCACAAAATGCAAAAATTCTTGAATGCTTACAGGACAATTTACAGTCTCTATGGAAGAAGGTCAATGAAACTAATTTCAATTGGCCCACACAAATATCATCTGGGTTCTGACATATAAACAATGCATAGAAACAAAATGGGTATTGGAAATTACACACTTTTGAGTACAGGGCTCAACAATAATGAGTTTTGTTTCTGTTGGTCCGCTTGGGATTTTTACTTACCTCACCACCAACTTAAGATAAAAAAAGCAATTTAGATTAGATTCAGTAAATGTTTGGTTTTCTTAACCAGAAAGCTGTAATGTAACTCCATTTTCATTATACAGTTACACATTTATAAACCCGCTTTTGTTGGAAAACAATAACATATGGTACGTAACATTACTCATTTGTTTATCATTTTTAATTAATTGTAACTGATGGTTTCAGGACCATCACTCTTGTCATTTTTGCAATTTCTAGCAGTATATCTCAGGAAACAAATTGTTAACATTTTCAAAACATAAAAACACATGCACATATCAATGAATTGAAGATGCAGTGACTAAGTTTACTTTATATAAATACTGATGTGTGTGTGTGGAAAATGACGTACACACTTTTTGATGACTGATTTGTGCTTACACAATAGTGTAACATCTATACATCATTGGATTTGTTTTTCAATGTATAGATGCTAATACTTTGCTAAGTGATCAGACTTAAAATGTTCACCAGGCCATCAATAAAACAGGTAAAAAATGCTTTCATTGAAGAAGGGACTCTTAAACTCTTTTTTCTTATGAAGTAAACCGTTTAAGCCCTTCTGACCGTAGTCTCCACCCTCAATTTCTCGTTCTATATCACACGTGTGTTCAGTTTCCAGCCAAAAGACACCAGCATCCTAAATTGCATCAGTGTTGTTCAACTAGCTCTTTTTGTGGGGTTCACATGTTCACTGAAGCTTGAAATGGACACAGAGAGAAGTGCCTGCAGCAAAGTTACTTAAACACTCACATATGCAAATGTGCCCGGCTCTGTGCGGCACAGATCTGCACACACTCTCACAACACTCTTGTTCATTTCTCCTAGTTGAAGGTGATACAAAACAGCCATGGGCGGTCAATACTGCACAACGATTTGCTTTGATTGTGCTTCTGGGCTTTAATGCTAAAGGAATATACAACACTGCCTCGCACGTTCAGACGAACAGTCTCCGAGATGCTGACCGCTGGTTTATCTTTATATCAACAAAGAGAAACTTTTGAGTTTCATTTTGTGGATATAGCTCAGAGAATTCTCATGCAAAACAAGCAAACATCAGTAAAATGAATATGCGCACACATTTCAGAGTCATCACATTAATGCTGGCATAAAAGAACAAAATAACAAGATCTGGTAGTTTTGCAAACTTTAGCGCTATCAATGAGGATTAATGTTGAAGGATAAACTCTCAATGATGACACAATATTCTTATTAATTCATTCATACATTTTTTGGTCTGCTAGAAGCAAAGTTGTCCTTACAAGTGAGTTGACACAACAAGTACTTTTGAGGAAGATTTAATCGATAGATGTGCCAAAGGTTTTCAGTTTAGTGGCATCAGGTCAAAGAAACATTTTCACAATCTCATGACGGAACATCACTGGGGCCACCTTCTGCCTGCACCATTAAAATGTCACCAATGGTCCATATATTAAATATCACTTTGAATTTAATCACTTTGGAGGATTCCATTACTTTACTTAAGGCTACATTTTGATTTGAATCATTTACTCAATGCTTTATTGTTTAATTTTAGTTTTCTTTGCTCTGGGTTCAAAATGTCTAATATTCCAGCTCAAAAAAATGAGAAAAGCATCATAAAAATGATCATAACAGACATTCTGATGCCATTTCATCACTCTGTGTGAGGAACAAATCTCCTTATCAACGTTCACATATGCCGTTAAACTAAAATCCAGCCCCCTCAACAAACATTACCACAGCTGTGACATCAGTGATGTCAAATGGCATTGGCTTGTGTGTCATGTGACTGATTGTAATGTTCTTTTACAAATTGTAAAATTGTGATTTTCCCAATATAAATATTTTCAGCGATTACAAAATTCAGTTTCACTCATTACTGAATGCAGCATGAGTCATTTAAAATACATTTAATGTGCCTTTTTTTGTTTTAAGGAATGTAACAGCAAGTACACTTAATATCCACAAGTAGAATTGAATATTAAATATTTTATTCTAAAATCTTGCCTGTGAAAATGTCAGTAGTTACTACTTTTTGGAATGACAATGATGGTACTTGGCAAAAGTAGAAGATTGACCATCTTGTATTGAACAAAAAGCACAGTCGTTCACAACTGGAACGAGTGTAAATATTCTTAGTTTAAAATGCTTGTCTAAAATTTCTCTCAGAGACTTCAGCACTGCTGAGTGTTTAAGCATCTTAAGCGTTTCTCCACAAATGAATATCATATTGTTAACAGCTAAGCATGACTTTTTATTAAGCTTAGAAAATAAAAAGACTTAAAAAGCCTAGAAGCTTAACTAGCCTAAAAATAATTATGCGTTTAAAAACAGTCAGTATGTCATTGTAATGTGTGGTCATCACTCACTTTTAGAATTCATCCAGCCCCTTTACTTGTTGAAAAAGAATGCCGAACTGAACGAACAACCTCCTCTCATTGTTCAGATCCTCTTTCATGGATGAGATGACTGATTCATTCAATTCAGTTCAGTACATTCATGAACAGGATGACCAACTGGATCAGTGAAGGATGTATTCATTCATCGGGTCAAAGTGTCATGCACCTCCACAGCTCACTCTTGAATGCTACTGGCTCATGCTCGAGTCAGTCTTTTTTTATCCCATTTTCTCCCAATTTGGAATGCCCAATTCCCACTACTTAGTAGGTCCTCGTGGTGGCGAGGTTACTCACCTCAATCCGGGTAACAGAGGACAAGTCTCAGTTGCCTCCGCTTCTGAGACAGTCAATCCATGCATCTTATCACGTGGCTCGTTGTGCATGACACTGCGGAGACTCACAGCATGTGGAGGCTCATGCTATCCTCCGCGATCCACACACAACTTACCACACGCTCCACTGAGAGCGAGAATCACTAATTGCGACCAAGAGGAGGTTATCCCATTTGACTCTACCCTCCCTAGCAACCGGGCCAATTTGGTTGCTTAGGAGACCTTGCTGGAGTCACTCATTATGCCCTGTATGCGAACTTGCGACTCCAGGTGTTGTAGTCAGCGTCAATACTCGATGAGCTACGCAGGCCCCCCTACTAGTCAATCTTTAAAAGCAGGACAAAGGTAGACAAATGGAAATTGAATGTCTACAAATGTACAAAGACACTTTAAAAATAGAGTTTTAACACAATAATTGTTTTCACCACAAATGGTAGGTCTTATATTTCCCATATTTTGTCATTTTAACTTTACGTCTTTACCCTTTTATACACATTCATAAATTGGGGATCATGTTTTTGTACACCTATAAACTTGTCTTAAGTGCATTTCACCCCTGCCTCAGCTTATTCAGATGAGTGAGTCGTTCATTTCATTCATTTAGTTTGTTCAAGAATGAGACGTCTCATCTCGTTCAGAGTCAATTGACTGACTCGACTGGTTCAGTGAAGGAGTGTATTCGAACCATTGATCCTTCCCAGCCCACACTCGAATGCTATTGGCTCATGCTATAGTTAGTCTATAAAAGCATGAAATGCCACCAAAGCAAGTGGAGAAATTTCATGTAATGAAATTTTGTTCATCATTTGAGAATTCTTTTGGTACATATCAAGTTTTACATAAAATGCTCATAAATTGCATTAAATATGTTTTCCGATGTGTCATATGTTAAAATGTAGTGTTTGTGATGGGTCATTTTTGAAGGATGCTTACTGATTGCATGTGTGGAGTTTGACCATGTTTTGGTGCATATTTGACTGGGTATGTTCATTTAACATTAATTATATCTCATTTAATGATTTATAGTCCAGAGTGTTTTCCAGTTTAGTGAATAAGTGTAATACATTTTATACACTGGTGGCAATAACTTTTTAATAATGTACAGATTTTGATCTTAAAGTGGCATTCAACTGATCACAATGTATTGTCAGAACATTAATAATGTGAACATGTACTATTACAATTTGAAACAACAACAAAAAATGCTCAGAACTTCTTAAAATACTTCAAAGAGTTCTCGTCCAAAAATCCTCCACATGAAGCAATAACAGCATTGTAGATCCATGGCATTCTAGTTGTCAGTTTGTCCAGATACTCAGGTGACCTTTCACCCCGCACTTCCTGTAGCACTTGCCATAGATGTGTCTGTTTTGTCGGGCACTTCTCACGCACCTTACAGTCTATCTGTTCCTACAAAAGCTCAATGGGGTTTAGATCCATAACACTCTTTTCCAATTATCTGTTGTCCAATGTCTGTTTCTTTACCCAATCGATCCCTTGTTTTTCAGTTTCAAAAGTGGCTTTTTCTTTGCAATTCTTCACATAAGGCCTGCACCCCTGAGCCTTCACTTTAGTGTTATACATGAAACTGATGTTGAGCGGGTAGAATTCAATGAAGCTGTCAGCGGAGGACATGTGAAGCGTCTATTAAACTAGAGACTCTGATGTACTTATCCTCTTGTTTAGTTGTACATCTGGTCTTCCACATCTCTTTCTGTCCTTGTTAGAGTCAGTTGTCCTTTGTCTTTGAAGACTTTAGAGTACACCTTTGTATGAAATCCTATTTTTTTTTTGGCAATTTCAAGCATTGTATAGCCTTCATCCCTCAAAACAATGATTGACTGATGAGTTTCTAGAGAAAGTTGTTTCTTTTTTGCAATTTTTTACCTAATATTGGCCTTAAGACATGCCAGTCTATTGTATAATGTCAAATGACATTAACACAGACAATGTTAAACTTCATTTAATGAACCAAATATCTTTCAACTGTGTTTGATATAATGGCAAGTGGTTTCTATTTCCAAATGAGCAGTTTAACATGATTACTCAAGGATAAGGTGTTGGAGTGATGCTGCTGTCTAGATTTGATCAAAAATGGCTTTTTTCAAATAGTGATGGTGCTGTTTTTACATCAGTAATGTCCTGACTATAATTTGTGATCAGATGAATGCCAAATGTGTGAATTAAAGTACACATTTCCTTCCGAAACAGCAAAATCTGTACATTATTCCAAAGTTTTGGCCACCAGTGTATGTGAACAAATGTGTAATGACAATTCTATTGTTTTAAACTTTAAACTACATGTCCTTAAAAGCTTGGTTAAAAATGGTTTGGTGATTTGAGCAAGTGCTTAAATGCATGGAGTGCTGTGCATGTTTAGGCATGTATTGAGTGTGTTGACAGTGCTAGTCCTACCCCATTTGGCCTCTTGGCGAGACCCTCCAGTCACCCCCTAGTCAAGAGCTAAAAATGTATGTATTAATTTTTACACAAAAAAGTACAAATGAATGTATAATTAAATAGATCACAAATGGGTATAAACTGAATCTAACAAAGCATTAATAAAAACAATGTTGGGAAGAAACATGTTATGGCTTCTTAAGTAGGCATCATAAATTGGTATCACCACATATAGAAATAAACTTAATGTGGGGGGACTGGGTAGCTTAGCGAGTAAAAACACTGACTAGCACACCTGGAGTCACGAGTTCGAAGGACTCCAGCCAGTACTCCAAAGCAACCAAATTGGCCAGGTTGTTAGGGAGGGTAGAGTCACATAGGGTAACCTCATCATGGTCACTATAATGTGGTTCAATCTCGGTGGGGCGCATAGTGAGCATGAAGCCTCCACATGCACTAGGTCTCCGCAGTAACGCACTCAACAAGCCACATGATAAGATTTACGGTCTCAGACACAGAGGCAACTGAGATTCATACTCTGCCACCCAGATTGAGGTGAGTCACTACGCCACCATGAGGACTTAGAGCGCATTGGGAATTGGTGGAAAAGGGGAGACGTGTACCACCAAGTGGTCTAAGATGTTAAAAATAAATAAATAAAGGACAGAAAGAAAGAAAGCAGGTTTTTTTTTCAATGAATTGTAAGTAAATATCCATTTCATTAAGCATTGTTTTTGTCTTCTGTCTTATAAAGCATGTCTTACTGCATGCAAAAGCACTACAAACGATTCAGCCTGCACTTTAGACAAATTAATTGAAAAGAACCGACTCAAAACAGTGATTATGTCCATCAGGCATTGCTCTATTCACGAGTCTATAGTCGTGTTCACAATGGCATACTATCCATACTTCTCTCAGTGTTTTTGCCAAAGACAGATATGACAGAAACAGTAAGAGTAGCATGGTAGTAAGGCATTTAGTACACCGTCTATATGTTCCATGGGGGGCACCGCAACATATTATCGGCACGCACAGGGGGCTTTTTGTTCGACGCAGAATGGACACATTCTAAATTTGGCTCGGTAGATTAGCGCCTGAAGGAATTCCACCCTAGGCACACGCCTATGTTGTATAATGGGTTGACCGGCTCTGTGTGCTGAGGCATGTGGGTGGGCTGGTAATCGGCTTGTATTCAAATTTTTTGATTTATTGACTTGTCAAGAAAAATGGCTTGATATGATGTCTTGTATTATTAGAAATCTGACAAAAATTAAGTGAACTTTAGACTTAAGCATGAAAAAACGAATCTACATATGGGGTAAGAAAATTGTATTTGTTTTCCCTTTAAATAAATTTGACATGTTTTAAGAAAGTTTAGATAAATTTACTGGAAAACAAGACAAAAATACTTGTTTTAAAAACCATTTTTTGCAATGCATTTCATTTCTGTATTTTATTTATTTTTATTTTTAAATACAATATTTACATTTACATTTATGCATTTGGCAGACGCTTTTATCCAAAGTGACTTACAGTGCACTTATTACAGGGACAATCCCCCCGGCGCAACCTCGAGTTAAGTGTCTTACTCAAGGACACATATGTGGTGGCAGTGGGGATCGAACCTACAACCTTCTGATTACCAGTTCAGTGCTTTAGCCCACTACGCCACCACCACTCCTCCAGTATGACCCCATCGACCACTGTTTTATTTTCTATCCTTTTTTTATATTAAACACAGAATTTTTATAACAGCTGTCAAAATAAGTGGCTCAGCGGTTGAGGCTCTGGGTTACTGACCGAAAGGTTGGGGGTTCAAGCACCAGCACTGCAAAGATACCACTGTTGGGCCCCTTGAGCCTATCTGCTCCAGGGGTGCTGTTTCATGGCTGACCCTGTGCTCTGACCCCGCGCTCTGACCCCAGCTTAGTTGGGATATGCGAAAAACAACAGCATTTCATTGTCTCTGTACCTGTACTCTGCACAATGACAATAAAGTTGAATCTTAATCTTCTTTACAAACCACTGGATACATGGCTCTGATATAAGTGATTAAAATTGAAGAAAATGTTCTGTCAAATGTTCTATTAAATGTCATCTATTAAATTGTGATGTCATTGTGATGACTTTCTTGGCCGTATTGTGTAAGTGTTGTCTTTCTCTCTTAATCGCTCTCAGGTGTTCGGTAACCAGGTGAGCTGATTGTTGATGGGGCACACTGTTGAGCAGTGTGTTTTCTTTCAGAGTGTTTCATGGCTGGTTTGTGCAAATCCCACGACTGATAGTTACAGATGTAGAAATGTAATGATAATTTTATGTGAAATAGTTATTTGGGTGCTTGAATCGGTCATTAAGTATTGAGTGTTGATCAAACATAGTTGTGCATAACATAATTAATATTCGTGAGTTTTGCAGAATTGCACCCCACAGTACAATTTTCTGTAGTTTATTTTTATTTAGATATTAATTTATGTAAATATTCATTTTCAAATTGATTATTCCAGTTGTTACAAAAGGTGATAGGCCTACAGCACTTTATTAGCAGAATAACATGGGTTCCCTATCTGTCACTCGCTCAACGTTGTGTCGATGAGTTGACACTAGTGGTCGCTCCTGCGGAGCCCAGACATCTCTGATCTTGAGAAAAGGCCAATGGAAATTGGCGTGTGGAATTTGCATGCCACTCCTCCGGACATAAGGGTATAAAAGGAGTGACGCTGCAAACACACATCAGATATCTTCTTTGGAGCCGAGCGAGCAAGTCACAAGCTGAATTCCTCTGCAGCCTACATTCATTTCGACACGCTGTTGGATCTACGACGCTTTCCAGAGGTTCTCCCGCTTGCACATTACGTTGTGCTGAGCACACACCCCTGGACGCTTCAGCAGCAGAAAAAAGTTCACGCAGTGAATAACTTCATTTATATATATATTTATATACACATATATTATATGCACTCACCTAAAGGATTATTAGGAACACCATACCAATACTGTGTTTGACCCCCTTTCGCCTTCAGGACTGCCTTAATTCTATGTGGCATTGATTCAACAAGGTGCTGAAAGCATTCTTTAGAAATGTTGGCCCATATTGATAGGATAGCATCTTGCAGTTGATGGAGATTTGTGGGATGCACATCCAGGGCACGAAGCTCCTGTTCCACCACATCCCAAAGATGCTCTATTGGGTTGAGATCTGGTGACTGTGGGGGCCATTTTAGTACAGTGAACTCATTGTCATGTTCAAGAAACCAATTTGAAATGATTCGAGTTTTGTGACATGGTGCATTATCCTGCTGGAAGTAGCCATCAGAGGATGGGTACATGGTGGCCATAAAGGGATGGACATGGTCAGAAACAATGCTCAGGTAGGCCGTGGCATTTAAACGATGCCCAATTGGCACTAAGGGGCCTAAAGTGTGCCAAGAAAACATCCCCCACACCATTACACCACCACCACCAGCGTGCACAGTGGTAACAAGGCATGATGGATCCATGTTCTCATTCTGTTTACGCGAAATTCTGACTCTACCATCTGAATGTCTCAACAGAAATCGAGACTCATCAGACCAGGCAACATTTTTCCAGTCTTCAACTGTCCAATTTTGGTGAGCTCTTGCAAATTGTAGCCTCTTTTTCCTATTTGTAGTGGAGATGAGTGGAACCCGGTGGGGTCTTCTGCTGTTGCAGCCCATCCGCCTCAAGGTTGTGCGTGTTGTGGCTTCACAAATGCTTTGCTGCATACCTCGGTTGTAACGAGTGGTTAATTTAGGCAAAGTTGCTCTTCTATCAGCTTGAATCAGTCAGCCCATTCTCCTCTGACCTCTAGCATCAACAAGGCATTTTCGCCCACAGGACTTCCGCATACTGGATGTTTTTCCCTTTTTACACCATTCTTTGTAAACCCTAGAAATGGTTGTGTGTGAAAATCCCAGTAACTGAGCAGATTGTGAAATACTCAGACCGGCCCGTCTGGCACCAACAACCATGCCACGCTCAAAATGGCTTAAATCACCTTTCTTTCCCATTCTGACACTCAGTTTGGAGTTCAGGAGATTGTCTTGACCAGGACCACACCCCTAAATGCATTGAAGCAACTGCCATGTGATTGGTTGATTAGATAATTGCATTAATGAGAAATTGAACAGGTGTTCCTAATAATCCTTTAGGTGAGTGTATATAAAACACAGTATATATTTCTCTAAAAGAGTGGCGCAGGCAGAAAGCGTCTTTTTCAAAATGTCTTTCTGTTTGTGTTTATTTCCTGGTTGCGGTCGATGTCTCTCCCCTTCTGATGGCCACGATCGCTGCCTCTCGTATCTGGGTGCCACCCACGCGAGTCAGCGTTCGTGGATGGTGAGTTCGGGTCAGCTGGCCAGGTGTATCGCTTGTGCGTAGCACCTTTCCCCTCCCTTGAGACGAAGACGTGCGCTCTTTCCCCAGTTGCGTTCGCAAGAAGTGTGAACCCTGGATGTTCTTCCTCCCTAGCCTAGCGGCCGTCGAGTCTTCAGAGAGGTTCGCTGCTGCCCCATTACAGGCATCACTCTGGCCCCCGTACTGAGGTAAGTGCTCCACATGTGCTGGTTGTCCCCTAGGTAACCCCGTGTGATGTATAGTCTGCGGTTTCCCTGCCGGTAAACTGCGTCTTCCTTGGGCAGAGGGCCCTCTATATATATATATAAAAATGCAACCATTCAGTTATGAGTGTCAATAGTCTGTCCCTGGAATGTACCATTTCAAAGTGGTTGTGGTGTAGTGGGCTAAAGCACATAACTGTTAATCAGAAGGTTGCTGGTTCGAACCCCACAGCCACCACCATTGTGTCCTTGAGCAAGTCACTTAACTCCAGGTTGCTCCGGGGGGATTGTCCCTGTAATAAGTGCACTGTAAGTCGCTTTGGATAAAAACGTTTGCCAAATGCATAAATGTAATGTAAATGTGAATTTCAAGCTGTACAACCCGTGCTGTACAGGTACCGGATGTATATGGGGTTCCTGTATGCCCTTGAATGTAATAACATTTCTTGATTAGTCTCTATGCACAGTCACTTCTGTATTGGGTTTGAATTGGTTCTTATTAACATACAAATGGATAGAAATTTAAAAAAATGAAAAGTTGGTTTACAAATATATGTTAGGCATTCCACAAAAAAGTGAATTCACAAATAATAAAATTAGATTGCATTTGTGGACCTCAGCATACATTTGTGGATTCTGAAACATTGATAGCAGTGAGATATTCAACCAATTCATAAATAGGTGGACTATACCCACTGTCTACTCAAGCAAATCAGATATTACTGGCCATATTACTCTGACCAGTCCTAGCACTTTCTAGCTTCATCCAATCACATTTTTTTAGAGAATCAGGGTGGGATAGAGCACTCTTTTCAACGTGGTCTCTTGACATGTTAGAACTTCAAAAGAAGCTATCAGTGGAATAAATCACACTGCTACTTTAGGTTTGTATAATTTTCTCTCACTTTCAAACATGAGAGGTGTCATGTTAAATGTTGAAAATAGTAAATTTTTACTGTGAAAGTCCTGATAATTAGCATTCCAGTTTGGTGTGTTTGGTGTTCTAGGGTATCAGTTATTAGTGTCTGCTATTTTAATGAACTGAGGACTTTTAAGGACTGAAACTCCTGACTACATGATGGGAAATGTATGTTTGTGTCATCAAAACCTTAATTCTTAGTGTTACAGGTCAAATCCAAACACTGCAGAAGAACAGCAGCACAGCTAGTGCCTTTATAAAACATGAATCCTATCAGTTTATGAGCTGAGAAGCACATCCCACACATTAATACCCCATATTAGAGTTTGTGCATGATCTGCTATGGCAAGAAATATTTTTTCACATTATTCATGTTAATGTTTTTATAAAGCACATTTTGTTCAGTATGGTAATATTTCAAGAGCATATATATATATATATATATATATATATATATATATATATATATTATATATTATTATTTTTTTTAAGCACTTCTTTATTTGTGTTGTTTGGAGCCTAGTAAAAATGTAGTCTCTTAATGGAATATTACACATTCAGACAATGATTCTTCCTTCTGTGTAATGCCCATCAACTTTGAGCACTTCACTCACCTGCTCACAACCTCAGGTGTTCCAGATCCAATACAGAACGTTTTAAAATGTGTAATGAGATTTTCTGTTGTCAGGCATCTTTTTATTAATATTGTAATGTCTTCAAATGATAGTCTCCTTTTGGCTACATTACTTACATTAGCTCACTCATCACTGCAAATGATGTCATTTAATCACCCTCATGTTGTTCAACACCCACATGATTTAGTGATTTAATGTAATACGAGGATACATTGAAATGTTGATGCTGCTGCTTTGCCCCATCAATGAAAGTGTGGTCAGTCCCTAACATTATTCCTGACATCACCTTTTCTGTTTCTTGGAAGAAAGTCATATGGTTTTGGAACCATCATTCAGATGAGACGTTAAACTGTGGTCCTGACTCACTGTGGTCATTAAAATCCCAGGGCACTTCTCCTAAAAGTGTAGGGGTGTAACCCCGATGTCCTGGCCAAATTCCCCCATTAACCTCCTAATAATTCCCATTTATTAATTGGCTTTATAACTCTACTCTCTCCACTCCACCAATAACTGGTGTGTGGTGAGGATACTGGCACACTATGGCTGCCGTCACATCGTCCAGGTTGATGCTGCACACTGGTGGTGGTTTAGGAGAGTCCCATGTTCACTGTGTAAAAGTGCTATATATATAAAAAAAATCCTTTTTTTTATTGATTTCATGTAATATTCTAATTTTCTGAGATTCTGAATTTGGGGTTTTCATAAGCTGTAAGCCATAATCATCAAAATTATATCAAATAAAGGCTTGAAATATCTTACTTTGCTTGTAATGAGTCTATATAATATATTAGTTTCACCTTTTAAGTTGAATTACTGAAATTAATGAACTTTTGCACGATATTCTAATTTTTCGAGTTTCACCTGTAAATATAACGTTCATTCATTCATTCATGAAGAAGATTTAATTACAATTTGACATTTCCATGACATACAGCTTTTCAGTATATTGTTTTATTCAGTTTTATCGACATTAGGTAAATAAAATGTTTAGAGGGCATTAGTATTTAAAAAAAAATACACAAAGCATGTCTGTTGGCTAAAAAGATTTGTTTTTTATTTATTTTTGTTACAAAGATTATAAATGGTCATGCATTTTGCTACAAAAGAAATTTGGGTATATTTGATTTGCATACATAAACACTGGAATTGGACAACAGATGGAGCTCTTTGTTATTTTGCTTGAGGTTGTTGTCCATAAACTTCTTGCCACTGCATGATGTTGTGTCAGTTGTCTGGGATGGATACCTCTAGTCAGAGCAAGTATCCAGTATCCTCTCAACTCTTCCTGAGTAAATAAGTGGAAAACGCATTGTTTATAGAGTTAACATAAGTATGCCTTGTCAGTAACATTAGACTGGTCTGCCATAACACATAAAAGTGCTAAAAATACCAAATATAATGCCTTTGAATGATCATATTGAACAACATTTGCTTTATTAACATAAATAATGTGTAAGAATAAAGGTTTCTGTGACACAAACAAATATTTCCCATCATGTAAGTCTGGAGTTTCAGTCTGGAAACCTAAGATTAAAATAGCAGACTATAATAACTGATCCCCTGGAATACTAAACAACACATCTAGCTAGAAATTTAAGCGCATCGTAGTTCTAGCAGGGAGACTAGCACCTGTACATCATCGCACCATTAGCTGGGTAATTCCTAGCCAATCACATATAAGTCATTGCTTTATAAGTCTGCACACAATCTATCACATTGCTGTTTCAGTGTGCTAAAACGGCAACATCATTCTATAGCACTGTTTGACATCGAGTCCAATTCGCTCTCTGACTAGCTAACATCCAGCATGGACACGGACTTATTCACTGCTCCTTACCTTTTATCCAGAATCAGCAGTCCTCGCTGCAACACACATCTGCAAATTTCCAGATTCTCAGTGGGATTGCGCCCTCTTGTAATCATAATAGATATGTTCTGACCTCTTCAGGCCACAGGAGAACCAGTGCACAGAACATTCACAGAACTTCATCCATATCTCATTCACTTAGGAGATCTCCGGAGATGTCCCTTTTCAAGGCCGTGGCTCCCTCCATAGGATTCGAGGGTTATTTTCTAGGATCATGTTGCACAGGGAAATGGCCAGACAAATTTTTCAATATAGCTTCCTACGCTCCATCCGCTCTCTTTGAAATGTATCATATCATCATGGCTAGCGTTATATGCACTGTTAGAAATTTCTTGTAATTTTACAGGAAATTCCTGGCTAATAGTTGCCGTAAATTTACTGTAAACAGTATACAGGACTGTTATTGTAAAATAACAACAACAAGGTACTGTACTTAATAGAATTTCCTGTAATTTCACAGGATAGAATACTGTAAATATTACAGCAAAATGTTATATTTACGGCAACTCAGTAGCCAGGAATTTCCTGTAATTTTAGGGATTTCCTGTAATTTCACAGGACAGAATATTGTAAATATTACAATTAAATGTTGTAACTTGGATAAATGTCCTCTTTCAGACTTCTGCAAAGAAAAACAAAACACTTAGTATTTTTTTTTAAATATAGTTTTATTTTCTCTTAAAACTGATGAGATAACAGAGTGCACAATGCACAAACAAACAATCTATTACTGTACCAAACTGGTTGAACATGAGTTGTCAAACATACTAATGTCCTCTGATGTCCCCTGCCAACTAATGTCCACTAATGCCCCCTGTCCACTAATGTCCCCTGCCCACTAATGTCCCCTGCCCACCAATGTCCCCTGTCCTCTAATGTCCCCAATGTCCCCAGCCCACTAATGTCCCCTGCCCACCAATTCAAAATCCAGCAGTTTCCTCAAAAGTGTGCAAACTGGTGCGTTCAGCCCTCGTTTTTTCTCTGCCTTGCTGCCCGTCTGGGGATTTATGCCGCAAAAGGCTCTGAAAACAGGGGGAAAAACACACTTATCAGGTAACATTTAAGACTGATATGACATGGTCATAACCATGACATGAAACATTAAGGGATCTTTATGAATGAATGAGTGCTTGTGTGTGTGAGACAGAGTCATTGTAGGCTATATGAGTATGTGTGTGTCTGTGTGTATGAGTCTGTGGCTTGGCACGATCGATGCAAGGGTCTGCGATGCGAGTGCACCAGTTGGAGTGGTGTGCACCGGATAGAAATTGGGCTGAAACCGTGATGCATCTCCATTTAAAAGCTTTGCATCGGTAAAATCTGATTTCCTATTTTATATAGGCCTGTATATTTTTAAATGATTATTTTCATTCAATTGACTTTCATAATTATCTCAACCATTTCCCAAATGAGCAGACTATTACATGTGGAGGGGTAGGTCTATGCTCCTAGGGGTAGCATTGTTTACAAATAGAAAGATCTCTAAACCGTGATTCTAACACCCGAGCTACACCGGGCCTCTACACATGCGTATATGTGTACTGTTCATTTTAGTTCACGCGATCGTTTCTCAGCAGGTTTAATGGATTATTTCAAAAAAGGTAAATATAGTTTCAGCGCGAACTTAAAATACAATTGTGCATTTCATTTCATAAAGTTCATATACTTTTATGAAATGAAATGCACACTTGTATTTTAAGTATATTTTAATAATTTAAAATATAAATTTTAAATTATATTACCCTATAATCCATTAAACCTGCTGAGAAACAATCGCGTGAACTAAAATGAACAGTATACATATACAATAAATATTTTTCAAGTGTGCAACACTCACTGGATGAATTCACATACTGATTTGCGGATGTGCAAAATATCTCCACGACTTCACATTTCTTGATGCGGGTGTGTAAATCCGTTTTGCACCATATTCACTGCAGCAATTGTATCAAAAATGTGACCGTACAAGTTTCTTAATTTGTGATTTGTAGAAAAGGATTTGTGAACCTGCAATGAAGAATTTGAGAAGGTGTAACTGTTGTGTTGTGTTTGTGGGAGAGAAAAAAAAAAGTCTACAAGTTTGCAGCTCTTAAAACATTTCTCTCTTTGACTTCAAATTTACTGATACACATGTGTGGCTTTTCTCTACAACTACAAATCACACTGTCACAGGCGTTCAGTTGGTTTAAATCAAATATACCTCCATAATTGCTATGATCGTTTTCATGACAGTGCCATGTTTAAACTCACCTCTGAATGAATTCAAGTGTGCTTGCGGCTTCTGCCGGATATTGCAAATTGAAGACATAGTAAGCAGCGAAGACTGCTGCCAATCCATGCAGGAGGTTGCTGTGGGGCCCCATCACACATGCTCCTTCCATGGACATAATCCATGTGTCTGCGCCGCGCAGTATCTCTCCTGAAACCCATTAACAATATGATAACTAAAAGCTTCAAAACACACTATTGCCACCTACATGAATTCATTAATGTTCAAGTGGAGAAAGACTTGCACACCTCCACTTGAACATTATTATCTCCTTTGACCCCCGCACCCTCCATCAACAACTCAAAGAAATAAATTTTTTAGGCGCAACAGTCCTCCCTCAACCACGTGAATTCATTAAAGAATTAACTTATACAAAATAAGGGAAGATTATACCTGGTACAACTAATCGAGGTGTGCTTGGCAGGGTGACAGCTCTCTCAATATCGGCAGCCGTGGCAGAGGGCTGGAGAATAAAAACCACAAGTTAACCATGGGTAAGTTGAGTAAAAGACAAAGAAAACTTGCCCCAAAAGCTGTAATGTTCTACTCAACACCAAGGGGGAAATCAGCTTCAATTTATGGTGCCAAAAGTAGAAACAGCTGCACATGGCAAATATTTTTTTTAAAATATGGATGCCATGTCAATAAAACAGTAAATTACAAATATTTTATGAACTACATGGCAGGAAGCAGTGGCTAACCCATCAGAGTATAGCCTGGATCAGACCACGGACTCCGCCCACTTCGCTGAGTAGGCTCCGTCTCGGGTCTGCATTCCCCATTCAGAGCAACGAGTACAGCCAGACCGGAAGAATGTTAGCCCAATGAGTGCTGGGGGTGGATGGGACTAAACGTGATGAACCAATCAGCCGAGGGCCCATTTTCAAGCAATGTCTGCCTGTGCGCTGACTGCCTCGGAGAATGGAGAATATAGATTGAGGCAGTTTTAGTAAAAAACAGACGGTTTACTGGAATAACTGCTCTGAAACCAGACCAGTATTCTGCATGGAGAGCTTTTTTAGAAGGGGCAACGTTTTGGAAATAGGAAAAGTTTTGGTCTGATACTCAGACTGTTCAGAGTCTATGGAATATTATAATAACTTGTGCAAAGTGTCCATAGCAAAGGATGGGGCTGGTGACTGATTTCTGGTAATTAACAATTACAAAATAGCAGGACAGAGATGGGAGGGAGGGAGTGAGGGAATGGTTAATTTATGTATATGCACTGCAAGTTATACTCACATCAGCCGTAAGGAAGATACCATCCCCCTCATTGAAGTGAGCAAGCAGGCACATGATGGTGCAGATAGCTTTGTTGCCACTCTCTTCATTGTAGGCTTCCAGAACCTTCCCCTCTTCTGGTGTCTTCTGCTGTTGGAAGTACTCTATGATGTTCTGAGTCCTGTTGTCTATGGCAGCTGGCAGCTTCTCCTGGATAGGAATTCCGGTCAGCTCACTGAAATGCGAGAACAGGCCCTTCAAGGAGAAGAGAAAGGGCCAGTCATCCTTAATTTTTGAGACGCTGTGTGGAGGGTCAGCATTGAGATCACAACGCTGGAGAATGTAGGTTCTCTGAAGCCATCTCTGAAGCGCTCCTCTCTCCACGCCTGACATTCCTTCCTAGAGGTGGGGGGAATCAAAATTTGGATGCATCAATACTCAAAAATAAAATATAGGTTTGTGCCTAAGGATGCCTAAATATAATTTCCACTATTCCTACCTGGGCATATAGCTGCTGCATCTGAGTCTTCATCTCTTGTAGGGTTTCATCAGTCTCCCCTGAGGGGAGTTCTTGAGGTGCCCATCGGACACATCCATATTGTTCAACAGGACCTCTTCCATTTGTCCTTGCCTGGCGATTGCTGTTCTTATTCTTCCTTAACCGTGCCAATGTGTTGTTTCGGTTGACGTGCTCGATTCTGGTTTTTACTTGCTGGACGAGCGATGCCCCATCTGTATTTTCATCATCAGCCACATCCCCAAAACATGTGGGGTACTTCTGTATTATATTGTTTACAACTTTCAAACAGATCCCTCTATTTGGATTTGGATTGTGCACCCTCATTTGATCGACAAGCTCTCTGACCATCGCTCTTCTGGCAGCAGGATTCGGTCTAGTAGAATTTGCAATGGCAGACTGGATCTCTGGCGTCATCTTCTCCCAGTTAACCTTCAAGGATGCAAACACAAAATGGCGAGGTTAACATGGCCACGACGTGAATAAGGCAATCGGACCAACAAAGTGGCATTCACCGAAGTCAGTGGCTGATGTTTACGTCATACCAATAATGTACAAAACTTAGCCTACCCAGCCCATTCTATTCCATTTATTATTGTTATAATTTTTATTTTTAACGTGTCGAATCTTATAACAAAATCTGAGAAAAAACAAACATCGGCCAACGGCCACATTGCTATTTTGAACATCAGCATCGGCCCAGAATTTTGCCATCGGTGCATCCCTATCGAGTAAAATAGAAATATATTTTAGGAATCGCCAAGACCCGCCCCACCTTAAAATGTACAGACCATGGTGTGCGTGGTGAGGGCATTGGGTTGGACGTTAGGGGTGTCTCAGGTGAGGAGAGTTGCGGACTTCCCGCGGGGGACAGGGTAGAGGAGAGTTGTGGAGAGCCAGGAGGAGACAGGGCTGAGAAGGAACCTGAAAAAATATTTACCATTAGACCCCTATGATCCAGACATATTATGGTGTATTTAAACACCAATCATATTTTCTATAAAATAAAACCATTCATTTTTCATTTATTTCAAACTTTTTGTCATGGTAGCCCCAAAAAACAACTGTAGAAAGCCACCTGACAGCCAAGGTTATGCTTAAAAAAATAAAAAAAAACTTTTAGCGCTTTTAGGGCAAAAAACTTTTAGGGCACAAAAACAAAGTGGATTTCACAATCTGCCAAACACATCAGTTAATACATCATGCCACAATCATACCGTATAAAAAAAAATTCACACCATCATCACAATCATATTGGAATACTTAAACAATCCTAAATTCAAATAACACATTAAGCTACATAACACAAAGCACAGTCAGGGCATAGTTCATGAAATAGGCTAGTAAGGCTACATAATCAATAAATTTTTACAGGGTATAATGGGGTGGCTATGGCAGAGAGGCTTTGATGGGAGTGGGACCATAAAAGTAGTCTAGAGATCGTATAGTTAAGAGATTAGGGGTGCGTTCATAAATTAACTCTGAGCGCAGTTTCCGAACTGTCGTGCTCGGAGTGAATTTACAAACGCACCCTAGGTTTACAAGTTCAACTGTGAACATTTCGATGTGTAGCCTAATATACTTAGAATTAAAAACAGTTAAATCATTAAATAGGATGAAGGATAAAAGTGCCTTGTGTCACTCCATGCAGATGACCTCCCCCATCCCGGAACCACCCATAGAACCCGAACCACCCAACCTACGGTTACCTTGAGATGAAAAGGCACGGAGAAGCTTTCTAGACTGGACCACACGGAGAAAGGGCAGAAGATTTTCTTCACTTAGAAGGCTCATGTCCTCCTTGTTCTCCACACCAAGTTCCTGCAGGCCTGCCATCATGGTAGTTAGTGTGTCTGTGGGGAGGTCCGGAAGTACTGCCAAGACAGCCCTCCTGAGCTCCTCCTGTGCTGCAGCCATGTCTCTGCAAAGGAGTGATGGAGACAGATCATTGTAATGTCACACATTGTGTAGGCTGGCAAAGGATAATAATCCAGTAGATCATCATGCCTCATGCAAACAAACTGCTCTTGAGGTGTCCCCAAAACACTATAGACCCCAATGTCCCTCAACTTAACAAAACAATATTTTTCTGAGACAAAGGACAGAGAGCCATGGTGCACAATGACCAGCTCTATCTTGCCAACCTCCAACTCTTCTTCAGTTTTCCCCAGCAAAATAAACATGCCCTTTTTGTATGATGTGCCCTTCACCGTCACTGTGTGAGATGCTACTGTATCTTTAGATTCAAAATGCAAACCAACAACAGCCTCTCGGATTTTGTCGCTGTAGTCATTTACATAGAATGTCATCTCTTTATTCAGTAACACACTCGGCTGAAACATTTCACCTGCACTCAAGTATGCCTGGAAGAGCTGGTGTCTCTCTGCAACTGTCTTGCAGATGATCTTGAAATTATGTAACTTTCTAGCACATCTTTTGAAGAATGTGTGCTTACTCTCAAACCTGAGAGTCCAAAGGCGAATAAGGGGACCAAAGTGGGTAATGAGCTCTGGATAATGAAGTAAATAGTGGTGTTTGGGCTTCAGGGGCTCATTGGTAAAGAGCTGCCTTCGAAAGTAGATATACTCCTCAATGAGTATTTTAAGATAAGCAACCTGATCAGTAGTGATTGCTGGTGCACAAATGAGCTCTACAATTTCTCTGAGCTGCAGCACAAGTTGCCAGGCAGCATTATCACATGGATTCCTAATCCTATCTCCTATCAGGAGAGGGAGCAAATGAAGGAAGCACCAGTTCTGGACTGCATGTCCACTAAGTCTTCTGCTACCTGGTGAAACATCGGCTGGTATGTCCTGGGCATCATTTCCCTGATAGTTGAACTGATCTTTGCACCTGTTGAGTTGTGTATAGTTGAAATGTTTCTCCTCAACTAGATGACCAATCAACAAACTAAGGTCACAGGAAACAATGCCTTCAAACAGGTCATGGCCAAGACATGGGGATAATCCAGGCTGGCAAACATGAAATAAGGACAGTTGGTTAAAAGGAGAGTTTGACTTGATACCACATTCAGAATTTGTACCAGTGTTTTCTAATTCTTGTAGATGATACAGAAAAGACTGTTCTGTACGCTTGTTGCCACATAATAATGGAGAGCTCTCAAAACTTGATCTTTTTATATCACAATACCTGCAGAAATAATGGCTCACACTAAAGTTCTCAACAAATTCGCCAATACAGTGAGACCCTAAATTGTCATCCAAAATAGCACACAGTTGACCTCTGACAATTTGTCCATTATTTATCTCGATGCCAGTTTCCTCAAGAGCTTTCAGATCTTTAATGAGGGGCTCAAATACCTTGTCCATCCCAAAATATTTGAAGTCCTGCTCCTTACACAAGAGAACAAGCTGCATTTGATCTATGGATGATCTGTTATGAGGTAAAATATCTGTTAAAGTGAGATAAACTGCTAGAATCTTGTGTTTCTTTTTAGAAGAACCAAGTGGATTAACCACTTCAAATGCATCCTGATAAAGTATAAGACCAAGAGAAGATGGCTCCGCTTTAAATAAAGGGTTGCACTGAGCTCCCTTCCCATCATTTACATCCTGGAAAATACCCTCTGATGATGGTTGGGAACGTGTTCCTGCATGGACTTGCTTTTAAAAAGTGCAGCCAATGTTTCTTTAATAGGCACATACTAGGCAAACGATTCCTTACCTTTCCCATTGATACCTAATAACTGAGGCACCGGCTCAACATAATTAAAATGTTTTTTAAAAGCTGTCTTTCTTTTCTGGTCTGTGCTCAAAGGCCCACTGTTACAGGCTGTGAGGAGATCATCTTTTCTCATTTCATCCATAATGTTACTAATTGTGGCCTCTGGGATTCCAAGGACAGTTAGTTTCTCACTCAAGGTATTAAGCAGATTTGTCAGACTGACATGATGGACATCTTGATATCCCTCAATAATAGTTTGTATTGTAGTAGCCGGCAATAGTAGTTTAGCCTGAAGTTTTAGATAGAAAAGTGTGATATTCTGAAGAAAGAGGGATTCATCAACTGCAACAGGCACTTCTTGCTCATCATCAGAATAATTAGCGTTAGATGGTTCACACTCACTCACTGATTCACTGGCAACAGGTCTTTCTACATTAGAGGGGTTTTCTACATGTTCAACACTGTCATTGCAGTGCTTCTTAGAAAGATGGGATGCAAAACTCGACAAAACAGAGAACCTTCTATCACATCCTCTAAATGGGCATTCAATCTGTAACCCTTCACGCAAATGTGACCTCAAGTGACAAACTAGTAAAGATGATGTTTCACACCTTACTGCACAAAAGTCACATTGTATAGGAGTACATGGTCGCTGACTATTCCTCAACGGCACATCTGGTTTGTGGTCTCTGTACATGTGAGCTTTAAGTACAGGAATTTTAACATACTGTCTGCAGCATTCAGGCACACCACACTGATATCTGTAATTAGCACTATTACTATGCAACTTAATGTGCTGAGTAAACTCACAAACTCTATTAAATTCCTTAACACATGTGCTAAACTTGCAAATAAACATTTTGGACTGTTGCTGTGTGAAGCTTGCTAGCAGCTAGCTAACGTTAGTTAGCTGCTGGTCGAGCTCACCCTCACAACACGTGGTGGTTGTCTGAAAATGTTCGGCAAAACTATATAAAAAAATATATACGATAATGTTATAAAATCTGTTCTTGACATGTGCTTTAACAGTTATAAGAAGATAGCAAACATACAAGCTAGTTTTTACGGCTAACTAACCAACTCACTGACAAGAGGCAGACGTGACGTTCTTCTCAGAAGTCAAGAGTGCAATAAAAAAAACTTTCCACAGAACACCTGACACCTTTCACGATAAGCACTTGGAAACAATTTTTCTAAGATGCACGTGCACAGTTCAGTTTAAGATTTGACACCTTATCTAGCTACTAGATTACAAACAGAAAAATTGCTCAAAAATGACGTTCGAATATTCCCTCTAAAAAAAACATATTCGAACATCTGGTTGCGCATTTTGTCAATGGCGCGCATTACGTCAATATCAGGACACATTAATACAAAGAGACATAACTACTTGTATAGGTAGTTTATTTAAGTTTAAACATATTTGACAACGTATAACCTAAACAAAAACAAGTAAATCAACTAATGGCCAAGACAGCAGAGCAGACCTCACTCTCTCTCGCTGGCTCGCACTCTCGTCTCGCAGGCACTCTTTCTCTCTCTCTCGCCCTCACCGCTCTCTGCGCATAACGGTTTAAACGAACAACAACAACAACAACAACAATAAACAACTGTTGAGTGCTGATCAAGAGTTTTGTGCAAGCAATTTAAAGTCGCGACCCTTGTCCCATATAGCAGGCTTCATTCAGTGATTGAAACAAATATTATTAACATTAATTGAAGTTTTACAGTATATAGAACCAACATTGAACACTCCGAGCGAGCTGTGCTGTGGTAACTTAACGTTAAACATGGAACTTTTCCTTGACATGAAACGGCACATAATCAAACCAGTGGGAGCCTGCAGTGCATGAAAGTGCTGTATCTAACCTAACGTACCTTATTCATACAATATCCCAGGCAGCGCGCCAATTCGGAAAGTAGACAGCCGAGCCTCTGCTATCGCGGTCGTGTTTTTCCACATTCGAATATTAATTTTCACCTTCGAAATTCTGTTTTTAAAACTATTCGAATATGTATTCGAATTTAGAATATTCGTTGACAGCCCTAAATGACAGTCGAGCTAGCTAGCCAATCCATCAAAACAGTGAAAGAACCATGTTGACGTTACTTCAGGCAGATTAAATTGACAACGTATTAACTTACCTAAATTACACAAAAACAAGTAAATCAACTAATTAATGGCCAAGACCGCAGAGCAGACCTCACTCTCGCTCGCACTCTCATATAGCATCAATTTGTGATGAACAAGGTAGCTAACGTTAGCAACTACTATTACATACCTGATTTCAATGGACTTGATGGAGGAAGAGACACGTTAATAACGTTAGCTACCTTATCATAAAAGCACCTGTTTCTGCCCATAATTTAGCTAAACCACAAGGGGACAGCTGACTTTATGTTAGCTAATAAAAGCAGATGAAACCGTCACCATCCACTCAGATAAGCAGAACTAATAACGTTATATCTATGATATAAAAATGCATATGTAATAACAGTAAGTTACATAACGTGAAGTTAACTTACCTTCGTCCCATAATGTTTGCTTCTTCTTCTTGAATGATGGCTTTGTCCCAGAATGTTCGTTTAGAACTAACCGCCTAAAAATTCAAAATTCAGACCGCGGTGATTCCATGATGCAACGCGGTGGCTGTAAAACCATTGTAAAACTCCGCGTGTACAGTGTAGTTACAATAATAATACAGGACTGTCCGTTAATTTCCCATGATGCATTGCCACTTACAGTAATAACACAAATACAATACATTGTTGTAAGATTTACTGTAGAAATTACATCAATTGCTAACAGTGTGGGGTTCCCTTTGGACACGCAAACACGTCCTAGTTTTCTGACAATTCTGCAGTCGTCACTATAATCAGTAAAGGCTGGTCCTCCTCGAACCATCATGTCCCTTATGAGACGTCTGACATGGCATAGCATTTCCTGCAACTTCATTATCTCAGCCAGAAACCCATTCCTGGGTTTTTCAATGTAATCTCTGACTGCCTCCCTGGTTTCGCTTCCAGGAGTTCCATAGATCAGGCCACCCCCAACCCTGCCACCAGCGGAGAAAAAAAAACATTCCTTGCCACCCCTCTCAGACCTCCTGCTGGATTTAGCCCCTCCTTACTACCCCATTTAAATTCCGCTCCAACTCTCATGGCTCACTATTCTTCCTCCTGCCAATCACACAGTACTCCTCTATTTTCCGCTCTGATCTCCCAGTACGAGTGTACATTTCCTTTTGCTTTTTTCTTTTCACAAATTTCCTCCCCTATTCATCAATCATCCATAGCCCCCATGTAGCGCCAGAGGTTAAAACATTATGGCCTTTCCACTCATGTCTTCTCTGAGTATTCCTTTTGCATCGGAGGAGCTTCTGGTATTCTGTTATACTGCCGCTCTTCAAGGTATACTGGAGTCCACTGTCAAGATACTCGGCTGCTGGTCTTCTTAATCCTACCTGAAATATAGTCGACCTAACCCAAATCATCAAACAAGCTCAACTCTCCATTAGCCATAAGTTGTCATGCCTATCTGGTGGTGGTTGGTGGCTCTCTTCCAGCACATCCTTACCTACAAAATTATTCAATTCAAGCACGTCCATCGTTCACAGGATAATGCATAACTATGTCTACCCTCCTCACCAGGGCTTCCATAATCTCAAGCATGGTTCCTTTGCATAGGTATTGCACAAGCCAACTTGCCTTTGCTGGAAAGCTAACACTATAATGGGATATCTTTCAACAGGGTATTGCACAACAGCATCTCCATTATTGTATGGCTTTATGTATGCTGTTAACCTGGGCAAAGATAACATTAAACAATGGCCATCCTCATTCGAGGGCTTGAGCCTCATGGAATATCATTCTACGAAGGGTATTGCATGCAACGTCACCATTATCGTTTGGCTTTACGCACGTTGTTCACATTCCGGCAAAGTTAACCATCAAACAACTCTTCCCTTGTCGGAGGGTTTTCATAATCAAATGTTGTTTATATTTTAACAAAGATACTGCACCGCAACGCCGGCCTAACGTAGGGCCACATACACGTTGTTCAACTTTGACAAAGATTCTGCACAACCAGGGGCCCTCAACGGAAAGCCCAAAATAGCACTCAAGGACAAGGAGGAAAAAAAAACTGTCAATGACAAAAATCAATCTTTTCCTATTTCATGTCAAATTGTTCTTTTCTTTCCCTTCTTCTCCAGAATGAACAAAAGACCTGGTTTGTTACTGACTGGATCTTCTCTTTTGGGGGTAGTATTCTACTTTATCTCTCTTTTGGGGGTAGGCTCCTCACCCCTGCTTCCTATCTCCGGCAGGATATGCCGTTCCGAGTACAACTTCTTCAGACCGCCAGAAGGGGCCTACACCAACGAGAGAGACATTACTTTTCAGCTTTATATTCATCAAATAAATGTCATCAGCCAAGGGTTCTCATGTACACAAGGAATTTAGACTTTTTTTGGTGTTAGGAGAAACAATTGCACACAGAACATTACAGTGATGATACAATGATGGTGGAGCATTTGAAGCAGCAGGGAATTTTACACTGCTCCAGTAATCTATTGAAGATCTGTGTGAAGATGGGGCCAGTAGGTCAATGCAGACATTCAGACAGTTAGGTGAAACACATCTGGGCCTGAAGCTTTCCTAATCTTTTGTAAAAGTAAAACACATTCAGTTCATCAGCCATTAGTTAACTCTCTACAGAGTGAGGGGGAGGTGTTTTGTACTTGGTGATGCTTTTTAGGCCTTTCCACACAGGTGCAGCATCACTGGCATAATTAATGTTTTCAGCTTTTCAGAGTAACTTCTTTTAGCCACTTTGATTTCCTTAGTAAGTGTGTTCCTGGCGTGATTGAACAAAGTTTTATTCCCACTTCTGTAAGCATGCTCTATGGCATTACGAAGCTGTCTGAATTTTCCTGTAAACCATGGTTTATCGTTATTTAATGATTAAAAATGTCCTTGTAGTGATGCACATAAACTGATATATGATGTCACAGTATCTGTGAACTTGTTCAGGTCTGTGGCTGCAGCATCAAAAACACTCTAATCAGTGCAGTCAAAGCAGGCTTGTAGTTCCAGCTCTGCTTCATTGGTCCACATCTTTACAGTCCTTACTACAGGCTTAGCTGATTTTAGTTTCTGCTCGTAGAAGATGAACCAGACAATGATCAGAGAGTCCTAAAGCTGCACGTGGGATAGAGCAATATGCTTCCTTTACAGTGGTTTAATAGTGATCCAATATATTTCTTTCTCTGGTGGGGCATGTGATGTGTTGTATGTATTTTGGCAGTGCACAGGTGAGGTTAGCTTTATTCAAATGTTTTTTGTGTTGTTGCTCTGTGTCTGTGATGTGATCAGCCAGCTGTTGCAAATTATGCATGCTTGTGGTGGGATATAAACACTCACCAGAATAAATGAGGAAAACTCCTGTGGGGAGTAGAAAGGCTTACAGTTGATGAAGAGCACCTCTAAATTAGGACAGCACATCTTCTTCAATGCTGTTACATCTGTACATCAACTTTCGTTGGTATTGAGGCATGTTCCACTGCCTCTCGTTTTCACCGATAAGTCTGCGATGTGATCCACTCTGAACAGCTGAAGGCCCGGTAGATGTAATGCACTGTCCGGGATGGCTTCACTCAGCCAGGTTTCTGTGAAACACAGAGTAGCGGCATTAGAAAAGTCCTTATTTGTTTGAGTGAGCGGAAGCAGTTCATCCGTTTTGTTGGCGAGGGACATTTGCCAGATGAATACTCGGAAGCGAAGCCCTAAAGCCATGTTGACGAAGCTTCACAAGCGTGCCGGCTCGCTTCCCTCACGTCCGTCTTTTGGATCGCTTGTAGAGCACCGCTGTGCCTCCAACTAAGATGTCTAATAAAATGTACGAATAATCAAATACCGGCAAACAATTATCAGGTATGCTCTGCCAAATATTCAGCAGTTCACATCTGGTAAAACTGATCTGGAAAGAGTGACAAAAAACATGACAAACAAACAAAAGTAACAAAAAGGCTAGAGAGCTCCACAACGGCGCCATCTTAACCATATGCAGTGGATTAGCAAGTTACCCATTTCTGTATATACTTATACCTGTAAGTTCATTGATTAATTTATTGAACATGTCTTCAAGTTATGCCTTTGTGTATGAAGATGGTACCAAATGGCCATCTTTTATGTAATAGCGTTGAACAAAAAGCAGTCATTCATGACCACATCATGTCTAATTATACTTTATTAAATGTCTACAATTCTACTAAGAGACTTCAGCCCTGCAGTGTCTAAGCATCATATGCATTTCTCCACGAATGACAACAAAGCATATCTATCATACTGTGAACTGTTGAGCATGGCTATTTATTAAGCTATACAAAAAGAATTATGAGTTTCAATAACGTCCATATATCATTGTAATGTGTGGTCATCACTCAACTTTATTCATAATTCATCCGGCCCCTTTTCTTGTTAAATGAGATTGATAAACTGAACAAACAACATGCCTCCTCTTCTTGTTCAGTCGTTCAGCAGATCCTCATTCCCGAACGAGATGATGATTTTACCAGTACAGTTCATGAACAAGATTATCGACTGGTTCGGGAAAGGGATGTATTTGTTCAGTGGGTCAAACCAATGAAAACTCTGTCACAGCTCGTATTCGAATGCTATTGGCTCACACTACAGTCAGTCTTTACAGTCATGAAAATCCACCAAAGCAGTCTCGTGCTTCAAACTAGAGAGAGGTGAAGGAGAATTAGTTCACTTAAAAGACTCATTCAAAAAACAGATTTGTTCACAAATTAAATATCACTAATAAAAAGTCAAGCTTTATAAACTTGT
Source organism: Xyrauchen texanus (assembly GCF_025860055.1). Lineage (NCBI taxonomy): Eukaryota > Metazoa > Chordata > Actinopteri > Cypriniformes > Catostomidae > Xyrauchen > Xyrauchen texanus. The sequence goes on along the minus strand of NC_068279.1, from coordinate 55,314,397 downwards.
GTATACATGTAGAAATCACTGATATTTATGAAAAGTTTGTTGGATTTAAGGAATATTTCACCCAGCAATAATAATTCTCTAATTCTCTATTTCTTAAATAATTTGAATGGGGTTATATGTTTATATCCACACATGCAAGTTAATGGTGTCCAAGACTTTCAAGCTCCAAAAGAGACAAAAGGGCAGCATAAAGGTACTCCATTAGACATAATTATTTTCCGAAAATAATAATACAAAAAATAATTTAATTTACTGATTAAATAAACATTAGTGTGGATAAGAAATAAATGCATAATGCATTTAGTTGAACAGAAGAATGACAACTGTAAGAAGATCTTTTCTGAACATTCTTTGTATTTATGGACAACAGGAAAGTTTGTTTCAGATTACTATTTCAAAAGAAAATGATACTTTTGTTACTTTAATTACTGAGCAAATATGAATAAAGGGTAATATCATGGCTGACATTATGCAAACAGACGGTAAGTAGACTGCTGATCTATCACAGATTTGCATTTCATCACGGGAACATTTAAGCAACTAATAATTAAAATATAAAGAAAATCTGTCATGTATACAGGCAGATAAGTCTGATCTTTAAAGCAAGTAGACAACATTTTTTAAAACTTAATGGTGTGTAACATATGTGACAAATATTGATCATGAGTCAAGACGCAGTACAGTATTGCCTGTACCATTCCAAGTGTTTTCTACAATATTGAACAACATTTATAATATATCGTCATTGGAGCACAGTTATGAACGATGACATGGAAATCCGAACTAATTTAAAGTGCACATTTGTATCTTAGGTCACGCGCCCCACATCTGTTTTGAGAGTGCGAGACAGCATGTAACACATTGGGTACTATTAAAGTAATTATAATTGATTATTAAATTATGTAATCTATGCATCAAATTTCAGCATAACATTTATACATTTTTACACCCCTAAACACGTAAACGCGTAAAAATTTATTTTAAAAACGTCAGTTTAGTTGGGTGCTAGCTTTAATTTTTGGGTGGCATTAGAGAGGCACCTCAGCAAAAGAGAAGGGCTTGAGCCCCTAGAGCCACCCCCTCTGCATATGCTTGCACTTCACTGACACTTTTGTCAAGTTATAGGGCTTTCCTGGGGTAGCTGCTGGTAGCTGCTGAGGAAATAAGAAAATACCCCTTAAAAAGTTCATCATTACGTTCGTTAACGAGACTAACACAGAATATGATGGTTTCACAGCACTTAACAGGGGGTGCTGCAGCAGCTAAGATGTACTTGACAGATGCCACAAACCTCCTAACAAATTTTGTCACAAAACTTCAGTTCTCGATCCCAATCAGAAATTCCACAGTTCTCGATCCCAATTTTGATACCAAAACAAAAATATGCTAATATGGTGATAATCGCTTTTCGTTTTTTTTTTCCTCAAAAATCCTTTTTAATTTATTTTTACATTTTATTATTTTTCCAGAATTCCATATTTTTGGATACTTTTAACAAGTAAAACATTTATGAATCTCTTTTCAACATACCATACCATTCAGTGGAACAGCACTCTTGCTTGTGATGTATTACTTAATTGTTGTTGTTATTATTATTATTTATGAATACTTTTTTACAGTGAATATTACATTTTACTATACTTTTGTAACAGGGTTATGGTGGGTTCTATACTGTATTTTTGTTGCAATTTCTTCAATTTCAGCCATCTAACTTTTATTTTGAATCAAGCTTTTATTTTGACGTGTGGTTTTGATGGAAGCTTGATTTCTTCAGATGGATAAACCATTCGCCACATGGCGCAGTGTAATAGTTAAAGCGCAATTGTGATTTAATTCTATAAATATATAGTCTATGTGCTGCACGCTTCTCAGCGCACGAGTGTTTTGTCATCTCATACATAGCGTATGACTCAATGTCTGTGGAGTTTCGGTGTATGAGCAGAAGGCTTCACACGTTCACTTTAAAGCACGCAGATCTAACAGACTAAGATTGCGGAATTTCATGTCTGAATTGTCACACTAGGAAAAATCACAATTTTAATTTGATTAATTGTCCATTTCAGTATAATAGGATAACAGACAGCACATGCTCAAAAAAGCGTGTGTACATTTGAAAGCTGTTGTGTGTCAGTCAAAAGGCATGCAGGTATCGCATTGACTTGGTAGCCTACTACCGGTACTGTAGAAAAAACTGGTATTGTGACTTTTTTTTATTTTAGTATCGACTTGGTACAAAAGTACCAGTAATCTTGACCACACAATGCATATCTAAGCGGGTATTACCTTTGCTGAACAAAACAATGCACAAAATAGGATGAGAAGAGTGTAAGGAAAGCTATCAAAGTTTGTCTCAAGCATTACTAGCTGAATTAGATGCCCGGGTCATTTCTTGCGTCAATGCATAATTTCTTGCCATATGTCCTTGTAGACACTTTTTCCTTTGTAATCTTTCTAGTTTATCTCAGATCACTGTATAAGATCATATTGCAAGAAAACTAATTTCCTACTTTTACTCTATAACAAAAAAATTTTTATCGTTGTTATAGAGTGAAGTACTCCTTGCTGCAGACGGCATCTGCCCCCTGATGTCATTTCAGTTCCTGTGTAGAGACCAGTAAACTTTTGGGGCCTTTTCTGCTGTGAAAATGCACGGAACAGTTCAAGAATTTGCACCAGCACAGGAACCAACCCCTGAACCATGTCAGTGGAAAAGGGCTGTTAGTTAACAAGTTTTGAGAAGAAAAAAGACATTAAGGAAAAAATTGTTAGGTGAGGTGGAAATGACGCCATGAATGTGTGACAGTTCTAAAATAAAAACAAAATTGAAAATGTTGAAATGTTTTATGTGTAAAAGAACTTTAATATGTATAAACAGCTCGAAGCACCCACGTTGTTTCATTCGTTGTGCTGCGTTTGAAGAAGTTCAGGTTGCAAAGGGGACTTCATGTGACTGCTACGCCATTAAACATGATTCCAGGACTGTGTTTCTCAAAAGCATCACAAGCTTAAGTTGATCATGGAGACCACTGGTTCCAATGGTTTCTAGGTTCTACTTTGGCTTATGATGCTTTTGGGAAACTCATCCCTGGATGTTTTCAGCACTTGATAAACAGTAACAGTGATTTTTACCGTTTTGCTCTGGTGTGCCTGTTTACTTACAATAATTAGAAAAGTTCAATGCCATTTGATTTAAACCAACCTGAAGAGGCTATTTAACCACAGCAGTATAACTCCACGCACGACAATACTTGTGTTTGCTGCCTCACAGAAATGAGCACATATATACAGCTGCAGTAACAGTGTTACGGATGAGATGAAGGAAGACGTGGAGTGAGGATCTAATTGCAGTGATTCTTTATTGGACACGGTGAAAACTGAACAGACAAAACCAGAACAAAGGAAATACCCACAATGGGGAAAATAAAACAAAAACATTCAAAGGTATAATAGGCAGGATAAACATACAACGAGCACAGAAACAGGCATCCACAAACATCAACGATCGACAAGGGAATGGAGAACAAACAGGGTTTATATACACTGGAGACATGATGATGACAAACTACAATCAGGTGAGCACAATGACACAGGGCTGGCAGTGATGAGGGCCGGGGATCATGGGAACTGTAGTTTTAGACAAAGACCAGGGCAGACAACAAGGGAATCGTGACAAACAGTTTGATTATTATTCTTTGACTTAAAAGTGTTTATTGTGATATTTCAGACTCGTAGCTCACTATGCACATTATATGCTGCTATTAAGAGTAGTGTTTGAGGAAATTCCACTGCAAAAAAAGTTTTTTCCTGCATCCCAGTGAAAAAAAGATGGTTAACTGAATGCTACCATGCACATCTCAAATTTTAATCATGGATTGTTATCATTTAATACAGAATGTCTGGGTCTGGGACAAGGCTAAAACAGTTGAATCTATATATAAAAGGCATCAAAAAGTACCAAAAATATATAATGACGGCCTGGTGAAACATTTTATGAAAATTGAGTTTAATGAAATATATAACAAAATGAAAATAAAAGAGGTTGTTTCTATTTGTGTGTGTGTGTGAGTATACAGTATATATACAGGGTTGGGAAATAACAGAATACATGTAATGGGATTTCGTATTTAAAATACAAAATATAAGTAACTATATTCCACTACAGTTACAATTTAAATCATTGGTATTTAGAATACAGTTACATACAAAAAAGTATTTTATTACTGAAGAGATTACTTTTTATTGTCATTTGTTTCATTTAATATTTAGTGCTTTCAAGTGGAAACACTTATACCTATTTATTATAAATGATGCGACAAGTTGAGCACTGTGTGTGTATCACTCCACTTGTGTTCGTGCCATTAAAGTAAAGTGTAAGAGCAGAGCAGATGTGTTAAGAGCTACTGTTTGTCTTTTTTTACATGTATTTTTGTTTTACATTAAATATGTCAGCCAGCAGGTGGTGGCAAAAGATAATTTCTGTGTGCAATATGAGCCAGTTAGGTGACATGAAGTGAATCCGTGTCAGCTAGTGTTGACATACAGCGCTCCGTGATCGCTCATATTACTACTACACTACTAAAGCTAGGAAATAGCTTTAAACATTACATCTGAGAGACACAATTAAAACTGATTAATTACACAATGGGTGCTGTTTAAAATGGTGGAGGATATTTCGGATTCTATATTGATCGACTCTTGCGCACCGGCTACCGCAAAAAATACCCCCGCTTGGATGCTATTTTTCCAATGAGAAAGCTGACCTTCAGAAAGCTGACAGCATCTCTGCTTGGGAGTGGCAACAAGTGATTGCACACGCTCTCTCTCTCTCTAACACACACACACACACACACACACACACACACACACACACACACACACACACACACATATCCATCATCCATAACTTGGTAGAAACAGCACAAGCCTTGATACTATTTCTGATGTGAGATTTCTGAATTACTTACTAATTTACTTGTTCATTGAACTGTTGAATATAAGCAATATCACACTCGCAATAGTACTATATGGCCCTAAATCAGCCTCGTGTCTGCGGCCGAATCACAGCAGTGCTGATGCAAGGGCATATCGCACTCTTGCTCATGTGATATTGCTTATATATATATATATATATATATATATATATATATATATATATATATATATATATATATATAATGTATAATCAGTTTCTATTCAAATATGTATCATATTTAAATGTATATATTTAAGATAAAACATTATTCTTCCCCAGTCTTCCTCCGCTATGTGCTTCAGCCTGTTACATGATGTATTTCAATGTTATGTAGGTTTGTTCTGGTGTAAAGCTCTGCTTTTAAAAAGGTCTTAAAAAAAGCATTCAATTGTGTTTTAAAAAACCCTGGTATGCAAAGTTCATGGTTTTATTAGTTGGGAGAAAGAAAGCTGAGCTTTTAAGATTATAAATAACATGAACACAAAGAAATACTTTGCCCTTGAAAGATTGCAGACTGAATGCAAAAATGCTGAAAACACATGGTGATGTAATTTGTATTTGTAGGTATTCGTACATAAAGTCTACATATACATTTTTGATATTGTATGTTTGGACGGATTCTGAAATGTTCAATATCAATCTATCGACAGCATCTAAAATGTATTTGTATTCAAGTACAACTCAGTAATAATGTTATCAGTAATAACACTGGAATACACAGCGGTTGTTGCTCAAAAACAGGAATGTGTGTGTATATGATGGTGCTGATGAAATGTGTATTTATTCAACTTGCCAATAGTATTGCTTGACTTTCATTGAGACAAGTGTGCTGTTTCTGCTTAAAGTCACTCCTCTGTGGTTATATTTTCATTGAAACATTTCCTCAAAAGGCATCTCAGGTATTATTTGACATTACTGCTCTCACAGTTCACACTGAAAATCTCCAGGCAAGAGCTCCATGAAATTCTGAGCATCACTTTATTTCTGGAAAATGACCTGTAAAAACCTTCTTAGCACAGGTGTAAACACACTTCATGTGGCGGAGCGATGGCTCATTGTATGAATCATAAAACATGGTCAATGCTCATTAAATTATGAACATGACTGTAAGGCAGTTTAATATGTAGATGATTTACCTTGAAGGTGGACTCAGATTACCGCTTACAAAATGTTTGCACTGTAACTCAGACACATACAGTACACGAGGGACATGTTTACTTTTCTCCTTTATTAGAAAGACACAAAAGGTACCCTGAGCCTGGGTAGCTCAGCGAGTAAAGACGCTAACTACCACACCTGGAGTCGCAAGTTCGAATCCAGGGTGTGCTGAGTGACTCCAGTCAGGCTTCCTAAGCAACCAAATTGGCCCGGTTGCTAGGGTGGATAGAGTCAAGTCAAGTCAAGTGGTTTTTATTGTCGTTTCAACCATATACAGTTAGTACAGTACACAGCGAAACGAGACAACGTTCCTCCAGGACCATGGTGCTACATAAAACAACATAGGACAAACACAGAACCACATGAGACTACACAACAAAATAAAATACCTATATAAAATACCTATATATACCTATATAAAGGGCACGTGCAAACATGTGCAAAAAGTACGGGACAGTACAACAAATTTCTGACAATGAACAGGACAATAGACACAGTGCAGCGCCGACCAGTACACAGTAGTGCAAAAAGATGACAGTTTCTAAAAATGTAAACATAACATACTATGAGATAGTGTTCTATGCACATAGGAGTTATTGAGGTAGCAGACAGTTATAAAGTGACAGTAATTAAAGTGCAACTCAGGACACGTGTGTGTGTGTGTGTCAAACCAGTCTCTGAGTATTGAGGAGTCTGATGGCTTGGGGGAAGAAGCTGTTACACAGTCTGGCCGTGAGGGCCCGAATGCTTCGGTACCTCTTGCCAGATGGCAGGAGTATAAAGAGTTTGTGTGAGGGGTGTGTGGGGTCGTCCACAATGCTGGTTGCTTTGCGGATAGTGTTTTTTGTAAATGTCTTTGATGGAGGGAAGAGAGACCCCAATGATCTTCTCAGCTGTCCTCACTATCCTCTGCAGGGCTTTGCGGTCTGAAACAGTGCAAGTCCCAAACCAGGCAGTGATGCAGCTGCTCAGGATGCTCTCAATAGTCCCTCTATAGAATGTAGTGAGGATGGGGGGTGGGAGATGTGCTTTCCTCAGCCTTCGAAGAAAGTAGAGATGCTGCTGGGCTTTCTTGGTGATAGAGCTTGTGTTGAGGGACCAGGTGAGGTTCTCCACCAGGTGAACACCAAGGAATTTTGCTTTTTGCTCTTGACGATCTCCACAGAGGAGCCGTCGATGTTCAGCGGAGTGTGTTCACCTTGTGCTCTCCTAAAGTCAACAACCATCTCTTTTGTTTTGTCGACATTCAGGGACAGGTATGTTGGCTCTACACCAGTCCGTCAGCAGCTGCACCTCCTCTCTGTATACTGACTCGTCGTTCTTGCTGATGAGACCCACCACGGTCGTGTCATCGGCGAACTTGATGATGTGGTTCAAGCTGTGAATTGCTGCACAATTGTGAGTCAGCAGAGTGAACAGCAGTGGACTGAGCACACAGCCCTGGGGGGCCCCAGTGCTCAGTGTGGTGGTGGTGGAGATGCTGTTCCCGATCCAGACTGACTGAGGTCTCCCAGTCAGGAAGTCCAGGATCCAGTTGCAGAGGGAGGTGTCCAGGCCCAGTAGGTTCAGTTTTCCAATCAGGTGCTGGGGAATGATTGTGTTGAATGCTGAGCTGAAATCTATGAACAGCATTCGAACGTATGAGTCCTTATTGTCTAGGTGGGTGAGGGCCAGATGGAGGGTTGTGGTGATGGCATCGTCCGTTGAACGGTTTGGACGATACGCAAACTGCAGTGGGTCTAGTGAGGGGGGTAGCTGGGTCTTAATGTGCCTCATGATGAGCCTCTCGAAGCACTTCATGATGATGGGTGTAAGTGCGACGGGATAGACGGGATAGAGTCACATGGATTAACCTCCTTGTGGTCACTATAATGTGTGGTTCTCGCTCTCGGTGGGGTGCGTGGTGAGTTGTGTGTGGATGCAGCGGAGAATAGCGTGAAGCTTACACACGCGCTATGTCTCCGTGGTAACGCACTCAACAAGCCACGTGATAAGATGAGCAGATTGACAGTCTCAGATGCGGAAGCAACTGAGATTCATCCTCCGCCACCCGGACTGAGGCGAGTCACTACGCCACCATGAGGAGTAAGAGCGCATTGGGAATTGGGCATGCCAAATTGTGGAGAATAAGGGGGACAAAAACACTGCTCTTTTTCGTACAATGAATGTGAACGGGGATGGATGCTGTCGAGCTGGAAAAATTAAATGAAAGCACCATTCAAGTAAGTCTTCTGAAGAGGAACAGACTGAAACTTAACTGCATCCGCAGCTCTCAAATTCCATTTTCCATTCTGTATATTCAAACTGTGTTATGACACACATGAAAACCAGTTTGAAATCATTGATGTCAATCCATGGCACACTGTGTCTTTAAGTGACAATTTTGAAAGTCTGTTCTAACTGCGAATGAGATTTGAGAAGATATTTAGTGAATCACACAAAGCTACTGCATGACTTTAGAAGACTTTAAATATAGTGCACAAGACATATGGACTACTGATACTTTAATTATCTTTTTCACAGAGTGCGATGATGCATTTCCACATTCATTAGCATAAATCTAGCATGCATTCTATATTTTCAATATTTGATAACATATATTGTATACTTTTAACATAGTCGGTAGACTTTTCATGAATGTTCCCTTTATTAAGGGTTTGTAAAGGAGATCATGAGTGACTAATAATTATTTTACAAATGCATTATATATCATTGATATGCAGTTACAACTGCATGCATAAAAATGGTGACTTTCATGCAATACCTGCCAAGTAGTGAGTAGTGACTTATTCAGCATTAGTAACTTATGCAAATGTACCTTAATATAAAGTGGACACATATGAAGCATGTATTCAGCAGTTATTTATTAAGTAGAGAATAACTAGTACTAGTTAAGTTGGGACAGCACTAGAGTTACAGAATTCTTTTGACATCAACGTGACAATGAAAGTGACAACACAACTGAGTCAAGACATTACAGTCATGAATAAAAATCACTACTTTTAATCTCACTGAATTAGTTTTTGCTGCATTGTGACATAAAACCTGAATGAGTGCATTTTTATGGTTTGATTAGGAGAAGTATGAATAAGTGTTTCTATTAAGCATTTATAACATGTTACTTAAAACGTTCACTATTTGGCAAGTAATGCATGGATGTTGTCCTTTTTAGAATGTTGTTATAACTGCATATCATTGATTTAGAATGCATTTTTTAATTACTTAAAAATCCATTAATGAACCCCTTTGTTCTCTGACATATACAAAGAATAGATACAGTGAGGTCAAAAAATCTGAGACCATTATTCAACATATTTCTATATTGCATTGTTTTCAAATGTAATGCAACATCCTTATTTGATAATGTCTTCGTATTCGGTCTGTCACTCTTTATCTTAATGACAGCCAGTGCTGAGTAGTAGCGGATTACATGTAATATGGATAAGGTAATCAGATTACCAAAAAATCAAGCATTTGTAATTTGATTCAATTACATTTTAACATACTTGTAATCGGAATACAGTTACTTTTTTATAGATTACATGATTATATTTTAACAATGCAATGGAAGTAAATTGTTAATAATTGATTGATCACCCTAATCTTTGTCTTTTTTCAGTGTCTTTTACATTTTTCATTGTAATTCGGTAAGTCTTTGAGTGTTTTTGTAAGAGAGGGGGAGGGTTGTGTGTATTGCACACAGAACTAATACTCACTACTAGCCAGACAGGTGAAGATGGAACGGTCTCCCTCAGCATTTAACCACTGGATATATAGAGATGATTTCATTTTTAAGAATGACACAATTAACTTAAATGCTTTAAAGGATCTAGTGGATGCCATCTCGAAGTGTCCTACCCGCAGGGTACACAACAGTTCAGCTGCAAAATATGCAGAAAAGCCCATCCGTCACTCTACTGTTGCTGCTGATGCAAACTTGACAAAAACTTGACACAACTGTTCCTTGTGTGACTCTGTGGAACTGAAATATTCTGCCCTTTTAGAATATTCTTGCTGTTTAAAAGAAAATATCTTGCACCTCAACTTTGCAATAGGTGACTATCAGTTAGCAGTAAGGGTTAAATGTGTTTCATATTTAGTTTTTTTAGATGAAAGCTTTGATCTAGCAACATTGCTGTTGATTTTGTGGTCATTATTAATATTCGTAATGTTGCTATTGTTTTATGCATTTAAAATGAACTTGATGTCTCAGTGTTTTGAATTATAAACTTTGAGCATGCACTGTCATTGCTATCAGATTGAACTTTTATTTCATTCATGTAATGTTTAATGCACTTTTAAAAAAATAGTAAAGAATGGAATAAATGTTCTTCCTCTTTGAACTTTTATGTTAAAATGATTATCCTACTCAAATGCATGTGACATAAAATACAATTAGGATGAAAGTAATCCAAAATGAATTGGATTAGATTACCCCAAAAAATGTATGTTAAGATTTTGTTACTGAATGCATTTTTTGTGATGTAATCCACCCAGCACTGAATGCACTTTAACTTGATTATTGACATAGAAATTGGGACTATTTCATTTTAAGACAACTTTTCTTTGTTGTCGATAAAAAAAATAATCTACTGTATTCTGTTTATTTCAGATTTCATAAAAAAATCCCAATTGTTTAATGAATGATATACACAATATATGCACATTAGCATGTCAACAGAGCTATATAATTAGTATCAAACTATTATGCTCAGAAATGGAGTGATATGATGTCTGCACATCACATGAGGATTTTTTAGATAACGGCAAGTGAAATATTTCCATAAAGAAATCGCCCCATTTATTAAAACATATCACACTGGATGTTTGTGTAGTCTCTCAATAGTACCGTACACTTTGATTCTGATAAGTAATGGTGAAAAACTCTGTGTTAAGCAGTCAGAGAGAGACAGCAAGTGTTAAGTGAATAGAAGCCCAGGGCAGTGTTAACTAATCAACCTGTCTAATCAGCCCACAACCGCCTGATTTACTCCGGCACGGTCTGCTCGTTGTCAAATCATGTGGTTAAGTCAAGTCAAGTCATTTTTATATGTATAGCGCCATTCACAATACACATCGTTTCATATCATCATTGTGTAGTTTGATGAAATACGATTGTGAATTGTGTTAAAAATAAGTAATTAAATAATATTTGTATTAATAACCCCAGTGTGCATCTGAAGGCGACTGTGGCAAGGAACACAAAACTCCATAAGATGTTGATTAATGGAGAAAAATAACCTTGGGAGAAACCAGACTAAACAACATGAATATAATGTAAATATTACTTATGTATAGTTAAAGTCATGGTTTATTTAGTACATGTGGTTATTGACCACCTGTTAAATGTGATGTTACCTGTGCATGGGGTAAATGTATGCGAACAAGTCATGAGCTCTTTTCATGGTGCTAGAGAGCTTTGTCATCTGACAAACCCAAAACTTTTCACGTGATCATTCAATGATGCAATTCCAGTGTATTTTTAGAATAGTGCTTTTGGCAGCCTGATATCATGAAAATTATGTGACCATGGCAATATTAATGTAAAACAAAATTATGTGTTTTTGCTGCAGTTTCCCAATTAAATTTACAGTAAGAGGCGCCTAATGCCGAGTTTACCCTACGCGATTTTAAGCCCGATTTTCGCTCGCCATCAGTTTTGTGGAGATCGCCGACAAAAGCCTGAAGATCACAATGTATGAACTATCAAAGACGCGATTTGAGAGAATCGCAAATGCATCGCCGATGTCAGCGAGATATCTAGTATGTTAAATATCTGGACCTGTCTGGGAATCCAAATCGTGCAACATGAAATATGTTTTGACTGAATACAACTGTACCGTTGACCTACAGCTAGGGGTGTTTAAATTAATCATTTCTACAATGCATCGCGATGCGGACGTGGACGATTCTGCATTGATGCAGTAATAGACCATAATCGATTATAGCCTACTGACGTTTTATGACATCATTATTTGCATACGCGCTAGCGTAAAATGGTGAGGGAGGCGAAACACAAAAGCGAGTAATAAAAAATGCACCCACTGTTTTAAAAGCCGACATCTGGGCACATTTCGGCTTTTATGAACAAACTGTAAGCACGAACTGGACAAACACATGCTGTGTGTAAAGCCTGTCTCATACGAATAAAACATTTTGGGAATACCACTAACGTAAGAAACCACGTTAGCCGTTTTCACCCTGAGATGCTATCACCTGCCAGTGTAAAGGCAGACCAGCTCAGCCAAAAATAGATCAAACGATATCAACTATGCTGCCCAACTCAGAGAAAGGGAAGACAATATCCAGATCCGTGGCAGCTTTCATAGCGAAGGATATACGGCCCTATTCTGTGGTGGACAACCCCGGGTTTCGCCACCTGTTGAAGATGCTGGAGCCAAAATATAAGCTCCCGTCACGCAGCCACTTTACAGAAAAGGTTATACCTGAACTCTACCACAAAACCAAAGCCCAGGTAATAGCATCAATGAGCCAAGCTAATCGAGTAGCAATAACATGTGATTCCTGGACTTCGCTCATGACAGAGTCTTATGTAACAATAACGCCACATTAAGTTAGCTTGGACTGGCAAATTTTGTCACATGTGCTGCAAATGAGAGCCGTTTATGAGTCTCACACGGGTGCTCATCTGGCAGAGCTAATGTCTCACGTAGTGGAGGAATGGCGGCTATCAGATAAAGATGTAGTGCTTGTGCGTCGAACATGATCGTTGCAGCTCAAGTGGGAAAATTCCCTCGTGTAAAATGCTTTGCGCATATGCTAAATCTCGCGTCCCAGCAGGCACTTAAAGTAACCACGCTCAGAAAAGGAGAGTCAGATCTGTGCACTCTTACTGAAACAGATGTGACAAATGCAGAGGATGCTGTGAGGGCATTAAAGCCTAAGAAGGATGCAACCACACTGATGTCAGAAGAGTGCAATCCAACAGTGTCTCTCATCGCTCCTCTAAATGCGCAACTCCTCCAGAATATGTCGGACACAATCAGAGACTCGCCCATGATCCACGAGATCAAGAATGCAATCAAAACCGATCTCCTGAAGAGGTACAGCAGTGAGGAAGAGAAGAAGATCCTTCATACAGCCTCTGCCCTGGATCCCCGTTTTAAAGGAATGCCTTTTCTCACAGAGGAGGAGAGATTGGAGATATACAGAGGAGTGACTGAGGAGGCTGCATCCTTGGAGGTAATTTCATCATGTTTTTTGTAAAGTGTATAAAATTAAAACAAACTTGAAACACTCATAATATTATTAGTTAATAGCTACAATGACTAATTTTTTTATTAATTCGTTTTTAAATTAAGACTGAAAAAACAGTCATCCTAATATATGTGAGCTGTTGCATTGACTGAGTACACTGTCTTCTAGTTTAATGCTATTTTCGATTATATTGTTCAAGCACAGCATGAGGAGACCTAGGAGGACAAAAGTGGATGAAGCTCCTGGGGGAACAGGAACTTTGGAAGAAGAAACACCCATGAAGGACAGCCCCTCTGCTCCCCAACGAAAGGCCTCATTGCTGCTCGTGAGTTTGCTGGGACAGTCTTTCACTGACAATGAAGGTACAGTAGAACCCAAGACCCCCTATGCCAGGGCTGAGGAGGAAATGGAGACATACTGTAAAGCACCACCTCTGCCTCTCACTGAGGACCCTTTGAACTGGTGGCGGCTCCATGAGGTCACATTTCCCCTTCTCTCTCGGCTGTCAAAAAGATACTTGTGTATCCCAGGCACAAGCGTGTCTGCAGAGCGGGTTTTCTCTGCTACAGAATATGTGGTCACTGCTAAAAGAAGCACTCTCAAACCAGAGCATGTGGATCAATTAGTGTTCTTACAGAAAAACCTACAAATTCCCAAATGCTGAGCAGTGATTCATCTTTGTGATGTTTGGCACATTCAGGAAGTGTCCTGTTCCCAGTGCTGTTATTTTATATTTGTTATTTGCTTATATTTTGTATATTAGAGCACTGCAGAATGTTTTGTTTTTGAAGATTGACCATATTCACACAATAAGTAGGCTTGGCCTCTATTTATTTTGGATTATAATTTAATTCAGTGTTTATACATTTGTTTACATTGAAATATTTTATGAAGAAGTACACTGCACTATATATAAGTACTAAAAGAGCATCATGTCATGTCACTTCTTTGACACTTTTGTCTCACGTGTCGTCAGCATGTGTGCATGGCTGGGCTCGAACCGGCTCTTCTGAGTCTCAAGTCCAACACTCTGTGGAAAGTAACTGCACAAGCTAATCATGCTGAAATAAGTGTGTGAATGTAGGTTGTAGGGATTATAACATAGAGGTCTGCACGGGCCTTAAAATAAAACCTGAACCCGTCCCGTACCCGAGACTGTGTGGTCCTGAATGATACCGCCAGATTTTAAGCCTGAACCTGACCCGAACCCAAAATTGCTAACTATTAAATTTTTCTCCTAGCAAGTACTTTTGCAATTGGCTGTATTTTATGTAAGCAAATAGGCAACATTTGCAAACAGTAAACATACACAATTTAACAAGGCACGGCAGCCCCTCAGGACACTAGAGCAGGAGGGGATAAAAGCATTGGCTTACTGTTTATTTGCTGAAACTTCACTTGGTGCAGAACAATCTGGAATAAAATGAAACACTGCAACATTCCACTCTATCCAGCCTGAACTTGATCAGATTACTGAATCTTTGTGACAACTGTGCTAAAAACGATCTAGATGCAGCGCAAAGAATGAAACAGAGTGCAGGTGTCTCAAGATTTGTTTTTGAAAATTTGATGTTCTTTTTAACTTGACATGGTGTTTAAAATGTGCCGGTCCTGTGCAAGACGCTGAAGAAAAAGTGAGACACGGTGTAAATGTCAAAGACATTTGTCCAGAATGTGTTTACACAGGAAAACAATGGGAAAACAGAACAGACGGACTCAAAAACACATTCGGTGTGAACAGTCCCTAACTCGTCCATTTGCGAGTGTCTGTGAGTGAGAACACGTGCACGAAACAAGTTTGGTAAGCCTGTTTATTTTTTCATTCACACAAACCCGAACTTGACCCGAACCTGAAGCCCTACTTGAAAAACTGACCCGAAACTGGCTGAAAACCCATCGGCTTCTAGGGTCCCGTCAAGCCTGGGTCGGGTTGTAACACAAGCTTTACAATGTATAGTTTTTTTAAATGATGCATTGTAGTAAAAGTGTTTGATATCATAACACAGTGTGTGAGTAAAAGAGTGAAAAATAATTGCTTATAAAGTCATAATCAGCCATTGTATTTGTGTGAAAGTGAATAAAACGCACAGTTGTAGCATCTCTAGTGTTCCTTACACTAGGAAACTGCAGCGATACGTAGAAAGCGGCACGTCATTTTTAGTTTGTTAAAATGTACAGTAGTTATAGAAACGTTCATTCAGTGAGACTGGGTTGGGTTTTAGTCATCATCATTTACCCACAAGTCTGAGGGTAAGGGTCCATTACTTAAAGAAACTTACATTTCATTTTCCACAGAATAAATTACAAACAGTCATACATCAAATGTGACTTTTTAGGCTGCTGTGTGTTTTTAAACGCATGTTGCTAAAAGGTTGGAGCTATAAGGAGCTATCACAAGGCTGTGTGTTTATATGCTTGACAAATCTGGAAACCATTGTAGTCCTTATGTAGCAATATTATGATCTTATCTTTTAAAAGCAAACAAAGGTTTTAAAATTAATGATTCATAATTTGTTGTTTTACAAAACCTAAAAGTCATGTTTCAAAAATTTCGACAAGTCACTTAATGAGATTAGCCTGCATATGACACTTTGCGGTGATAACATTTTTTAAGAAAAAAAAAAAAATAGCTTTTGGGCTAAATCCTGCATGTAAGCTCAGAAATTAAATGACCACATTTGGGTTTGTCCAAAAAAATCAAAAAAAAATCAAAGCAACCACTAGCACCTGTTAACGCTGTATTACCTCATTTCGTCATGTAAAACAATTATCCAAATAGAGCTATAAACAGAGAATGACATCATAGCAGGAAATTGAAAGGTGAATATGGAAACTGTAATGTTTATGGAAACATGCACCCATATTTTACGTTACATGTGTAAGGTCTCCATATCTACTTTCAAGGTACAATACAATCTATTAATGTTTCTGTTTTTCCTGTGTGTAATGATGGTCAGGATGAATAAAATATGACCCTCTTTAAGTGTAAATGTCATAGTCATGTTGTGAAATGTTGTAACGCTTGAGTAACGAGGCGATGCGGATCCAAACGCAGTCTAAACTTTATTTAGTTAACAAACAGGTAAACACAAAGGAACAACCCACAATGGGGAAATCAAACATAAAAACTGTAAACTAAACACGATGTAAACAAACAGAGGACTCGGGAAGGAAACACACACCAGGCTAACATCAAACAACGATAGACAAGGACTGAACAAAGCAACAGGGTATAAATACATAAACAAGGGAAAAAGGGGCCAATGAACGAACAGAACTCAAACAAGATAACAAGGTGATTAACAGAAGTAAAAGGCAAACTAATGAGGGCAGGTGAAAACAATGACAGAAAACACGAACGCTAACAAGGGGACTATGGAGTTACATAAGGGACTAAAGTGAAAACTAAGAAATGCAAAAGTGACAAAAATGGCAAACAAAAGGGCAACAGTGAAACAAGACAGGGTATACATAACAAATGTGATCAATATTTCACTCTCTTCAGCTTTTGTAGTTGTTTGACTCTGAGGAAAGACTCGAGCCTGTACTGTGAGTCACCGGCCCCATGAGAAATTCAGACTGAGAATGTCAAGTGGCTTTCTAACTTAAGAAAAAAAAAGTATCAGGTAATGCTTTTGAGGGGTTAGTAAAACAAGAACTACTCATTTTGATTTGCATTTGATTTAAAAACAAAAAAAAACCAATAATGTTCTCTTCAAGCAATAAACAGAAGTGCAAATATTTGGCAGAAGGGAGAAAGCAATGCTGGATTTGCATTTTCTGCTGTGAATAAACACTTTGTCTGCTCTCTAAATGAAATGTTGCAGAATTTGCAAAGAGGAATGCACTCAGTTGTGAAGAACAATAAGCAGGGGAAAAGGCAAAACAGAATGAAATCCACTCTTTTCCTTGAAGTAACTAAGAATAAAGCAAACAGAGTGGGCCCTAGACAGCACTCTTTAAATCAAGTGAAGCACAGATATTTATGGAGGGTTTATGTGATGACTCCACCGCAGCACACGGAAGAGAAAAATCCGTCCTGCCAGCACAGCAAAGCTGCATTGCAAATGAATCAAAACATTTTATTGATCAAGGAATTGATTAGGATTTGGCTCAGCACAGGTCGGCCCTTTTAATTAGGGCTGACGGACAGTGCGGTGATGTCTCTTAAAGAGTGATGTAATTACCATTGAACAGCCAATTACCTCTGCAAGGTGGGATCAGAGGTGTGAGAGCAATGGGGTTGAGCATCTTCCAGAGTGCATTTCCTGAATTTGAATTGAAGTAGCAAACAGAAGTGTACTTCAGTTCTGTTCATTCTCCAACTATTTATGAATGTTAATTAATAGTAACACTGTACATTAATTTCCCCTTATGAAAAGGAACCATTTGTAAATGGGATTAAAGGGATAGTTCTTGACTGCAGTGGTTTAATCAATGTGATATCCCTCTAAAAATCTGTGTTTGTGTTACACAGAAGAAATGAAGTCATACACATCTGGTATGTGAGGGTGAGTAAATTATGAGATAATTTTACATTTTGGGTGAACGATCCCTTTACAAATGGGTTTAAATAATTGATATTCATTTAAAACAACATGCATTGAAAGGGCAACTTTAATGCAGCACTTGCCAAAAAGTTTTAATTCACATGTTATAAATACAACATATTCATTAATTCATATTTATATATATATATATATATATATATATATATATATATATATATATATATATATACATACTGTAAGCCAGGGCAATCGCATCAATGATCCAGTGATAAAGTCTTTGCTTTGAGATGGACATTCCTTTCGGGCATCCTCCATAGCACACAAAGAGCTAATCAGACAGTCTGAATATGCTCAATGTATGCGTGTAACGCCTGCACATGGCATAACAAATGCAAGGATTGTTCTCTGAAGGGTGTGGTTAGAACCTTAGGCACATAGCCTTTCCTGGGTTTGACAGTGGCTTTGAAAGACCGGGGCAAAACTCCAGACATGAATTGTCAATTTATAGTACATGTAAGTCATTGACCCATTTTACTGAGGCCAGAGCCAGCAGTAGTGTGGTCTTAATGGAGAGCATGCGCAAATCAACAGAGTCCAGAAGCTTGATGGAGGGGCCCTGTGAGAGCTTTTAAGACCAAAGTTAGGTCCCAAGTCGGGACTGTAGCCGGCATCTTGTAATCATCTTGCTCCTTAAAAACTTTATGATTATAACATGTTTCTTTATAGTGGTGCTATCTTCAGGCATGATACGCAGATATAGTCGGCACATAAACTTTGAATGTTGATGGGTGGGTCCTGCATCTAATTGCTCTTAAAGAAATATGAGAATTTCACGTATAGGGCAGTTTACTGGGTCTTTGCCATGTGAAAGACACCAATCAGTGAACACATTCCATTTTAGTGTATAGAGGCATCT
The DNA here is from genome assembly GCF_025860055.1 of Xyrauchen texanus. NCBI lineage: Eukaryota > Metazoa > Chordata > Actinopteri > Cypriniformes > Catostomidae > Xyrauchen > Xyrauchen texanus. Next base: position 55,295,622 of record NC_068279.1, on the reverse strand, counting down.
TGTGGACGGTGCTCTGGCCTGAAAAATGGTGTTCATGACTGAGTGCTGTATAACATCTCTATAATTTCTAGAAACCATGGCTGATTGGGCCATTTTGGCGCAATTAAAATAACTGTTTCCATGTCCACCCTGACTTTGCTGATGACAGAATGAAGGTGTCGCGCCGGGGGAAGTGCATACTTGCATTTCGCTGGTTATACATGTGCCAGTGTGTCATGGTAACTTATATATGCTACTACTGTTGTGTTGACCATACAAATCAGAATGTGGTGAATTACAATATCGGAATGAGAAGCTCTCAAAACTAGAAAGACAGCCAGTTGCTCTAGGCGGTTGACATGTCACAGCCGTTTTGCACCTGTTTCCACATGCGTCTGCGTAACGAGACAGAAGGCAATTTGGTATGTTCATAACATGATATAATGTGCCGCTCACCAATGGGAAGCAGTTCCGCAAAATATGTGGGCTTTGAATAAGGAAAGCACTGTATAGAAAAAGTGTGAGCATCTTGTGCGAGCGCTGTACTCTTTTTACAATCTTTGTCTGTTCATACATGATATTTACATTTACATTTATGCATTTGGCAGACGCTTTTATCCAAAGCAACTTACAGTGCACTTATTACAGGGACAATCCCCCCGGAGCAACCTGGAGTTAAGTGCCTTGCTCAAGGACACAATGGTGGTGGTTGTGGGGATCGAACCAGCTACCTTCTGATTACCAGTTTACGAGTTATGTGCTCTAGACCACTACACCACCACCACTCCTGATTGATTGATATAATGATATAAAATTGATATAATGCACCGCTCACCATTGGGATGTGGTTGTGCTTAATGTGCAAACTTTATTGCATGTGATTAATGTGAGACATAGAAAACAACATATTGAACAACATTTTGAAAAACAATATTCCTTTCCTGACAAACAACAGTGGGGAAGAGGGGAACAGTACTGTGCGCAGGAGCGCTTTGCTGCTCTTGGGGAGGGGGGGTTTCGAACACCTCTGGATTGTAGCCTTGCTCGGGCTTTGAATGTCTCTGGATCGTAGCAGAGATCGTATGCTCTTCCAGCCAGTGTGGATGTAGTCGACATGGCTTAGGAAGATGAATAGGTTGTGAGTTCCACGCCCTGCTTCTGGCCAGGCAGAAATGTGCTGCTACCACCTCTTCAGGAGGGTTGTTGGGCATAAGCGTTTTCTTTCCCGTGGTCCAAATTGGAGAGGATGTAATCACTGCGCTGGCGAGCTGAATAGGTTGCACACCAGGATTTTGACAATTCGTTATGAACTTCATGGAAAAACGGGGCAAACCTACGAGACATGCTTTCTTAAATGGAGTCCAGAGTGCAGGAATCATTCATCAAGGTTGTGTAGGTTCCTCTGGAGGAGACCACTCAAAATCAAGCTCTTTGACGGCCCTTAAAAGGATGCGAAGCATGTCAGTGGCATGTACACACAGCGAGAGACATGACATCGTCATCATCCCCAGCGTCAGAACCACCGAACGAGACGAGGTCCGAGATCATCACGTACATAATTTATTGGCATAGACGCATTCTATGGAGATTGAGGGGCTCGCGGGTCATATGCCAGCATGAGGTCCACCTCAAATTGATCCTGCTCCTCATGTGATGGGAGAGCGTGTGACGCTGAATCGTCCCTCAGAACGAGGGTGATTCACGATTGCAGCGTCTTCAGGCTCATGCCATCACAGTCTCCATGAGAGCTGACTCTGTGTGGGTGCAGCCCAGACAGAGAATGCAGCTTTCATGCTGATCTGACAGTGGGGTGTGCCTCTCGCTCAAGGAACACTTACTGAAAAACATCTTTAAAAGACCCTTAAAAAACTCATTTTTTAACAACTACATAGATTTAACATTAGCAAACTATAGTTTTGGCAAGTCCTTTAGGACATATGCTTTGTGCATGACACAAGTAATTTTTCCAATAATTGTTTACAGACAGATTGTTTCACTTTTATTTGACTATATTACAATTCCAGTAGGTCAGAAGTGTACATAGTGTACACTAAGATAACTGTGCCTGTAAAAGCTTGGAAAAATCCAGAAAAGGATGTCAAGCCTTTAGACAATTAGCTTCTGGTAGGAGGTGTACTGAATTGGAGGTGTACCTGTGGATTTATTTTAAGGCCTACCTTCAAACTCAGTGCCTCTTTGCTTGACATCATGGGAAAATCAAAAGAAATCAGCAGACCTTCACAAGTCTGGTTAATCATTGTGATCAATTTCCAAACACCTGAATGTACCAAATTCATCTGTAAAAAAAATAGTACACAAGTATAAACACCATGGGGCCACACAGCCATCATACCGCTCAGGAAGGAGACGCATTCTGTCTCCTAGAGATGAATGTAGTTTACATTTATGCATTTGGCATTTGGTTTGGTGCGAAAAGTGCAAATCAATCCCAGAACAACAGTAAAGGACCTTGTGAAGATGCTGGAGGAATCCGGTAGACAAGTATGTATATCCACACTAAAACAAGTCCTATATCGACATAATCTGAAAGGCTGCTTAGCAAGGAAGAAGCTACTGCTCCAAAACCACCATAAAAAAGCCAGGCTACAGTTTACAAGTGCACATGGGGACTAATATTTTACTTTTTGGAAAATGGTCCTCTGGTCTAATGAAACAAAAATGTAACTGTTTGGCAATAATGACCATCGTTATGTTCGGAGGAAAAGGGTGAGGCTTGCAAAACAAAGAACACCATCCCAACCATCAAGCATGGGGGTGGCAGCATCATGTTGTGGGGGTGCTTTGCTGCAGGAGGGACTGGTGAACTTGACAAAGTAGACAGCATCATGTGGAAGGAAAATTATGTGTATATATTAAAGCAAAATCTCAAGACATCAGCCAGGAAGTTAAAGCTTGGTCGCAAATGTGTCTTCCAAATGGACAATGGCCCCAAGCATACCTCCAAAGTTGTGACAAAATGGCTTACGGACAACAAAGTCAAGGTATTGGAGTGTTCATCATTAAGGCCTGACCCCTCAATCGATAAAAAATTTGTGGGCAGAACTGAAAAAGAGTGTGCGAGCAAGGAGGCCTACAAACCTGACTCAGTTACACAGTTCTGTCTTGAGGAATGGGCCAAAATTCCAGCAACTTATTGTGAGAAGACAACCCAAAACATTTGACCCAAGTTAAACAATTTAAAGGCAATGCTACCAAACACTAACAAAGTGTATGTAAACTTCTGACCCACTGGGAATGTGATGAAAGAAATAAAATCTGAAATAATTCATTCTCTCTACTATTATTCTGACATTTCACATTATTAAAATAAAGTAGTGTTCCTAACTGACCTGAGACAGGGAATGTGTTCTACCATTAAATGCCAGGAATTGTGAAAAAATGAGTTTAAATATATTTGGATAAGGTTTATGTAAACTTCTGACTTAAACTGTATATATATATATTTATACACACAAAATACAATTGCTTTATAAGGATACGCAACACCTGCCGAAGCGCTGCGGAGAATCACCAGCGAAGCGTAAAGCGGTGAAACGGAGTGCAGGGGAGTGGAGAGTCTTCTCATTTCCGTGATTATGCCTGCTGACTCATGTAGTCGATGGCGAAGCAGTACTGAGTCGTAATGGAACAGCAGTTTGTGGTTACTGTCCTAAGATTTCAAAGCCGATCAACAATGAATTCAGCTTTCAGGATTCAGGCTGGGAGGAATGGAATGTTTCTGAATTTCATGTTTGAAAGAAAGAAATTATTTAATCAAATAAAGTGCTTCAATGACATCTTCACAGCTGAATCTAAAACACTTATTTCTTGTCAAATAATGTGAGCACAACAGAGAATCATTCTATAAATTAAAAACTTACAGTACATTCAGTGCAGCAGCACACTTGCTTGTGAGATTTACAAAAACATAATTATTTCTGATATAATAGTAATAATAATAATAGTTTTATATTAAAATTAATATACAATTTACATATAATAAGTAAGATACATATAATCAGAAGAAGTCATTATCAAGAACCATCAAGCTGTCCGTGTCACAACCAGTGGTGGTTCTAGCTTGTATTGTGCCCTGGGCGAATATATCATATATCAACAGATAAAAAATAAGAAATAAAAAAACTGACTGGGGAGCAAAAATGACAAAACAGAAAAAGCAATAAAGCAGAAAGATTACAAGACCGACTGATCAACACTAAGCACCTCAACACAGAGGCTATGACATCTGACAGAGATCTGACAAAGACAAGAGGGAAGAAGGCGCAATAAATAAAGGGAACACACATGAGCAACAGGTGGTGACAATTAACACAAGGACTTGCCGAGGAGGTGTGGCAAGGGGAAATGAGGAGGTGGAATAAGGGAAGCATATGGCTGAGACAAACAAACATGAAGTCATGTGCTAAAACACAAAACAACCACAACAGTCAGACAGAACTACAGAAATTGAAATGCATTCTGATCATGTATAAAGCATATCATAATAATATAACCAAAGCATGTTCAAACTGTGTTTGTTATGAGAAACAGTCAATACAGCCACAAAAGATGTCAGGAATGATCTGAAAAATAGATTCATTTCAAATACATTGATGAAATAATTTAATGAGCTTAAAACAATTATTAAAATGCAAGATAATGTTTCAAAATAATATGATAAATAAGTATGGAATAATTGTTTGAAAATGCACACTGCATTTTTGTTTATGAACATTACCTTCTTTGAATCTGTTGAAAAAACTATTTATGAATTATTTATAGCCAATTTGCTCCACCACATTTTATATTGATAAAGAGTTATGGTAACACTTTACATTAATGTTCCATTTGTTAAGGGTTTGTATAGAGGCATTCATACATGATTAATGATTCGTTTAAAAATTCATTATAAATCACTGATATGTGGTTATAACAACCTGAATTAAAAAAAGCAGATTTTCATGCAATGCTTCCCAGCGATGGACTGGTGACCTGTCCAGGGTGTCCCCCGCCTTTCGCCCAATGTTAGCTGGGATAGGCTCCAGCCCCCCGCGACCCTGTACACAGGATAAGCGGTTGACGATGGATGGATGGATGGATGGATGGATGGCTTCCCAGCGCTGTGTTATGCTTCCTTTCCAGTGTCGATACACGGCACTTAAAGTTAAAACTATTTCAACTTTGACCCCATTACCACGGACCTTTGACAAGTGACAGTCTTAACAGACAATTCGGATGACGTATCCATATGCGAGCCGTGCCAGCACTAAAAGCGGTTCCCAAGGTGTTCTCTGCTGCACCTTTCATGTGGAGTTTAAAGCAGCGCAAATCATGTGAATGTGGCTTTGTGATTGCTGTAAAAAAAGTGAATAGCCACAGCCTGCTGACCGATTAATAATGTGGAAAATTAGGGTTTAATACACTGTAACCCTTTACTGTAAATTTACAGGTAATTTCTTACAGTATTGTACTGTATTTTCATAATACAGTATTATGCTGTATTTTTTACAGAACAGCTGTAAATATACAGCACAATTCTGTTTTCATCCTGATAAATTCGTAATACAGTATCATACTGTAAAGGCATTGCATAGTGGGATTGATTTTTTTCGCGCTCAGATCAAACGTGACGCGAACAGACAGTACAGGCTTACTTGAGTTTTCAGCGGGACTCAACTGCTTTAATTCCTTGTATCAATACAGTGTCTGTGAATTTTTGAGCAATCTTGAAGCTTTGGTTCGTGTGAGCTTCGGTTCGTGTAAGCTTTTGTGAGCATCTTTCAAACATAGTTGCCGTGACGCAGCAGAAAATTTTAACGCCACATGAAGACGGGAGGAAGAATCTGACAACTAAATCTAACTTGCGCCGGTGACCAAAAGTGGATTTTACAGCTTGACAAGATTGTTCAGCTGAGTGATACGGTAAGCCAATCTATTATTTTTATTTTTTTTGCGTTCGCATCTCTATATAATATTGTTTAACACGAATGGTTTGATTTTGCGAACGTGGTTTGCTACTGCGAAAAAAAAAAAAAACATTCTGTTCCACCTCTTTACAAAGTAACTTAACTTCGATATTTGACATAGGCAACATTTACCATGTCATTTGCATGACCTGCTTTTAATTAATATGTATTTTTTTCGTTTCAGGTTTTGTAATCTGATGACGGTCCAGTGCTAACGTAAGTGTTTTATAGTGGTATTAACGTTACATAACAAAAATGCCATGGTGTCAGTTCTGTGATTGTGCTTTTGAATCGTTGTCAGCATTTTGCCAGCACATGAAAATCCATAGTCATATTCCTAATACTGTTTTCAAATGTGGTATTCCTGATTGCTCCAAAACATTTAAAAAGTTCACTGCTTTCAAGGCTCACATATTCAGGTATCACAAAGACAGGCCCTCAAAGACATCTGTTGAGCCATTAGGAATTGATGCTTTAGTCTGTGACATTGGTACTTGTCAAGAAAAGTGCAGTGATTTGAAAAACTTCGTTGAAAACTTGAAAACTCATATCAAAGAAGGCACCAGAGTGCCACGTCCATTTACATGTAATAAAAGCTTTTCTGTAGCATCTACATTGACTTCACATTTATCCAGGAATCATCGAAACTCTTCAGCAGAAAGGTTGCGTCATAACGGTCAAAGTCCACAGTAGTCGATGGTCAAGTTCGCGCGCGCGATCATTGGTCTTAGATCCTCAGATCAATCGACTACTGTGGACTTCGACCAAAAACAGGAAGTAAATACAGGTATGTGAGCTGGCTGAATTAACATCACTTTTATTCATATCTTTCACATCTACTGCAGTCAGATTCACCGTGTTCACTCTGAATAAAATCAATCACATGGCTGTGCACTTGTAATGACACATCAAGGATGTTAAAGGATTAGTTTACTTTTAAAAAAACTTTTGCTGATAATTTACTCACCCCCATGTCATCCAAGATGTCCATGTCTTTCTTTCTTCAGTCGAAAAGAAATTAAGGTTTTTGATGAAAACATTCCAGGATTTTTCTCCATATAATGGACTTCAATGGGACCCAAACGGTTCAAGGTCCAAATGACCGTTTCAGTGCAGCTTCAAAGGGCTAAATAAATAAAAAAGTTTAAGTTTTATAAGCACAAATGCCTCGCTCTGTTCTGTGATGCGCGTTCGTGATGTCACGTAATATGCATTTACGTTGAAAAGGTCTCACAGAACAGAGCAAGGCGAGGCATTTGTGCTTATAAAACTTAAACTTTTTTATTTATTTAGCCCTTTGAAGCTGCACTGAAACGGTCATTTGGACTATTTTAACAATGTCTTAAATAACTTTTCTGGGCCGGCAAGTTTCAATCCCATAGAAGGGAGGAGTGATCCAGCTCTCAGATTTAATAAAAAATATCTTAATTTGTGTTACGAAGATAAACGAAAGTCTTACAAGGTTGGAACAGCATGAGGGTGAGTAATTACTGACAGAATTTTCATTTTTGGGTGAACTCTCCCTTTAAAGGAACACGCCGACTTTTTGAGACTTTAGCTTATTCACCGTATCCCCCAGAGTTAGATAAGTCCATACATACCCTTTTCATCTCCCTGCATGCAAATAACAAGGTCATATGAGAGACAGGCATCTTTTAACCTTATACATACTGGGAACTATATTCTCAGAAGGCGAAGCACTGCTACTTGGGTGGAGTGCGCAACACCCTGAGCGAACACTCTGCTCCTCACTACGGAGCTTCTCAGGTGCTGCGATCAAATCACTCCGCCCAAGTAGCAGTGCTACACCTTCTGAGAATATAGTTCCCAGTATGTATACGGTTAAAAGATGCCTGTCTCTCATATGACCTTGCTATTTGTACACACTGTGACAATACAAATCACAACATATAAATAGGAAAATGTTGGTGTTATTTTGTCACTTATTGGGAGCAGTATGCTAGCTGGAGCCATTTACTTCCAGTCTTTGTGCTAAGCTAGCGGTGTGTGCGTCAGACAGAGTTACAGCACGCACGGAGATGAAAAGGGTATGTATGGACTTATCTAACTCTGGGGGATACGGTGAATAAGTTAAGTCCCAAAAAGTCAGTGTGTTCCTTTAAACCAGGTCTAGGCCTTAGTAAAAAAATAGGGTATTTAAAGGAGTAGTTCACTTTAAAATGAAAATTAGCCCATGATTTAATCACCCTTAAGCTATCCTAGTCATATATGACTTTCTTCTTTCAAACGAATACAATTGAAGTTATATTAATAAACACTCTGATGTTTCCAAGCTTTATAATGGCAGTGGATTGCTACCATCAGATTGAAGCTTAAAAAAAGTGCATCCATCCATTTATATAAGTACTCCCCACGACTCTGGGGGGTTATATAATGGATGGATGCACTTTTTTGAGGTTGAGTAAATCATGGGCTTATTTTTTTTTACACATTATCTGTTTTCTTTCTCTCTGTCTCTCTGTATATATATATATATATATATATATATATATATATATATATATATATATATATATACAGTCTATAATATTTAATTGTGTTTTTTTCTTTTCTGCCTTTTAGACGCTTTCTTGACATCAATCCTGAACGTGGATCAAAAACAAAGAAAGGAAAAGTAACTTCAAAGAAAACTGGCCAAGTTGTGCAAAAAAAGAACACCACTGTAAGCCCACAGGTTTCCTCACTTCTGCGAAAACTTGCAGACTTTAAATGGAATTTTGTTTAGATCCCGTCAGCAAGTGCATTAAAAGTAAATATGATTACTGCATCGCTAATTCCATTTATAAAAATACAACTGGCATTTCAGCCAATTTGTTCTTTTCTTTTTCTTTTTTTTGACTCTTTCTTGGTCACTTTTAATTTCTGAAAAAAACGTTCAATTTGTTAAAGGTAAATAAGATTACTGCATTATTAAGTGCTAAGTGTTAACTTGTTGCTGTTAAATTAACATTTTACATAATGGAAAAAAAAATATATACACATCTGGCATTTCAGCCAGTATGAGGCAATTGTCTTGTCTTTGCTTTTAACCAAAATAAATGTTTTAAAACCCAATGTTGGTTTCTATTTTCTAGTGTGACTACTCTTATGAAACTTTAAAGTATAATATTTTTAATTATGTAATAATTAAAGCAGTTTTCCTATGGCGTTATTTCCCTGTCAAATGTCGAGAGCGCATTATTGTAGCGCGAAAGTAAATTAATGTTATGCGCGAGCGCGAATCCCTCTGCTCGCGCGCGGAATATAATGCGCCGAGCGCGAATCCCTCTGCTCGCGCGCGGGAACTGGGCGCGCGCTCTCAGATACACGCTGCTCTTGAAAGAATTTTCTCTGCGCTCGCTCAGAGAATATGCCTGCACTTAAAACGTGTTCATTGCAATCGCGAATCTCTCCTCTTCGCTTAAAGTAAGCGTGTTTGTGCTTAGACTGTGTCCCGTGCGTTCGCACATGCCCAAGTACTCTTCTCTTCGATTTCTTTCTCTTTGCATAAACGCTGTCAAAACGGCAACAACCAATCAGAAAAGGCTTCAACGACTGACCAATGAAAACACGACATCGTACATGGAATCTTATTGGTTGATATTGAACGCACATGTTCATGTGTTCAATCAAGACGATTCAATTCAATCAAGACGAGCCGAGATGGATCCGCAGAATCGACGATCTCAGGTAAACAGTTTTATTTGTTTTGATGTTGTAACACAAAACAAGGAAACCAGCGTCAACTTAAAGGGTAAGTCTTTTTTTAATCTTTTCTTTAAAGGGTATGCAGAGACAGTCTTTGCTTCTTTTTCCCTCCTGTGCTCCGTCGCTCCTGCCCTTTTTATGCCGCTCTCCTCATGTTACTGCAATCAGAGACAGGTGTTAGTCATCATTTAGCTCAGGTGTGAGCGCCCTTACCGCTTTTCTCTCCCGGACGGGCGCTTGACCACGCCCCGCTGCCACATACCCCCACTGCCCGACTCAGGCCGGGCGTCATCCGGCCTGCCTACCACTCCCCATTTCTGGAGAGGAAGTCAGCGGCAGCCATCTGCACCCCGGTCTGTAGACCACCTTGAACTTAAAAGGCTGGAGGGCCAGATACCAACGGGTGATCCGGGCGTTCAGTATCCTTCATGCGGTGGAGCCACTGCAGTGGGGCGTGATCCGAGCAGAGGGTGAAGGCCCGCCCCAGCAGGTAGTATCGGAGGGTGAGGACCGCCCACTTGATGGCCAAACACTCCTTCTCTACGGTGCTGTACTTAGTCTCCCTCAAGGAGAGCTTCCGGCTAATGTACAGCACCGGGCGTTCCTCTCCCTCCACCAACTGCGAGAGCACGGCGCCCAACCCTCTGTCTGAAGCGTCCGTCTGCAAAACAAAAGGGAGAGAGAAGTCAGGTGCATGCAAAAGCGGCCCCCACAAAGTGCAGCTTTAATCTCTGTAAACGCCTGTTGGCACTGCTCTGACCACTGGACCGGATCTGGAGCCCCCTTTTTAGTAAGGTCAGTCAGCGGGCTGGTGACATCCGAATAATTAGGTACAAACCGTCTGTAATAGCCAGCCAGCCCCAGGAACTGCCTCACCTCCTTTTTGGTCTTGGGTCTAGGGCAAGTCGCAATCGCCGCGGTCTTGTCAATTTGGGGTCGCACCTGGCCATGACCCAAGTGGAACCCCAGATACCGTACCTCCACCGCCCAACACGCGCACTTTTTCGGGTTTGCCGTGAGCCCGCCCGCCGCAGCGATCTCAGGACGGCCCTCAGATGTTGCAAGTGCCGCTGCCAATCATTGCTATAAATGATGATATCATCTAGATAAGCAGCGGCGTAAGCAGTATGCGGTCTGAGGATCCTATCCATGAGGCGCTGAAACGTGGCTGGTGCCCCGAACAAACCGAAAGGAAGCGTCACGCAATTGGTGTAATCCGAGCGGCGTGGTGAAGGCCGTTTTTTCACGGGATATTGGTGTCAAGGGGATCTGCCAATAACCCTTCGTTAGATCCAAGGTCGAATAAAACCGAGCAGAACCTAACCGATCGAGCAGTTCATCAACACGGGGCATTGGGTACGGCGTCAAATTTAGACACCGCATTGACTTTTCTATAATCCACACAGAAGCGTACAGACCCGTCGCTCTTGGGAACAAGGACGACCGGGCTGGACCAATCGCTGTGAGATTCTTCTATTACTCCCATGTCAAGCATCGCGTCCAATTCTTCCGAGCTATTTTCTTTTTATGCTCGGGCAAGCGATAAGGGCGGCAACGTACCACTACGCCCGGCTCGGTCTCGATGTGGTGTTGTATGATGTCTGTACGGCCCGGTAGAGGAGAGAACACGTCTGCAAACTCCTTTTGTAGTTCGGAAACCTCTGCGAGTTGGCGTGGTGAGAGGTGGTCTCCACAAGGAACCGGGGTGTTAGGATCGCAGGCTTTGTTTACCTCCGGTCCGAGCTCCGCCCTCTCGGAACTACCGTTGCCAACGTCACAGAGGCCGCCTCTTCCCTCCACAATTTCAGGAGGTTGAGGTGATATATTTGGCGCGCGCCCCTCTATCGGTACGTTTAACTTCATAATCGAGGTCCCCTACTGGTCGTGTGACCTCAAAGGGTCCTTGCCACTTGGCGAGTAATTTAGAGCTCGATGTTGGGAGTAATACAAGCACTTTATCTCCGGTGCAAATTCCGTAGCTGAGCACCCCTGTCATACAGCCGGCGTTGGCGTTCTTGAGCCTGGAGCAAATTCTCCTGTGTTAATTGCCCCAGTGTGTGGAGTTTTGCTCGAAGATCAAGAACGTATTGAATTTCATTTTTGGCACTAGAAGGTCCCTCCTCCCAAGTTTCACGGATGACGTCGAGGACCCAGCGTGGGCGTCGTCCGTACAGCAGCTCAAATGGGGAAAATCCTGTGGAGGCTTGCGGGACCTCTCGTACTCGCGAATAACAGGGGGTCCAGCCACTTATCCCAATTCCTAAGCGTCTTCGTGCACGAATTTACGAATCATATTTTTGAGTGTTTTATTAAATCGTTCCACCAGCCCATCCGTCTGCGGATGGTACACGCTAGTGCGAATCGACTTAACGCCCAATAATTCAGTAAAGTTCGCGAAGTGTTCAGTGACATAAACGTAGTGCCTTGGTCGGTGAGGATTTCTTTCGGAACCCCCACCCGGAGATTATCTTGAAGAGTGCCCGGCAACACTGCGTGCTGAGATGTTGCTCAGAGGCACTGCTTCCGGATATCGCGTTGCGTAATCCACCAGGACTAACACAAAGCGATGTCCGCGTGACGTCCATTCTAATGGCCCGACGAGGTCCATTCCAATTCTCTCGAAGGGAACCTCGATCAACGGAAGGAGCGCAAAAGCGCTTTTGGGGTGGCCGGTGGGTTTACCAGCTGACATTCGCGGCACGCCGCACACCACCTGCGGCCGTCGCCGCCAATGCCCGGCCAATAGAAACGGGCTATTAGACGGAAAAGTGTTTTCCGTTCCCCTAGGTGACCGGCCATAGGATTATAGTGAGCCGCCTGGAAAACCATTTCCCGGCGGCTCCGTGGGATCAACAATTGTGTCACTTCCTCCTTTGTTTGAGCGTCCTGCGTCACTCTATATAACCGATCTTTAATAAGCGAAAAATACGGATATGAAATGGCGACACCCGGCCGGAGTTGTTGACCATCGATTACTCTCACTTGGTCAAAGGCGTGCTTAAGGGTTTCATCCCGCGACTGCTCCAAGGGGAAGTCCCCCTCAGGGAACTCCCTGAGAGGAGGGGTGACCCCCTCGCCCCTTCCCTCGTCACTCGGAGCAGCCGAGGACGGCCCCGGCTCCGCCTACCCTGCCAAAGCATCGCACATCACACACCTCTTCACTTTCATGCAGGACCCATCCGCACAAACTCTCTCTAATACATTTCTAAAATTCGGCCAATCAGTACCCAAGATTAGCGGATGGGTGAGGCGGGAACTAACCGCTGCCTCCACACTATGTTTTTCTCCCCGGAATTTGATTGCTAAAGTCACCATGGGGTACTTGTGAATATCCCCATGCACACACCTCACCCTCACCCGTTTAGCTGTGCCCAAAGCCCCGGGTTGAACCAAGCGTTGGTGGATGGTGGTCTGATTACAGCCGGTATCCATCAATGCTTGGTATGTACCCCCCTGGATCCTTACCGGGACCCGGTACATTTACATTTACATTTATGCATTTGGCAGATGCTTTTATCCAAAGCGACTTACAGTGCACTTATTACAGGGACAATCCCCCTGGAGCAACCTGGGGTTAAGTGCCTTGCTCAAGGGCCCAACAGTGGCATCTTGGTGGTGCTGGGGCTTGAACCCCCGACCTTCCGGTCAGTAACCCTGAGCCTCAACCACTGAGCCACCACTGCCCCCACTGCGGTACGCTCCAGCCCGACCGGGGGAAGCCTGCGGGACATCAGAGACCCGCACCACCGTCCCCACCTCCATCAGCGGACACTGATCCCGGAAGTGGTCCGGGTCTCCGCACCTCCAACAGACCGGCCCAGGCGCCACGGCCGCACCCGTGCTGGCGGGCGCCACCACCTGAGGAGGAGAGCGGCTGAAGGACGGGGAAGGGTTAGGCGGGTTCTCCCACGGCCGGGAAGTTGGCCTGATGTATCCTCCACGCCTGCGGGGGGCAGGAACGGGCCCTGGGGAGAGAGCAGAGCGAGAGGGAACAGGGGGAAAACAGGGGAAGACACAGGGGAAGGGGAGAGAGAGAAAGGGGGGGAGGGCTCATCTGCCCTCGGCATCGCCGCCAGGTGGTCCTCCGCGAGCTGAACAGCTGCCTCCAGCGACGCCGGGCGGTGGCACTGGACCCATTCCGCCGTTCTCCTGGGCAGTCTTTGCGTAAATTGCTCCAGTACCACCTGATCGATGACTCCCTCGACGTCGCGGTCCCCCGCGAGCAGCCACCGCCGACAAGCGTCCCGGAGCCGTTGAACAAACGCAAACGGGCGGTCGGACTTCTCCAGCTTCATGCTTCGGAAGAGCTGGCGATTCTCTTCCGGGCTCCGACCAACCCGCTGCAGAATGGCCCTCTTCAGGTCAGAGTAAGCCAGGAGGTTCGTCGCTGGCAGTTGTTGTGCCGCGAGCTGTGCTTCCCCGGACAGGAGAGGAATTAGACGGGCTGCCCACTGTTCGGGCGGCCAGCCCCAGATTTCAGCCGTCCTCTCAAACAGGTCGAGGAAGGCCTCAGGATCATCTGCCACCCCCATCTTCTGTAACATGGGCGGGGGCAGCGTAGCGTGGGTGTCCGGGGTCGCGGCTGGGGCTGACGCAGCCTCCTGGCTGAGGAGGCTCCGGATAGCGAGTCGGTCCTCTGCCTGAGCCCGCATGATCTCGAAGAACCGCCGATCTTTATCCTGCCGGAGCTCAAGCAGGGATTGTTGGTGGCCTTGATGGAGATTAGCGAGGGACTGGAGGATTTCCGCCAGCTGGGAGGACTCTATGGGGCGACCTTGTTCCATCATAAAGAAAAAAAAAATGGTCCCGGGTTTCTGCACCAATGTAACACAAAACAAGGAAACCAGCGTCAACTTAAAGGGTAAGTCTTTTTTTAATCTTTTCTTTAAAGGGTATGCAGAGACAGTCTTTGCTTCTTTTTCCCTCCTGTGCTCCGTCGCTCCTGCCCTTTTTATGCCGCTCTCCTCATGTTACTGCAATCAGAGACAGGTGTTAGTCATCATTTAGCTCAGGTGTGAGCGCCATTACCGCTTTTCTCTCCCGGACGGGCGCTTGACCACGCCCCCGCTGCCACAGATGTTAAATATGTCAAATGTATCTTAGAAATGTCTGGGAAGAGGGCGATTGGATTGTTTTACATATAAATGACCTAGACTGTCTATCTGCACAATATGTATTGTAAACATTGGTACTCCAGACTCTAAAGTTATCTGAAAGGAAATGTTACAGGGCTGGATTTCCCGAAACCTTCTTAACTCTACGTCGTTATTAAATTATACCTTAAGCTAAAGCTTTATCTAACGTTAATACGTGTTTCCCGAAACGTTCTTAGTTAAGTATAACTTCTGTAAGTCATGCGTTAGTAAGGTTGGTCTGGACCACTCTTAGCTATACCTAATCACTGTTGATATATACGTGAATATAATTCTGAAGCTGTAACACACCCAGTGTTCAATTAGGATTATGGCAAAGAATAAAGATTCACTACTAAATTCAAATGTGCTTTTGCACTGAACCAGAGACAAACGCGCTCAACGTTTGTCATATTTCATACACAGATATCTATTTTTTTCTATTCTACTAGTAGTACGTGGTGGTGGTGGTGGTGGTGGGGTACTGACATTCTGTTTAGTTACTGACATTCTTCCAAATATATTCCTTTGTGTTCAGCAGATCAAATAAATTCATTCTGGTTTGAAACTACTTGAGGGAAAGTAAATTATGACTTTAATAATTTAAATTTTTGGGTGAATATCCCAACACGTCTAGAAAAGTTATATCTTCATTTAAGATATACCTTTTGAGTCTTTGTAGCACGCTAAGAGATCAACAGATCTTAGAGACGTTATCGGGAAATCCAGCCCTGGTCATTATAGGTCATTATAGTGTCTTTAAACCTGACAATTACTAGTAGTTGTGGAATTTTGTTATTCATTTTAAGACATACCATTTGTAACTGTTATATTAGATGTGTAACATTTGCTTTAGATTTTATAATGACTAGCCTACTTTTTTCCCCCTACAGATCTTGCTTAGACGACTAGTCTTGGACAGATTACTGAATAAGCTTCAGTATATTGTTAGCCATTCTGCCTCAGGCCTCAACCTCGATTATCTACATTTCATTTGCACACATGAACTAATACTCATTGATGCATTAGAAGAACAAAATGTTATCCCAGAATGCATTGTAAATGCCCTTAGAGACCTCTGTATTTTGGTGAGAGAGCAGGTTGAAAATGAAACACTTCAAATTGAGGTGGAGGCAGTCGCAGGAGTTATGGGACGACCTAAATTAACAGTTGAAAATGAGAAGATTAAGTCCTTGCTAGACATTCAGCTGCCTGTCCCTTTCATAGCCAAACTGTTAGGAGTTAGTGAAAGTACAGTTTTCCGTAGGATGAGAGAGTTTGGACTGTCTGTGTCAGACTCCTACAGTACAATAGGTGACCAAGAGCTTGATATGTTAGTGACCAAGAGCTTGATATGTTAGTGACCAACATCAAGTCTCAAATGCCTCATGTGGGCTATAGATTGATGATGGGAAGGTTGAGATCTTTAGGTTACAAGATACAGTGGAGCAGACTGAGGGCATCTATGCACAGAGTAGATGCAGTTGGGATTTTTTCCCGCATGACACAGCTAGGCTGTGTAGAGAGGAGAAAATACTCTGTCAGGGCCCCTCTCAGTCTAGTGCATGTGGATACTAACCACAAACTGATAAGGTAGGTTTCTAACTTTTTTGTACAATTGTACATGACACTGCATTAGAAATAATGAATACAATTAGTTTTCTTCCAACTAGATACAACATTTTCATATTTGGGGGCATTGACGGTTTTTCCAGAAAGGTAATAAGATGTGTTTATATGTTTATAATAATACTGTCATTACATAATTTGTTGTGATATCTATTGTCCATTCCAAGTAAACATTATGCTATGCATTTGCTCTCTTTAGATAATGTACTTGGATGCAGCTAACAACAACAAGGCATCAACTGCCTTTACCTTCTTTTTACAATCCATTGAGAAGAATGGTGTGCCTTCAAGGTAATTGCTAGTAAAAATCTGTATTTTTTTTATTTATAGTACATTTGAACCCGTAGTGTACTACAAGTGGTAACTAAATATATTTTTTAAATACAGAGATGGTATATTAAAAGCACATTTTAGTTCATATTTAATGGTGTCTCAAAATAGCACAGTTGAGTACATTTAGATGTTCTTAAAATTATCTTAAGAAGTACTAAAGAAGAATTTTTAGTAAATAGAGCACTTTAAGTACAATATAAAAATTTACTTTTTTCACCTGGGCTATCATACTGAAAGACTAACACAATACTGAGACTAACATTTCCTTATGTGTTACATAGAATAAAGTAAGTCATGCAGGTTTGGAACAACATGAATGAAAAATTAACTTATTGGCTAAACTGTTTAACCCATTGACTGATCTTTTACATTCATGCAAAGGGTTAGGGGTGATCAAGGAGTTGAGAACCTCAACATTGCACGCTTCATGTTCACTGTAAGGGGAACAGACAGAGCAAGTTTCATTTCTGGGAAAAGCGTACATAACCAAAGGTAAAGTAAGAAAACGCAGGTTGTAGGATAAGATGTTTCGTTAAATTTGTTCAATTTTCTGTAGCCATGCCATATTTAAATGTGGAATATACTCTTTTTTTTTATTATTATTATAGTCATGATTAGACTTTTCAAGCTATTTTACATAATATTTAGCTACATTTGTATTCTTAAGTATCACATAGTAATTATTCTTCCTGTTACAGAATCGAACGGCTCTGGCGTGATGTGTGGACAGCGGTGACTACCACATATTACGATACCCTTCATGGTCTTGAAGAAGATGGCTTGCTGGACATCTCAAACACACTACACATTTTCCTTGCCCACTTTGTGTTTCTTCCCCGTCTCGGCAAAGACTTGCAGACATTTGCTGAGGGCTGGAACCATCACCCTCTCCGCACCGAGGGAAATATGACCCCACATCAGTTGTGGGAGGTGGGACTTATGCAGAATAGCATCAGTGAGATTGAAAATTTAGAGGTATGAATGAGTTTTATTTCTCTAACACAAATAATGTTTCTTAGAGGTTGGTTATTTGACTAAGAATTTTAATGATTACATTTCCCTAGGATGTAGAGAACTTTGACATAGACTGGGAAAGTGCCAGTTTACATGAGGAACCATTAACCGTATTTGGAGTTGTGGTTCCAGAACTCCTCCACCCTCTAAATGAACAAGAAATGAGAAGCCTCCAAGCTGCTGTTGACCCTACAGTGACATCACACTCGAATGGTAGAGACATCTATATTCAGTGCTTTGATATTTTTCACTGACAAATTGTGAATACGCTTAATCTATTGTCCTTTGCTTGTTCAGATCTACTTGAGATGTAAACATGTATTTTCCAATTACACTTTATTGAACATCAGAAAAAAATATTCAAATACAGTGAACTTACTGTAATATTCAATATCACTCTCTTTTAGGGTGTCACCCTAAACTAAAACTGTAGTGATTGTCTCAAAGAAGTATGTGGTGCTGAACAGTGTTTGTGGAATCCTTACCATATGACAGCTTAAACTCTTTATACTAACATTTATCAACTTGAAACTGTAATGTCATACAAGCAATAAATTCCTGGCAAAGAAATTGTGTCCATTTGTAAACTTAATTTCCATGTTAAATTGAAAAGCTTGTGCAGCTAAACCTTCAGAAATTCCTGGCCAAGAAAGAAACCCTCCATCAACACAGTTTTGAAGTCTTCATAGTTTAACATGTGTTTAACAGGTAGCATAATTGTATTGCTGCATGCTGCCACAGTTGGATAACATATCCTATGCTCATTATATTCTGCTTCACAGTTATGGTTGAATTGCACTGTGATTTTGAAATGCATCTTTTCTTGAGACAGAATAGGACTGTGTCCCTGTCCTGTCACCCACTGAAGGAAGGTCTTTGGAGTCATGGGGAGAGTACCCACACCAGAAGTACTGTCATCTGAAAAACAAATTAAAAATTAGTAATTATTAAACTTTTATAATTAAATAAAAGGCAGATTTTGTCTTTAATAAACATCCATCCATCCATTCCATCTTCCATACTGCTTATACTATACATAGTCGTGGAAGTGCTGAAAACAACGACATATCCCAGTACTGAAGACAGGGAAACATCCTAAACAGGTGGCGAGTAACAACAAACGGGTGCATTTTCCACAGCCAACAAATCAACAAAACTTGCGACCGTAATTGGCTAACAATGCTTTTGGGAAATGCGTCGCTGTTCAGTTAAAGCAGGGGTGGTGAACATTGATCCTGGAGGGCCATTGTCCTGCAGAGTTTAGGCCCAACCCTGAAAAAAAAAAAAACACTAACCTGCCTGTAACTTTTGTAATCCTGAAGACCTAGATTAGCTTCAGGTGTGTTTGATTAGGGTTGAAGCTAAACTCTGCAGGACAACAGCCCTCTAGGGTCAACGTTCCCCACCCCTGAGTTAAAGGGATAGTTAAATAAAAATTCTGTCATTTACTCATCTTTCAAAATCTGTTTTTAATTTAAAAGAAAAAAGGTTTTCTATATAATGACAGTGAAGAATGCTTTTTGTGCAATATTTTCCTAAAGTAATTTAAATTCTCACATAAAGAGGAAGACTTGAATTGTAGTTTAATAAGGAATGTGGTGCAGAATTGTTATGATACTTGCAAGCCCCTTGTCAGAATTCACTTTCATTGTATTGATAAGAGCAGCATGAATCAGCACATTTTGTGTTCTAAGCCAGTGGTTCTCAAACATGTCCTGAAGGACCCCCAACACTGCACGTTTTCTTTGTCTCCCTAATCAAACACACCTGATTCAACTCATCACCTCATTATCACATGGGTTAATGAGCCGATGAGGAGACAAAGAAAAAGTGCAGTGTTGGGGGTCCTCCAGGACAGGTTTGAGAACCACTGTTCTAAGCCATGCAAGTTTAGAATGATGTTAAGGTGAGTAAATCACTATTTGTAATAAGAACTTTTATTTTAGTGTGAATTTTACATTCACTTTTAAGACCATGTTGGATTTGTAGTTTTATTGTTTTTACTTTGCTCCAGTTCCTGAAGAAGGTCTTGCAGATGGTTCATCATGGCAACCTCGACCTGTTCTCTGTATGAGCCCTTTTAACTGAACTCTGCCTGACAAATGGAAATGACAAAGTCTGCATCCACAACCTGTTAAAGTTGAAAAACAAAGACTTTTTAAAAAAAAATTAAAGCCTAGTCTTATCTAGAGCAGTGGTTCCCAAACATGTCCTGAAGGACCCCCAGCACTGCACATTTTCTATGTTGTCCTTATCTGACACACCTTCTTCAGGTCTTGCAGTCTCTACTAATGAGCTGATAAGTCGAATCAGGTGTGTTAGATGAGAGAGACATCCAAAATGTGTAGTGCTGGGGGTCCTTCAGGACAGGCTTGGGGTTCTCAACTCCAGTCCTCAGGACACACTGCACATTTTGTACGTTTCTCTTATCTGACACAGGGAGGGTGCGTCTCAATCAGCTCCCTAGTTCAGTTGTCATCTAGGCTTTATTATGGATATCTATGGTCAGCCCATTGACTTATGTTCTGATCAGTGCCCTGACTACTGAACTAGGGAGCTGATTGAGACGCACGCACATTTCAGTTCATGGAGCTCTCTCCTAACAAGCTGATGATCTGCATCAGATTGGTTAAATAAGGGATACATCCAAAATGTGCAGAGCAGTGGGTCCAGAGGACTGTTGAGAAACACTGATCTATACACCGTTCACATTTGGTCTCCTGGCATGTATTTGTGCTTCCTTATAATTTAAAAACTATTAGAAGCTGCACTGTGTAAATTCTGTCACTAACTGAGTTAGTTGATCAGATAAATAATTAAATAAATAAAAATATATGGAAGTATAATAGAGGCAGTTTTACAATTGCAAGGAAATTAGCCTACAAATATTAATTGTTGTTTCTGCTTGTCCTAATAATAATAATAATAATACAGCGGCAAGCAGCAATGATGGGCTACAACTCCAGTGCCACAATTCCTGAAGCCAGCTGGTGGCACTATGATTGTGAACCACAAAAGCGACATCTATCTACTACTACTACTACACTTACTGCCGTTTCTGTCCCAGGAACAAACAGAGGATGACAAATTTCTGGGTGTTTTTCCATAAGACCACCAATGCCATAAAGCTGCAAACCCTTCCTGATCTCTTGCAGCATAGGGATCAAATTAAGAGTGGCATGTAGGATAATAGCTCTGGAAAAATAGCATTGTGAGAGACAAAGTTCATTTCTATGCACACAAATGAATTTAATTCTGCCAAACCTCACTCAAATTAATATTCATAAACAATTCCTACATACCGGATAATTTCATCCTTCTTCTCTAAGCTGACAACGCCTAGATAGCCACAGCTCAAAATGTCTTCTGTGAGCTCTGTAATTGAGCTTTCTGTAGCTGATTCAACCTGAAATAATTGTGCATATCTCAAAGGTCTTCTTGAAAAAATGTGTCTATCATAATCATCTAAATAAAAATACCTTTGCTGTAAGATCACGAAAGTGCCCATCTCTCAGATCTTTTCTGTCTAGGTGCGCAAACTCTAGAGAGCCACTACACAGGACCTTATAGCACCAATGTGCAAGGAAGTTTGGGGCTGGGCCACCCTGGGCCAAGCTGACCGCCATTATTTCTCCTATAGTCCTGAATAAGCAAAATAATTTTTCTTTAGTTTTTTTTTTCACATAGTAAACATTTAATAACAAAGTGAGATGAAATTGTCTTATAAAGTATCAAAATACATACTTGAAATGACCTTTGTCCAGATCAGACAGAGAATACTTTGGTGCTCCCCCTCAAAAAACGCCCTTCAATGCCTCCGATCATTTCTTAAATGAAAAAATGGTTATTGTAACAATTCTGCATGACTTGTAAAAGTTTATCACATGTACAGCACCAACCATTCCTGTTTGAAACCCAGCTCTGCTTCAGATCATAACTACTAATCAGCTGATGAGTAAATTCAGATGTGTTAAAAGTAGAGAAACTTTAAAAACATGCAGTGATCGGGAAACTCCAGGAATGTTTGGAAAAACCCTGATCTACAATTGCTGAATATATTTTTATTCATGTTATGCAATCATGCCTGTCAGAAATTCCTTGCTCAGTGCCCCAGTGTCTACTCCAGCTTCACCTATAAAGGCAACTTTCAGTTTGTTAATGGGAGATGATTTTTTTTGCCTCTGCCACTGCACAAGGCCCCTCTCCAGCATGTTTTATCTCGATACGGTGATGTCAAATCTATGCCCTTCTGTAATTACGGCCGCACTGATGCTTTTGAGAACATCTTCAAGGCTAGGTAAGAAGAAAAAAACAAATTACAGCTAAAATATTTAATACTATTAACAGCTGTAATAAATGTAAAATTGTATATCCAAGTTAAAATTTTTAAAAAAAAGTCATACCTTTCGATTTTACAGCCAAATGGTTCAAAAACATCTTCCAGATCAGAAATCGGTGCTTTGGAATTCTCCAAACTGCATCAAACACACATACAACAGAATAAAACAGCAAATTAAAAATACCGACAACCAAATTAATTCAATCCATTTTGTTAGGAAAATTGTTTTGCAATTTGTGAATTAAGTTACCTTTCACCGCAAAAGCTGGCATGAATTTCTAAATAATCCATTGGAAAATTATTTATACACAGTGGACAGGCAGCCTAAAAACACAATAATGCAATCAGCCAAGAAAACAAATTACCACTAAAAAAAAACAAAACAAAAAAACACTATACATATCACTTAAAGCTGAAGTGCATATTATTTTCGATGTTAAAATACTCATATACTTACATTGTCATATGTAGAAACTATAAATATGAAATTCATTAGCTGATTTCTTTGCTAACTGTACACTGTCTCTTTATTGCTAAATAAATATTATTATTGCTATATTTGTTTTAAGTGACCTGTCCATCTGCACACAACAAATGAGTTTGTCTGTATGTTCATACAGTGGTGCAAAGAAAAAGAAAAAAATTCCACTTCAGCTTTAATGATTAAAGAACTCTATATGCTGGGTAGTAGTGGTCTGGCAGTATTGTTCATTTGATACCTCATTGTTTGATTTATTAGTGCTGGCTTCTGCTGAGGACAATCCAGAAGTAGTGGCTACAGGAAAAGACTGCAATGAAAACATATGTATTAAGAAAGTCAATTTATCCACCACTAAATATTGTTAAAAAAAACACCAGAAAATTAGAATTAGTGTAAGGTAGTACAATTCTATGGAAAATGCTATTGTTAATTTGATACCTCGGAGCTTGCTTTACTAGTGCTGCAGCCACCTTCTGAAATGGGTTTTTGTACTGATCCATCGAATACGGGTAGAGGAGAAGACTACAATGAAAATATGAGACATACAATCAAAAAACCTTTTAAAAAAATATAACCTTTCAAAAAACATGGCAACATTTTCCATTGAAGAACATTTAAATGTTACAGTGAGGTTAAAGTTTTCCTAAAAATGTGATTACCCTTCCAGAACTAGTGTCATCCTCAGTGGACAGTTCAATGGTACTACTGCATGATTTAACATGCATTGCCAAGATTTGTAGTGGCATAGACGAGCTGCAGTTTTGGCAGGTTGCTTTTGGCATTTTCTGAAATTCCATGGCATCTGAAGGAAGAGGCATTGTATCTAGTTCCTCTTGAAGAGGAACTATAAACATGGTAATTTTTCCACCACCACTTGATGATTTTAAATACTGGCCATTATAGCCATCAGCTTCTGGTGGGACAATCATAAGTTTCCGCTGTCCTGATCCACCTTTAAAGACAACAAATCCAACTAGATAATACTGAGGTTCTTACTCGTTGACACACAATAACAACATGTTGTAATTTTTTCACATTTGTAAATTTAGAATACAATTTAGAATATTTTTATTCTAATCTTAATTACCAAGAGCCTTGTACAGGAGCCACCCTCCGGTGAGTTTCGTAAGTTTAGGATAATGTTCCATCAGTTGCCTTGTTATCTGCACAAAAACAGATTTCTGGATAACCAAAACATTCAGTAATATTCCTACATTTATTTCAAAAGCAGACATACTGAACACAAATGGTAAAAATGTACTGAATGTACTGTTAACATTTTATTCATTTCAACTTTAAAACTTTTTAATATACTAAAATGAATCTGCATACAATAAATGGCGGTTTCCTGGACAGAGATTAAGCCTAGTCCTAGAATAAAATGACCCTTTAAACCAGATTAACAGAAATCTGCTTTCGCTGTCATGGTTTAAAATAGTCCTAGACTTAGTATAGTCCAGAGTTTAATAAGATGATTTCCTGGAGGAAGACTACAGTTACTCCAGGACCAAATTGAGGCTTAAATTAAACCTACCAGGAGACATATATTACAGTGTATGTATATACATGTGTATATATACACATATACAGTGTATATCAATCCACACATACATATATATATATATATATATATTGTTCACTTTATTTAAATTTATTTTTATTTAACGCCATTGTTTCTTGTTCAAGTGTTATTGCTTCATTTTAAATTGACTTGAAATGGTTACTAGAACTCACTTGATGTTTTCATTTTGAAATAACATGTTTCAGTCAAGTAACCCAATCAAACATGACTTTCACTTTCCATCATGCTTTGCACCGGGCTGAAGTGGGAGAGTAAATGTTGAAAAAGTGTTATTTTATGCAGTTTTTAGAAAGATGAGTATATGGACAGACTTATTACTATTAAATGTTCTATTATCTAAATGTTTTTGTTATGTTAATGTTTTGGAGATTACCGTTGTGTTGAAGTGTAGAGCTTGTGCTTGGGTTAAGGACCTGATAACAATAATTGCCTTTTTTATATAATGAAGCAACTGCTAAGATAGTCCTTTAGATCAAACCAGTTTCATTTCTAGACTGCCAACACTGATCATCACATGTGTAAATAGTTACATTAGTTTCTTGCTATGTAAAGGACAAAACCCTTAATAATCATTATTATAGAATTATCCTATTTAAAAAATAATTCATTACAAACAGAATTCCAAGCATTTATTTTTTCACAGCTGGAGTATTTTGCTTGCTTTAAAATAAATATCTTGTTTAGGTATGTTTTTATATTTGAGTCTTTATTGCGGCAATTGTTTTCCTTGGATTTGCTTCTCAGTTCCCTGCAATTTTAAGCTTTTCTTGGTTCATTCTATCTTTTCTAGGCAACCTCTCTCATGCTAATTCAGATTAGCACAGTTGTTTTTAAATTAATCTAGTTTATTTTAATTCAAGACTCCATAGTCCAGGTTTTAGTTATCTGTGTTTCAGAAAGCCATTTTTTAAACCACAATTACCTATTCTGGATTAAGGCCTATCCTGGCTTAATTTAAACCCTGTCCGGGAAACCGCCCCCAAGAACCTGATAATGTGCTATAATCTGAACAGAATTCAAACAATACTGTAGTAAAATCGATTTAACATTAAACCTTCTTTTTGATCCAGCTCACTTATGTCCTTTTTCTAATTTACCTCAGAGTGGTCAGCATCTTCAGATAATTTAACTGTACGCCTTCCCATTCCAGCAAGGAAAAGTGTAAAATCATCTGATGGTTTTGGTGTCTTTTCCACATTCTTATTGACTAAATAAAACTGCATGGAAAGAGTCCTGCTGCTGGTGTTCACCACTTTACAAGGAGATCGAAACCTTTTTCGCCCCTTTTGAAATCCCTTTAAAAAATACCCTGGGAATGATCTGCAAAATTCAAAACATTGTATATAGTTTACTCAAATAATATCATGTGATTTTACTAGCCTAATAACACAAGACTAACAGATATGAATTTATACATGATAAATTGAGTGCACATATCAGTTGTCAACTGACCATTTAACTAAACAAAACATATTCATACGCTAGCTAAACTAGAGATTAACTAGAGACAATCTTTCCTAAACATAAATAACCTGGTCATTTCTCTCTGCACTGGTGTCTGCTGCTGGTGAGCAGGTGAGGGCTGCTGCTGAGCAGTTGTTTGAATCTGCCCTGTCTGTAGCTGGCTGTCTGATCTTATCTGATCACCTATTAATGTTATGAGATGACGAGTTGCTTCATCGATGATGGCGGACTGGAATAGTAATACAGTATACAACATTTTAGAATTTTAAACCATAACATTTTATCTGGTAGATCAATCTTTATATATTTTAGTTAGGTTACAGAAATTAATGTTTCCATTAAGGGTTTTAGCTTTGTAAGGCACTGTATCCGTGTTTTTTCTTTTTTGTTCAATACAAATAACCTGGTACTTAAATCAATCTCAATACTATGTTACCAATCAACATCAACAAAAGCCACCTTAACACTACAAAATGTGTAACCTACATAATTTATGATATTTATTCCGGATTAATAATTTATAAAAGAAAGAAAGAAAGAAAGAAAGAAAGAAAGAAAGAAAGAAAGAAAGAAAGAAAAAGACTGTGATAGTACATTCAGAATTCATTTAGTAAACAACTCCAGCGTTCTCTGTGGTGAGTAACGTTAAAGGACAAGTTCGGTATTTTACACTTAAAGCCCTGTTTTAAGATCGTTTCTGATGAAATAGAACGGTTAAGATTGAAAGATTGGTTAGGGTTAGACCACTAGGAGGCGCCTTCTGGCCCATATATATCTGCGTCTCATATTGACGCTAAAGGGTGCCATGTGTGTTGGTTTTATGACGCCTTGGTCCAAATTTTAATCTTAACCGTTCTATTTCATCAGAAACGATCTTAAAACAGGGCTTTAAGTGTAAAATACCGAACTTGTCCTTTAATCAAAATGCCTCTGATTGGCCAAACTGCATTAATTAAGTTCAACAGAAAGTGGGTGATTGATTAACGTTATAACACTCAACGCTGCAATCCGCGATAAAGAAAATCTATTGCAGATGACACTTTTCATTTCACATCACTTCATTCGTGACAGCCATAATAGATATAGGACTAGCATAATTTTACGGGGCATGTTGCCACCTTATCTTCCCCAAGTCTTTTTTCAGATTTGAATTTAGCAGTTGATCTCGCTACGTACTTAATGTTTAATCACTGGTGTGATTGCACGAGACAATGTGTTAATTATCAGACGTAAAATATTATTTTTGCCTTTTGGAATCGGCTTTCAAATCTATTTGGCTCAAAAATCTCACTACAATGGGCATAGCGCCTGTAGTATGAATGTGGTTGACAGTCTAGGTCATTTATATGTAAAATAATCCAATCGCCCTCTTCCCAGACATTTCTAAGATACATTTGACATATTTAACATCAAAACAAATAAAACTGTTTACCTGAGATCGTCGATTCTGCGGATCCATCTCGGCTCGTCTTGATTGAATTGAATCGTCTTGATTGAACACATGAACATGTGCGGTTCAATATCAACCAATAAGATTCCATGTACGATGTCGCGTTTTCATTGGTCAGTCGTTGAAGCCTTTTCTGATTGGTTGTTGCCGTTTTGACAGCGTTTATGCCAAGAGCAAAGAGAAAGAAATCGAAGAGAAGAGTACTTGGGCATGCGCGAACGCACGGGACACAGTCTAAGCACAAACACGCAGGCATATTCTCTGAGCGAGCGCAGAGAAAATTCTTTCAAAAGCAGCGTGTATCTGAGAGCGCGCGAGCAGAGGGATTCGCGCTCGGCGCATTATATTCCGTGCGCAAGCAGAGGGATTCGCGCTCGCGCATAACATTAATGTACTTTCGCGCTACAATAATGCGCTCTCGACATTTGACAGGGAAATAACGCCATATTTTCCCTGTAAAAGTACAATTTATTGCTGTAGACAACAGTATAATAGTGTAAAACTATGGTATATACTGTATTTTGTAATTACAGTGCAGTACTGTAAATGTTGTTGACAGTACTAGTTCTGTAAAAATACAGTATGTGGCTGGCAACCCAGCTGCCAGTATTTTACTGTAGATTTACAGTGAAAAGTTTTACAGTGTAGATTTATCGTGCATTGATATACACTATGGTCCTAATAAAGTGCCCAAAGAGCTATTCTGCTGTTGTAGCCCTTCCTCCTCAAAGTTTGATATGACAAGTTTCTGTTCACTACAATTGTACAGAGTGGTTATCTGAGTTACCGTAGACTTTGTCAGTTCAAACCAGTCTGACCATTCTCTGTTGACCTCTCTCATCAACAAGACATTTCCGTCAACAGAACTGACGCTTTTGGCACCATTCTGATTCAATTCTAGGGACTCTGATAAATCCCAGGAGATCAGCAGTAACAGCTATACAAACATTTTCTGTCTGGCACCAACAATCATGCCACGGTCGAAATCATTGAAATCAAAACAATTTTCCCCGTTCTGATGGTTGATGTGAATATTAACTGAAGCTCCTGACACATATCTGCATGATTTTATACATTGTGCTGTTGCCACATGATTGGCTGATTAGATAATCACATGAATAAGTTGGCATACAGGTGTACCTTATAAATCCGGTTAACCTGTGCCCATTGTTTTGACCACAAGCCTGTTTGTGTTACAAACATAAATGTGGTTTCTTTTGAAAGAAGACACATTGGTTGGTTGTCCAAGAGTCAGAATTAATAAAAGCTTTGGAGAACTTTAGTTAGAAAAGGTCAAATTTGTAGTAATTGTTTACTGTGTTTTGCGCTGTTGTTTAAGTGTATGCGTACATTACATTGCTTTACACTTGTCTTAGAGCAGGGGTCGGCAACCTTTTTGACATGGAGTGCCATTTTTTTTCCCTGGTCAGTGGCTGTAGCTGACTGTAAAGACTCACTGTAACTGTATTTGTACTGAATTTGTCTTTCTTAAACAAACAGGCCTAGTTTCATTTTGAAAAGAATGAAGAATTAGCTTTACTACCTTTTCTTGCCCATTCATTCACGATTGGTTCTAGGTGGAAGGTGTATAGATGTTTTATCCTAATTTAGTATAATAAAAAATATCTCGACGTTGAGAAGCATCTGAAACGTCATTTGGTTTACAATGAAAATGTGCGTACAGACTTTAACAGGCTTCAATTTAATGCACAGAGGTGGTATAAATATATTTAGACATGAATTACTGAAATAAACGTCATCTGCTGCTTGTTTGTGATTTAAGACACACGTTGTTGTGCGCTCATGATAACGGCAGCGAGTAGAGACGTGTTTACAGTCTCTTTTGTTTGCTCAGTCACATACTGTATGTTCACTTATAATGCAGCAGCCGGTCAATGTGATGAGTGTTAACACTCATGTTAAAGGACACACTATAGTAATCCAATAGTATGATATTGCCTATTTATGAAGAGAGTAAGATTTCATCATCATCATCATGACCATCAGCCTATTATTATTAATCTTGCAAGTTTCCCCAACTATCAATTTTGGTTTCCAGAACATTCCCAGAACAGAGCTTTTAGGTACAGTTTTGGATTAGAGGAAAGTTTTCTTTACGGAAATAGAATGCTTGTTTATGTTGTACCATATTCTTTCCAGCAAGTCGGTCTACTGTCAGCCATCTTTGGA
Organism: Xyrauchen texanus; assembly: GCF_025860055.1. NCBI lineage: Eukaryota > Metazoa > Chordata > Actinopteri > Cypriniformes > Catostomidae > Xyrauchen > Xyrauchen texanus. The sequence continues at coordinate 55,266,355 of NC_068279.1, read as the reverse complement.
ATGTTCTCGGGAGGCTATTTCCAGTCAGGCATGTGCAGCTCCTATCTATTTGAATGGGGGAACACCGAGATCTCAAAAACGTGATCGTTTACCTCATATTACGTTAAAAAATAAAAACTTCCCGGCTTGTATAGCTAATGCGCATGTGCGTTCTTGAGTTGATTTACATATGATGTCTGTATCTAAAATGATTGTCTCTTTTAACTGTAAGGCGGGACTTCCTATCTACATCCGTTGACCGTTGGGCGCTCAGATCTCCTTGTTTGAGCATTCCCATCTCTCCCATTCATTTGAATAGAAGTGACCTGTCTCTGCTATATGATTTCTGGATGTACACAATGGTCCCATTACGTTCCCATAACCTCTAAATATCTAGATCCTTTCTGCAACCTTGCTGCAACCTCAATTTTTTATTTTAATTATTTTTATATTATTTATTTTAATTAATATAATCATTAATATTAGCCACAACACATTTTGGAAGACTGATATATTCTTTCTGCAACCCTTCTGTGCTTCAACACTGAAAACTGTGCCTTGTTTCCTAAAAAACTTCCTCAGCACCATTAATATGCAGATATTAAAGGAAATTATTCCAAATAAGCAATGATTCCAACACAATCAATGGATTTTAAAATCAGAAATGTATTGACAGGCATAAAAAAATACAGTAAATATTCAATAACCCATTCAATTAACCTTAACCAGACTAACGTCATCTCTTACCGTACAGTTTAGTGGAGACATCGCTGTTTCTCTTCAGTTGCAGTCAATAAACGTTCAAATCATATTCTTATGGTTTTTGTTTGTTTCAAATCAATAACATTTAGCCTATAGTTAACCTCACATTTAGCAGTAATTATTTATTGAGGAAATCTATAGATGTCAGTCACTGAGTCTGTCTCTGAACGACCGTGACAGATCAAATGCGTGTTCATATACAGGTAATTAGATATTAAGATAATTAAGGTAGGAAGGTAGTGTATTCTACTGTATTCTTTACTTTATTCTTTACTAATTTATTCTTTATTGTCATTGTAAACAAGATACAACGAAATTGCGGAGCTTCTGCATAAGGTGCATGGTACATAAAAAGATAAATAAATAATACATAGTACAAAGTGATGTATTAAAATGTTTAAGCTAGGACAAAGTATAAGGAAAAAGAACATAGAAAGAGTTGCCACAGTTTGTCAAAATTATATTTTGACAAATACAAGACTATACTAAACTAAAGGTATAAAAAGATGGAGATTGCACAGAAATATAATACATAAATACACATATTGTGCTGGGTAAGATGTCAGTACATCCAAGATGTTCAGTGCATATGTGCATTCAGTGTAATTATAGCTCTGGGAAAAAAGCTGTCCTTGAGTCTATTTGTCCTTGACTTAAAGCATCTGTAGCGCCTACCAGAGAGCAGCAGTTTAAACAGGTGAGAACCAGGGTGAGAGTGGTCTTTTTCAATGTTCTTGGCTCTGCTGATGCAGCGGGAGTTGTAAAGGTCCTTCAGGGAGGGAAGAGTGCAACCAATGATCCTCTGCGCGGTGTTAATAATCCACTGTATTCTCTTTCTCTCTGCCTCAGTACAGCTACAGTACCATACTGAAATACAGTATGTCAGCAGGCTCTCCACTGCAGAGCGATAGAAGGTCTCCAGCAGCTTCTCCTTTAAGTTGTTCCTCTTTAATACTCTCAAGAAGTGAAGGCGCTGCTGTGCCTTCTTGATGATTGCTGTGGTGTTGGCTGACCATTTGAGGTCTGCTGAGATGGTTGTGCCAAGGAATTTGAATGTTTGAACCCTCTCTACGCAGTCTCCATTGATGTAGAGGGGAGCGGGGTCTGCCCTGTGCCTTCTAAAGTCGAGGATGATTTCCTTTGTTTTGGTGGTATTTAGTGTCAGGTTATTGGCTAAACACCACTCTGACAATCTCAGGATCTCATTTCTGTAGGCAGCCTCATCCCCCTTTGAAATTAGTCCCACCACTGTAGTATCATCTGCAAATTTGATGATGTTGTTCTGGTGGTGGACTGGGCGGCAGTCATGCGTATACAGAGAGTACAGAATTGGGCTCAGCACGCACCCTTGAGGGGAGCCGGTGCTGAGCGTGCGGGTGGAAGAGAAATGAGGACCGATTTTAACAGTCTGAGGGCGGTCCGTCAGGAAATTCCTGATCCAATTACAGGTGAGTAAAGGGAAGCCCAGATCTGTGAGTTTGCAGAAGAGGATGTCCAGTATGATAGTATTAAATGCTGAGCTATAGTCAATGAAAAGCATCCTCACATAGCTCTCCTGATGTTCCAAATGGCACAGCGCATTATGGAGAGCTATGGCTATTGCATCCTCAGTTGATCTGTTAGCTCTATAAGCAAACTGATGTTCATCAAAAGTGAAGGGGAGGCAGGTTTTCAGATGTTGCAACACCAGCCTCTCAAGGCACTTTGTGATGATCGGTGTAAGGGCAATGGAGTGATAGTCATTGAGGTTATCTGTGGCTGATTTCTTTGGTATGGGGATAATTATGGAGGATTTCAAGCAGGATGGAATTAAAGCTTGTGTCAGAGAGAGGTTGAAGAGGTTTGTGAAGACTCCTGAGAGCTGGTTAGCACATCCCTTGAGCACCTTCCCTGGGATGCCATCAGGGCCAGAAGCTTTCAGTGTGTTCACTGTTCTAAGCACCCGCCTCACTTCATGCTACTGGACAGTGAGTGAGGGGGTACCAGAGTCTGTTGTAGACTGAAGTGGTGTGATATTTTGCAGCTGTGGTTTATCAAAACGAGCAAAGAATCAGTTCAGTTCCTCTGCTAGTGGAGCCGAGCTGTTTCCAGCTACACAGCTGCTGCCTCTGAAATTTGTTAGGTGCTGGAATCCCTGCCATACCTGTCGTGGTTTACCGTCTGTGAAATGATCTTCTACCTTATTTTTGTAGTCCCTCTTTGCATCCTTAATTCCTCTCTTCAGGTTGGCTCTAGCAGCACTGTAAAGAGCTCTATCACCTGACCTGAAAGCAGCTTTCCGATCTTTGAGGAGCTTATAGACTTGGCTGGTCATCCAAGGCTTCTGGTTTGGAAAAACCCGGATGATTTTATTCACTGTGACGTTGTCCATACAGTACTTGATGTAGGCCAGTACCGCCTCAGTGTGAACAGCCAGGTCATGATGTTTAAAGACTTCCCAATCAGTGTGTAAAAAACAGTCCTGGAGCTGAGAGAGTGCATTTTCGGGCCAAATAGAAACAGTTCTTGAATATTTTTCACATCAATGCGTTCAAATGCCATTTACTATTATCTATTTTCTGTAAATTCTGAAACGTGGTTACTGTATTTTTTACAGCATGACAAATAAACACCTGCCGATAATTTACCATGAAATGTTTTTTATAGTGTAGGGCAGGGTTTGGCACTCTATGGCACGTTTGCGTAATCACTGGCACACTAGCAATGGCTAGAGAGGAGTAGATACCGCTCCTGCATTCCAATCTACGTCTTGATGTAATCCTACTTTATGATCACAGTGTGTTTTCATCAGCTGAATGGGGGGCTAAACAAAAAGTTAAAATGTGACGAGACTGCAGTATACCCAACAGACTTTGTGCATCACGAGCTAGCAGAGCTTCACTTGTGGTTAAGCGTGAGTAAACGCACCCACTTTGCCTCGGACAGGCTGTGCGGATGGCAGCCTTCATTCCATGTTTCATTTGTTTCTTTTTGCTTTCAAAACAACACGTCATGTAATAAGCAAAATACCACATTTAATCCTTGAAATTTCCAACCCATTACAGATACACCCTCCTTAAACCATGGTCACACTCAAAATGACATTAAACAATTCAAAAAGAAAACATAAACCCATATTGTGGGGTTCAAAAATCCGAGTTTATTTAAAATATAAATTAAACCTGGAAATAAAGATTTTGCAGTTGCGATTCACCGAAAAGGACCAAATAGTTGATTGGCTTTTGATGCGCAAAGGTTGCTTGTCAGACTGTATGATTATGAAAACATTGATATTGCCATGGCACACTGTGACATTATGTCTGACTGTACATTACGCATCATAGCCGACTGTGGTCCCAATCAGTGAACGTGACTCACGTTACGGGAACGTTGCAGAATAGAAACAGTGAGATTTGCACGCTGTAACAGACACACAGACTCCTAGATGGCGTAGAACCCAATGGGGTTGTTTGTTGAAAACAAAACAAAGGCAGAGATGAACTTGGGGAATCGTCAAAGGAGCGACGGAGCAGGAACCAGGATAGAGAGCAAAGGAATGTCTTCAGGGAGTAATCAGCGGTAGCAGGTAAGTTAGTCTGTATTCTTAGTCGAGACCTGATGAAGAGTGAAAGGAGGATCGGGCTTGATGATTGATGCAGTGACGAGGGACAGGTGCAGACGATCAGAATTCGGGGGAGAGGGATGGTAGAGTATTAGTACTGGGAGTGTCCGGTAGACCTGTGACACCCGCCACGGAGGAGCATTTTTCTCTCTCTCTGAAAGTCAGGACATCAGCATTTCCATTGCTCCAATACCACTCCATCATGAGCATTGGCTAACATTTACAAGAAAGATGGATTTAGTCAAATATGCCTTTATGCTTGATCACAAATACAGAATATCACAGCCGTTGAGAATGAACGCGAGAGCAGGAGGTAGCCTACAGTAATAGTAAGCTACCAAAAGCAAATATTCAGTGTGGAAATAAAAGGTCTTGTGGCCCGAAAAATGACAAACTTCTCCATTCACATTGTCAACCAGCTTGAGGAGCCACACCACTCCCTCTTTTCCGCAGACAGACACACGACCACGGCCCATCTTTCTCCTCCGGCGGGCTGGTGGGTTGGCTACAAAATGGGCCGAATGGGCCGCAATAAGCTAAAATGAGCTGCCGCGTTACGCATAACAGACCACAAAACAGCGCCGCGCAATGCATAAAAGGACAGCGAACACCACCCCCCCCCCCCCAAGAACTTTTGAGCCAGTTGCTATATAAACTCCCGGGCCGATTTCTCTTCACAGTCCAGCCCTGGTGGTAAACCCCACAACTCCAACATTACAGAAACTCTTCTAAATCTCAACAGAACATTAAATACATACAAATCTCCACCTTTATTCATCTTGCACCAAGACACATAAAATTGCTCTTAATTTTAACATTTACTCTCTCCATCAAGTCTCATGCAAAGCATGCTGGGAAAAACATCCACAGTAAAATACTGTACATTTACAGTTCACTGCCGTTTATATTATTAAATGTTAAAAAGTTTAAATAGGAGCCTTATGTAACTACAAATATCTGTTTTTCTCGTTATCTGCTTTTTAATTATTTATTTTTAGTCTACAATGTTAAACACTGAAACTACAAAAGGCCTACACATAATAATTCCAGCAGCAATAATTAAATTAATATACATGCACTGACAGTGCACAGTGTTACTAACACAAAACACCATCCTGGTAACACGTGTGACCCTAAAATGAAGTAATAAACATGAACTAAACTGCATATAATATAGCACAGAGCACCCCATTGTACATAACAGATATAAAAGTTAATAAGATGAAACATAAAATAAAATGAAATGATGGCTCATGTAGGGAATTCTGGGAATGCCCAATTATTCTTTACACCATGATTTTAACAAAAGTCTACCATAAAAGTACATGTAATTTCTTGTTAGACATTTTTACCATTATATGGTACTTTTACATCTAAAAACACTTTTTTATAATATTTTAATGTAAAATTACATGCATTATCTTATTTAAATGTATTATAATTTGTATATATTAAGGTTACTTCCTGTTAACCAATTAAAGTTTTTTTACAGTAGCATTTTTGCATTCTTTTTCTGTTAAATTACAGATTTGTTTTTACAGTTATATGTAACAGGGTTAAAAATGTTACTGTAAATGTTATGATTTTCACCAAAATTGCTGTGTTTTTGTTCAGTTAATTATTGCTGTGGGACCTCTGGTGGCGACATTAAGTAATTAGTGGGTTGTTCACCTTTTACCTGTGAAACCACTCCCCTTCCCCCTGCAGAGAAGTGTATCTCATGCTGACAGGGGGTAGGTAAAATGTGCTGCGGTAAAATTAGATTATTTTTGTAACATAATACATGTTTATCTCACAAATAATGTTACATTGAAAGTTCAGTGATGTTGTGTAACGAAATGTTAATCAATTGTGATCGTATTTGACCAACTTTGTGAAGTTTATACGTAATTTACTCATCATTTGCATAGCATGGCTGACAACATCTTTTTCAAATGTAGGTGAATCTCTTATTTCTCTTTGTTCTTTTAGATAAATTATACTGTATGTCTAAATGCTCACTGTGCCGCCAGAGGAAATATTTTTCTCCTTGTGTTACAGAAATAAACACATTGCATGAAACGCAAATCCTGTTGTCCGCCTGGTTATTTGAGTGCTGTCGGATAAGTAGCGTTACATATAGAAATCCCAACATAAATGGATTAATTAAACTTGTATACTACATTTCTATAGTTAGTGTTTTTCACTAAGTGAAATATTGTTGTCATGTTTAGATGTGTTTTTGTTCATGTTTTGATTCCATGTCTATTATTTTGAATAATTTAGTTCCTGTTTCCCTAGTCATGTGATGTCCTGTTTTCCTTCCATGTTCATACTCTGTCTTGTTTTCATTGGTTTATTGTTGTTATCAGTTCTAGTTCGTCATTGGTTTCGTTTAATTGTCTTGTTATCTTGTTTAGTCTTCTGTTTGATCATTGGTTTATGTTCCACCATGTCATGTATTTAAGCCCTCATGTTTACCATTGTCCTTTTCTAGTATTGAATGTGAATGTGTATATAACTTTGTTGTTTTGTGCCAAGCCAAGTCTAGTTTTTGCTAGTTCATAGTCAAGTTTATGTTTTGTAGTCAAGTCTAGTCAAGGTCAGTTCATGTTTTGTTTTGTTTTCACATTTGATATATCACTCTTCAAGTAATAAACTGCACTTGGGTTCCTTCATCTTCACATCTTCGTCATCGTCTTCATCATTGTCCTTGCCAGCATCATTAAAGAATACTAGACTGCCCATAATGGACCCAGCAATTTGGCTCCTGCACCTACGTCAGTGGAATAGGTCCCTGGAGGAATATGTGGGGGACTTCTGCTCTCTGGCCAGCGAGGATGACTTTAATGAGGTAGCCCTCAGTCTGGTTCAGTGTATCGACCTTGCCCTGAGGATTGATGGTTCTGCATTCACTGTGGGGGAGGCGGATGCCAAGCCAGCATCCCACGTCATGGTCGACGAGCCAGCGTCCCATGTCATGGTCGACGGGTCGATGAGCCAGCGTCCCACGTCATTGTCAACGAGCCAGCGTCCCATGCCACGGCCAACACCCATGCCTGCCATAGCCTACGAGCCAATGCCCACGCCTGCCACGGCCAATGAGCTGGAAGCTTTGTCTGTCCCAAAGCCAGCGTTACCAGCCTCGTCTGTCAGAGCCTGCACCACCAACTTCGGCCTAACGGAGGAGGAGGAGAAGGGATTTCATCTCTGTGTCTTAGCCTGTGTTCATGACCACAGAGGTCGTTCCCAAGACTCTGTCCATGCCCACGACCACAGAGGTCATTCCCGAGGCTCTGTCCATGCCCACAATCACAGATGTCATTCCCGAGACTCTGTCCATGCCCACAACTACAGAGATTGCTCCCAAGACTCTGTCCACACCCACGACAACAGAAATCTTTCCCGAGTCTCAGTCCTCGCCCCTGACCACAGAGGTCGTTCCTGAGACTCTGTTCAGGCCCACGACCACAGAGGTCATTCCTGGGACTCTGTTCATGCCCACGACCACAGAGGTTGCTCCTGAGTCTCTGTTCATGTTCACGACCACAGAGGTCGCTCCCAAGACTCTGTTCACACCCACGAATACAGAAGTAGCTCCCGAGTCTCAGTCCCTGCCCATGTATATGACTTAGATAAATTTTCCACTTATAAATTTTATTTGATGACAGATGCTCTGGCACCCAAAATGCAATTAACAATAGTGGCTGGAGTCACTATTTCCACATTCCTTACAATAGAATCGGCAATAACAAGGGCTCTTTCAACATGATTCTCAGTGGGTGTATCACTGAGTGGAGTGAATCGATTGGAAACCCTAACAGGAACTGGAGAGTGGTGTCTCTTTTGCTGAGCGAGTATGCCACCGAGAAGTCACCCAAATGCCCTGCTGCGGGGGCTCTATAATTTTCAATTTCAATTTAAAAGTACTTTATTGGCATGATTGTGTTTACATACAATATTGCCAAAGCATTAATATACAAAACAGATAATGACAAGACAAATAATAATAATAAAATGGTAACAAATAGCAATAAAGATAGAATTAAAATAAGGTGCCAGGTAATGAATCAAATAAAATAAAAACTATAATAACAATACACACTATACAATATAAAATAAAATAAGCATTTAACACGACATTATGAACATAAGAGAATAAAAGTACTGTGAATGAAGTACATTAAGGCAGTAATTGGTTTCTGAGGAGGTGGAGCTCAAAAATGAATTTAGCTGCAACTGATGCATGATGGTCCTCCCCCAGTAACACCAGCATCTGATCGGTTTCTGCCAAACTGGTTTGAGAATTTGTGGAGGTATTTCTCTCTCAACTCTGTAAATTTCTCACAGTGAAGGAGAAAGTGTGTGTCTGTCTCGACCTCACCCATGTCACAGTGAGCACAGACTCGTTCTTGCTTTGGAAGCCATGTTTGTTTGTGTCTGCCTTTTTCTATGGCCAGACTGTGATCACTGAGTCTATATATGGTGAGGATCGGTCTCTGTTTTGGATCTCTTATAGTGTCGAGATATTCTGCCAGATTATATGTTCTGTTTAGGGCCCGATAACATTCCAATTTGCTTTGGTTTTTACTTTCATTTTCCCAATGGTCCAAATATCAATTTTTGCTTTCTTTTATGATCTGGTTTTGTTCAGCAGTGCTGGTCTGAAACTGGTGTTTGTTAGTTGTTAGTGGGTTTGTGAGTTTCAGAGCCAGCTGACAAAGGGGACTGGTTTTAGGCTTCAGCTCTTGGGTTTTAAGGGCTTCATGTTGCAGTGTGTTAGGGGAACTTGAATTGAGGTGTGTCGTTTTTCAATATGTATTATAAGGGGGTATCTGCCTAGTTCGGCCCGGCATGCATTAGTAGGTGTTCTTCTCTGAACTCTTAGAATGTTTCTACGGAATTCTGCATGCAGGGATTCTATGGGGTGTTTGTCCCATCTCGAGAAATCTGCCAGACAGAGTGGACCCCAAACCTCACATCCATACAGAGCAATAGGCATTATAATACTATCAAAGATCTTACACCAGATTGTTACAGGAATGTCAACTTGGGTAAATTTGCCCCTAATAGCATAGAATGCTCTTCTATCTTTCTCTTTTAGTGCATTCACTGCCAGACCAAAACCCCCTGAAGCAGGTAGTCGTAGTTTCGGGTGTGTTCTATTGTAGTGTTCCCCAGAGTGAATGTGTATCTGGTGTCCTGTAATCTGGCTTTTTTCATCATAATTTTAGTTTTTTTCAGACAGACTGTCAGGGCCCAGTTCTGACAGAAGTTCTCCAGCAGGTCCAGGAGCTGCTGTAGTCCTTGTGCAGTAGCTGACAGCAGCACCAGATCATCTGCATAGAGAAGAACTTTAACTTCAGAATGATTTGAGACCGGGTGTTGCATATTGTTCTAGTAGCACTGCTAACTCATTAATGTAAGTGTTGAACAGAGTTGGACTAAAACTGCAGCCCTGTCTCACTCCTCGCCCTTGAGTGAAGAATTCTGCTCTTTTATTGCCAATTTTAACTGCGCACCTGTTGTCTGAATGCATAGATTTGTTAGTGTTGTACATTTTACCCCCAATTCCGGATTGTATAATTTTATAATATAGACCATCATGCCAGATGGAATCGAATGCTTTTTTAAAATCAACAAAGCATGCATACATTTTGCCTTTGCTTTTTTGATGCATGTGCTGGTTGACTATTGTGTGTAGTGTGTGAATGTGGTTGGTGGTTTGGTAGGAATCCAGTCTGACTCTTACTCAAGACATTATGCTTGGTAAGGAAGGCCTGTATCTGGGCGTTCAGGATACAGCAGAAACTCTTCCCCAGATTGCTGCTCACACAAATGCCTTGGTAGTTATTGGGGTCGAATTTGTCTCCACTCTTATATAATGGGTGAATTAAGCCCATATTCCAGGTATCAGGAAAGTAGCCAGACTGCAGAACCAGATTGAAGAGTTTTAACAAGGCCTCCTGCATTACTGCTGGACTGTGCTTCAGCATTTCTGTTCTAATATTGTCTAAACCACATGCCTTTCTGGGTTTTAGTTTCTTAAGTGCATCTGCCAATTCTTTTCTGCTAATCTGATAGTCTAAAGGGTTTTAGTTATTTTTTATTGTAGATTCCAATTGACTCAGGTGTGAGATTTTCTGGAGAAATTTATTTGAATAAGTTTTTAAAATAGTCTTTCCATAATTCTCCATTTTGTATGGCAATGTCCTGACTCTGTTGTTTTCTCAGACTGTTCCATTTTCCCCAGAACTGATTATTATTAATTGAGTCTTCAATTTCATTAAGAGTGTGGGTTAGGTGTTGTTGCTTTTTGTGGCGTATTGTATTTTTATAATCCCTGAGTGCTTCACAATAGTTTTGTCTGGTTTCAGATTTGTGTGGTTCTCTGTGTTTTTGGTTAGAGAGCTGTCTGAGTAGTTTTCTTTTAATTTTACATTCTTTATCGAACCAAATTTCATCTCCAGTTTTAAGTTTAATTTTCTTGTTTGTACGGAGTAAATTTGCTTTGATTGAGCACCTTTGATAAATTTTATTTATTTGTTGTACTAATTGACGTCAATCTTGTTAGCCATAAACCATGTTGTTTGAAATCTGTTGATTAGGTTGGACATTTCTTTGGTGTTAATTGCACTAAGGAATTCAGACTCATATTTTGGGGACCATTTGTATGTTGGGTTTAGTTTGAACAGGTTGCTGGGCCCTTGGTCTGTTCTATGGGGTTGGATTGAAATTTAGAAACACATTAATTTGACAGTGGTCTGATAAGGTAGACCGTGGTCTGACACTGAATGCAAGTATGTAGAAATACCACGAAAATCGTTCTGTACCTCGCTTCCAGTGACTTTGCGTGCCATATGTAGATGCAGTCCTCGCTGCTCTCAGGCGTTGCCTCGTTGCAAAAGGAAGTAACATGCAACTTGAAACTGCGGCCATACAATCTCCATCTCGCTGGACGAGTTGAGATTACATTGTGTTCCACCGAACACTTTAACGGATCCGAAGGAAAACGATAGGATATTTAGGTGTGTTATTCTTGTGGATCAAGTTTATTGTTTGTACAGTTTACGGACCGCGGAGTCCGCTCATTTGTTGCTAATAATACTCAAGCTATTGATGTAACAATCTGTTATCACAAATGAGAGTTTGCTGTGTTGTAATCCAACCACGTTGGCTGTTGTGTATTTACGCCATCGCGGATGAGACCGGCACACTGTGTTTATCCATAACAGTTGCCTTCTCTCCCACAATCGCGAAACCGGCTTCGGCGCCGCCACTTTCACTCTCTCTGTCGTGCTAACCACACACACACACACACACACATACAGAAGTCGTACAAGCGAAAGACATGCCGCACACGGGCAGACGCCATTAACCGGCTTCTCTCTGCACACATTCGCGGCCATACTCTCTGGCCGGAAATCTCACGTTACGTACTCTCCATGAAGAGTCACGTCCGCCATTTCGTGCGTGTCACTCCTCACACACACACACACACACACACACACACACACACACAGTCCTCTCATGTGTTATAGGCTTATTTTGGTTACCATATTTCTGGGTTTATTTGTTGTACTAATTGACGTCGATCTTGTTAGCTTTAAACCATGTTGTTTGAAATCTGTTGATTAGGTTGGACATTTCTTTGGTGTTAATTGCACTAAGGAATTCAGACTCATATTTTGGGGACCATTTGTATGTTGGGTTTAGTTTGAACAGGTTGCTGGGCCCTTGGTCTGTTCTATGGGGTTGGATTGAAATTTAGAAACACATTAATTTGACAGTGGTCTGATAAGGTAGACCGTGGTCTGACAGTGAATGCAAGTATGTAGAAATACCACGAAAATCGTTCTGTACCTCGCTTCCAGTGACTTTGCTTGCCATATGTAGATGCAGTCCTCGCTGCTCTCAGGCGTTGCCTCGTTGCAAAAGGAAGTAACATGCAACTTGAAACTGCGGCCATACAATCTCCATCTCGCTGGACGAGTTGAGATTACATTGTGTTCCACCGAACACTTTAATGGATCCGAAGGAAAATGCTGAGCAATCCGCATCTTCATCTGTTTGCCTGCAGAAGTGAAGAAAGAAGGATCCCCTTTCCTCTTCAATCAAGTTAACGTCGCTGATTTCTCCGCCAGCCGTCGAGAATCAGCAGCCACCAGCCAACAGAGCGAGATAATGGCCTCCCGTCATTACTCAAGCCTCGAGGAACCGAGTCGGAGTCAAACGACGGATGAACACACATTCTGCATGCGCCCTCAAGCGATACAAGTAAGAGGTTACGTCGGGGCAGAGATAGGATATTTAGGTGTGTTATTCTTGTGGATCAAGTTTATTGTTTGTACAGTTTACGGACCGCGGAGTCCGCTCATTTGTTGCTAATAATACTCAAGCTATTGATGTAACAAACTGTTATCACAAATGAGAGTTTGCTGTGTTGTAATCCAACCACGTTGGCTGTTGTGTATTTACGCCATCGCGGATGAGACCGGCACACTGTGTTTATCCATAACAGTTGCCTTCTCTCCCACAATCGCGAAACTGGCTTCGGCGCCGCCACTTTCACTCTCTCTGTCGTGCTAACCACACACACACACACACACACATACAGAAGTCGTACAAGCGAAAGACACGCCGCACGCGGGCAGACGCCATTAACCGGATTCTCTCCGCACACATTCGCGGCCATACTCTCTGGCCGGAAATCTCACGTTACGTACTCTCCATGAAGAGTCACGTCCGCCATTTCGTGCGTGTCACTCCTCACACACACACACACACACACACACACACACACACACACACACACACACACACACACACACACACACACACACACACACACATACAGTCCTCTCATGTGTTATAGGCTTATTTTGGTTACCATATCTAATCATGTCACTGTTTAGTTTGTCGTTGAATGTCGAAAGTTTATTGACTGCTTTGTATTGATTATTAATTGATATTATATTTTCAATAAAATTTGTTATAATTAAAAGAGAAGTGTTTTGGTTTGTTTTGCATACACTTGTGTCAAAGGCTGGCAGGGGATGCCAGTGCTCGAATTCAACCCTTCGTTGTTCCCTTTTTAATCTTGATGATCTACGGACATCAATTTCCCTAAGAGAACATTCTAGCATTGAGACTGTTATACTGTCTGGTTATTAGTCCCTGATTCTAGGGTGGTGCCCCGTCTACATTAATCCTAATTAATATTCTATTGATTTTGATAATTGACAATTATCTTTGATGATCGTTGAATTTGAAGGATCAATAAGCTAGTGTTAAGTCTAATGAATGTTTAATTAATTTTAATAATTCATTATTATTTTGATAATAATTAATATTATGTTAAATTTGATGATTGTTGATTTAAAGGATTAAAAAAAGCTAACATTGATTTTAATCAATGTTCTATTGATTTTAATCATTTATATTTATCTATGATAATTATTAATTATTGCTAAAAACCAAACCCGCTCCTAAACTCTGAGCCCTACAGAGTCCTTGAATATTACGCTGTGAAAGAAGTCATAGTGAAATAAAGTGTTTTGGTGGTCCAGATGGCTTACCCCAGTATTCTACAGATGAGATGTAGAAGATGTTTCACCTCTGTAATGTCTGAGGAGTCTGTGTGTATTTTGCCCTTCACTACATCAGCATAAGTGAGCTGCTGTGATTGCGGAAATGGCTGTGCTGTTCTGTCCAGTGCCTCCTGTTGTTGTGTGTGAGGGTTCATGTTTGTAGGTTGACTGGAGCTGGGCTGAGAGTTTGGTTGGGCTTCAGTGTGTTGTGGTCTGGTTGGTTGCTCTCTTATTGGAGTGTGTCTGGTTTTTGGGCCCCTTTGTGTAATTGAAAGTTGGTTGCCGCGATGACTGTTGGAACTTGTAAGCCGACGTTGTGAGGGTGCAGATTGGAAATTTCTGCAGAGTAATGAATCTTTTGGGTTTTTAGCAAAGACTCTTACACTCTCCTGTTAGACTTGGGTGGTGGGCAGCATTGATGGCCGTAAGGCTGGAACATGCAGTTGTTATCCTCTGGTTGATGCTATTGATCAGGTTGGCAGGGTAGTCCTTCCTGTGTACCAGGGTTGAGATGGTGATGTTGGCCTGCGGGAATTCCCTGCGAGCCTTCTTAGCCACTCTTATGACACTATCTGCAACTCTTTCCCTCTGGGTATAGAGGTCGTTGGTTCCTGTGTGGATGATAATGTTCTGTGAGTTGTGCAGAGTGGCTTGACAGAGGATTTGGAGTGCGCTGTTTGTTGTGGGGCACCAGAATTTGCCAACGGTCTACATCTGCATCTACATCCGGAACCCATTTCCCTTAACGGGGCAAGGGCTGCCTCTGTGAACTTTGTGAAGATGCAAGGGGACAGGGACAGGCCGAAGGGGAGGACATTGAACTGATACGGCTGACTTTTGAATGCGAACTGCAGAGAGTGTCTGTATCGAGGTCAAATTGGGACGAGAAAGTACGCATCCTTCAGGTCTATTGCCACGAAACAATCTCGATGCCAGATGCATGTCAAAACGTGCTTCTGCATCATCATCTTGAACGGGAGTCTGTTCGAGGCCCAGTTCAGAACTCGAGGTCCAGTATTGGCCGCAACCCACCACCCTTTTGCTTGAATCATAAAGCCGAGTCGGATGGTTCTGGCCAACCAGTGCGATGTGTTGGAAAGCAATAGCCACATTCCAAACTCTGGGCAAGGGGCACTAATGGAAGGATCACATCCAACATACCTGGAGGTGGGGCCTCACAGCGGGGGAGGAGCAGGGAATGTGGCATCGGGGAGCGATGCTCTTACCCGAGGCAGCTGCACTGTTCCTCAAAGCACTTTCTTGCTCTGCTACCTGGCGTAAGGTGGGCCGGCGACAGAGGAGGAGGATCTCTTGGACCATCCTCGAGACCACCGGCTGGCTGGGGTTGTGGATTATGTGACGAAGTAGGACATGTAAAGGTGGAGAGCCGTGTTCATGAGGATCTGGTTGCGCATGCTCGGTGTCTGGTCGCCAAGGTGACTGCAAAGGTATGCACCGACGGTATGACTCGAAGAGGGAGTAAACAACTCTTTTTTTGACAATATGTGTACTGCAGCCCATGTGTGGTGCGGCGAACACAAAATAAATGGGGAACAAAATATTCTCATCCCGGCCCTCCACCGGGGGATTGAGTGGTCTGCTTGTCAGCTCCAGATTTCTGGCAGTCGTCTCCTTCCTCTGGTCTCCCATTTCAGGTGTGCTCTTGGGGGACTTAGTGGTGGGTAGAGAGGTGGGTGTCTCTACTCTGGGGCCGAGAGCTTGGTTCAGGCTGGGGCAGAGCAGCTTGGACTTGTGTCACTGAAGAGGGGCACCCTTGGTGAAAAGACAGGGTGTTTGCTCTTGAACCGAACCGGGGTGCTGGATGACCTCAGTCTGTTGCTTCACCTCCGAAAACTGCTGGGCGAAGTCCTCGACGGTGTCACCGAAAAGGCCAACCTTGGAGACAGGCACGTTCAGGAAACGTGCCTTGTCCGAATCCTTCATCTCAACCAAGTCCGTCCACAGGTGGTGCTCCTGGACCACAAGAGTGGACATCGTCTGCCCGAGACCTTCATCGCACGGATGGTGAGATCGGTCATAGAGCGTGTTTCTTGTAGCACACTGGGATCAGAGCTACCCTCGTGCAGCTCTTTTAGCACCTTGGACTGATGGACCTGTAATAGGGCCATGACGTGCAGAGGAGGAGTCCTGACCAGTAGCACTGTAGGCTTTGGGAAAGGAGTGTCGGGCACCTCCGCCATGTGGCGATGCTCAGCGGGCACAGTTGTGCCGCGATCACTTTATCCACCTGGGGAATCGCGGCATCACCCTCAGGCTGCTCCGCAGTCAAGGGAAGTTCGAGTGGGCGAGCTGAAGGATCGGGTTTGGGAAGCGATAGGTGGCTTCCCCGACCTCATCAGTTCATCATGCACCTCTGGGAAAAAGGGCTGTGGCTGCGAGTTGTGTGTCGACCCGAAGAAACCGGCCATCAGGCCACAAGTGCTCAGGGGCAAGTGGATGGTTCCACTAGTCCGACACTCATGGTGGCCTGGGCCAGCTCCACGTTGCCCTCAGACTGAGTCACCACACCCGAAGGCGCCAGCCCAGTTGAGTCCTAAGCGTCTGACATCACCAAGGTGCTCTCCGATTCAGCGATCTACATCTCATCCAACCCGTGAGTTCCAAAAGAGATATTAGGCTGGCACTGAGGAAAGCTGCCTGTCTCATCCCCGAACTGGATGGGAGCAAACGAGCATACCAGGGAATAAGCGGTCCACGAGGGATTACCCGGCGGAACCGTACCCATAGAAGCCCCTGAATCAGAGGGGCTTTCAGAATCTCCCCACCGAACGGGGCATCAGGAGAGGACACGTTGTTATAACTCGTTGTGGCTTTTTTATTTACTTTGATTAATTTTCCACATACAGTTGATTAATCCACACATAACAGGTTATAAACCTGTAGACATAAAGACAATGGTGTAAATGACAACACTGATAACCACATACACAATATACCATAAATTCTGAATAATACATAAATAAATATAAATTTCAATATAGCCAATATTATAAACATTATGGAATAATATATAATATATTATGGAATTTAATCAACATTCAATACTATAAATTATTATAATATACTTTGTGTGAAACTGTTGCATTTCTGTGTTTAAAATGTATATGCTTTGTTTAGTCATTAAGTTTAAACACTCACCAAATATACAACAATGTCAATGTTATACATTAAACCAATCGCCCAAACCCACAAAAGGTGTTCTCAGTGTGTTGGCCCAAAGTGAAACCAGTGAGTGTAGTTTTAAGTAGTAATGCTGAGCATAGTAATCCATTATCAAATGTAAAGCGATTAACTACATTACCCATCCGGCACCACAAACAGGAAGTAACTCGTGTGACAGTGAAACGCTCCAAATCCAAACATTCACTTAAAATATAACCACGGATACTATAAAGCCGACAACGTTAAACCTCAGGCCACAAACAAGGTTTTATCAGGCATACAAGTCGCGCACATACAGCGGCAGTACAGCGGTAGTGCAAACAAACTTAAACCCGCAGCTCAATGGATAGAAACAGCAGCTTACCGGTGGAGCATCTCTCCTGACGAGACAACATGCCAAAACTAGTACTCGCTCCTGCTTATAGCCCGTACTCATTCATTACTGGATTCAAACACACCGGTTAGGGATTTTTTACTGGTCCACGTTTCAACTCTTGACTGGCCCGTCCTTCAATCAGGAAAGTTAATCAATCATTCAATTATTGCTGCTGAACACCCGTGACGTAGTGAACACGACACCTCCCACTTGACCGACTAATCATGTGATTCAAGGCGGTCACAGACAAAACGTTACATTACACAACACATTTTTTTTTTTCTTCATAAAGAATAGAACGCCATTGTCACTGTTCAGACACCTTCACTGACAGATGCATGGTATTCTGTCAGGTTTGTTCATACGGGGTATGTACTCTTCATTCTTCGTGAATGGTGCAAGTGGTAGCGAGGGCAGCATAGAGGTTTAGGAGTCACTGGTCTTCCACAGGGATGAGGACTACCAGTCTCCTCACGTCTCTCCGTAGGATGACTGACGTCAGCTGCTGAGGGTTTCTCTTAAGTTGCCCAACTATTAGGGAGGCAGGGGGGCCTGCACACGTATTAACGTCTGCATCTCTCACAAGTCCTTTCTTGTCAGGGTACATGGCCTGGATCCGTCCGAGCCGGAATTGCCCTCGCAGTGCATTTTGATCAGCAATCCAAACAATGTCACCGATTGCTACATTCCTTTGGGTCCGGTGCCACTTTGGCCGAACGAATAAGTTAGGTCCGGCAAGTTCAATCTGCCCAAGCCCAATCTGGATGGATCTGAGACGGCGCCAGGGATGGGTACACAAGTCAATTCCTCTTGTATCTCCTCCTTGCCTGGTCCTCCCGAGAAGCAGAGTATTGGGGGTCAAATACTCTATAGAGTCTTCTTGTTCTTGTGCCCTGGCGTCAATCGGCCTTTCATTGGTGAGGTTAGCTGCCTGGTAGAAGAGGGTTTGGAGTTCACCCCAGGTGAGTGAGCTTGTTGTCCCTCCAAGGCTAGTGAGAACCCTTTTTATGAGCTTAACTGCAGCTTCCGCAGCCCCATTGCGATGAGGTGCGTCCGCCGGATGAAAGTTCCATGCCCACACTGTCCCATTCTTGGCGACTTTGTCCTCTACGGATGCTTCCCGTATGGTAGCCAAGTACCCATGCAAGTTTTGTAGGGCAGGTTTAGCTCCAATGAAACTGGTTCCCCTATCTGACCACAATTTTCTGGGATGGCCTCTCAATGCTACAAAGCGAAAGTAAGTTTGGAGAAAGCTTTCGGATGATTGGTCGTCAACGAGGTCCACATGAACTGCCCTTGATGCCATGCAACAGAATACTATGCCCCAGACTTTCTTTCCTGTTCTTTTCTTAACAGCATCCTTGATTTCAAAAGGGCCAAAGAGGTCAAGTGTGGTATACTCAAATGGGTTAGCACGCTGTGAGCGTTCTGGCGGCAGATCACTCATCGTCTGCTGGCATGTCTTCCCTTTCAGTTTGCGACATGTAATACAGTCGTTCGCAACTTTCTTTACTATCCTCCGACCTTGCACAATCCATGCTTTCCTCCTGGTGCGCAGAAGTGTGGCAGCAACACCTTCATGGTTCTCATTATGAGCTTCTCTTGACAGTAGTGTTGCGAGCCATGAACGAAATGGAATTAAAGGAACAGCTGTTCCATCTTCTTTCCAGCACTGGATTCGTCCTCCACGAGAAGGATTCCTGTGGTCTCGTACTTGTGGACCACAAAGCGGTTCAGTGTTGAGTCCAGGAACTGACTGCCATCTTGGGCTGCGAGGACCAGGTCTCGGAAGGCTTGCGCTCTCTCCTCAGTAGACACGATAGAGTGGTTTGCCTCCCACTTTGATGAGTCTGGTGCCTGGCGTTTTCTCAGCCAGGTTTCTGCAGCCCGTCGAGTCCAGGCTATGGAACCACACAGCTTGGACAGAGAACTGAAACGTTGAGGTTCCACAAGACGCACCAGTCCAATTGCCCAGGGCCTCCTCTGTCTGTCTGCCGCTGATGTCGCACCCAGGACAGCTGGTGATGTCGGTATACCATTAACTCTTTTATGCCTGAGGTTCGCCTTGATGTCAGGCCCGTCGAGGCTAGTTTTCTCTCCTGACTGGGCCCTAGTGACCACTGCTGAGAAGGCTTTCCGCTGAAGTTTTCCCACATCTTCAGCAGCAGAGGGTATAATCTCCCTGGCCATCTTCATAGGCCAGTCGGTCTTGGGCAATTTCAGAAACTCAGGGCCTTGCTGCCACTCTGACCCTTCGCCAAGTTCTTCAGGAGTTGCACCTCTGGTCAGTATGTCAGCAATATTTCGTCTGCCTTCAATCCACCTCCAATCTTCCACATTTCCGGCTTTCTGAATCTCACCGATTCGATTTGCGAAAAAGGTCTGGAAGCCGTAGCTGTCCTTTTGGATGGCTGCCAGGATTGTTTGGCTGTCCACAAAGCGAATCCATTGCTTGACCTTAATGTGGCAGTGTTTCTCAAAATATTTCTTTAGGCGGGTAGCAAAAACCGCGCCACAAAGCTCCGATTTGATCACATCTCCCTTTTGGTCAAGAGGGGTGAGTTTAGCTTTGGATTCTACCAACTTCACTTCAACTTTATCTCAGGTTTCCCACCGCAGATAGAGTACGGCTCCATAGGAGGATTCGCTTCCATCTGAGAACATGATCCCTGTTGGTGGGCCTATGGCTCCAGGCGGCATGAGGCTTCTCTCAAACTTTACCTGGCCAAGTCTCACGAATTCTTCAAAGAGCGTTATTGCGGCTTCTCGAAGTTTTAGTGAGAGAGGGGCATCCCATGTGTCTTTAGATGGGTTGTCCTTGCCAGCTTCCTGGAATGATTCTCGTACCAACATCACTCCCTTCTGTTTGGCTGGTGAGGCAAGACCAACCGGGTCGTATAATGCGGCAATCTGGCTAAGTAGTATGCGTCGGGTAAGGGGATTTGGTGTTCTTTCCCTAACATCCTCCACGCTCAGATTAAATCCTGTCCTCATTTTCCCTCTTTTCTTAGAGAAGTTGATAGAAGTCAGCAACCGAAGCTTGTCAGTCTCAGGTTCATAGCCGAGCCCAAGTGCTTTGTTCTCCCCATCATGCATTTGGTTGGGCAGTACCAGGGTCCTGGGTACAGTTGCTTCAGCAGGGGCTCCACTCCTCCCACTTTGGCGTGATAGAACCCACGGCTTGAGGAAGAAGCATCCCGCTTCCAAAATCTCCTCCACCCCTTTGGTGATCCTTTCCAGCGTCTTGAGGTCATTGTGTGAGGTCAGGATATCATCCACATAGCTGTCCTCAGTCAAAGCTCGCCGTTCGTCAATCATATTAGCAAACTGAGGAAGGTTGGCCATCTCCTTCATTGCAACTTGGGCGATACAGCCTGCGGGTTTATCACCGATATTAACTCTGACGACTATAAACACCTCAATGTCATCCTCAGGGTTGTCTCTCCAGAGAAAACGGTGGAGGTGAACTTCATCATCTTTCGGCCATACTGAGTTATACATCTTTTTTACATCACCCAGTGCGGCATGAAGTCCACTCCTGAACCTCAAAAGGACACCTCTGATGGGATTGAGTACATCGGGACCCTTGTGAAGGAGATCATTTAGACTTATGCCTCGGAACTCTTGGCTACTATTCCACACAATTCTCACTGGGGTTGAAGAGGAATGAGGGTTCGGTGCAACCAGATGGCTGATGTACCATTTAGGTCCTTCCCAGTTGTTAATTTCCTCCCTTGTGTGTTTTGCAGCAGCCCCTCTTGCAACCATTTCATGTATTTGTTCTTTGTATGCAGCCTTCCACACAGGTTCCTTCTCCAGACGCTTCTCAGTGTTTCTGAAGGTTGCCTCCACAGCCTGCCGATTGTCTGGCAGAGTTGTGAGGTCTGTCTTCCAGGGATAAGCTGCGTCCCAGTGGGGAGAGTTGCTGTGTTTGTCCGCCAGTACGTATGTTCACGGAATTCTTTTATCTTTTCCAGGTCCCGCTCTTCCTTGAGGGTCATTTCTTTTCCTCCAGGGGGGCACATACCACACTTACAGCCGCCACATTGAGGACTGCACGCAGCTCCGATGCTGTCCCACCTGAACCACTCGAAGACCACTTTGTTAGCGGTTGCGGTGCTCCGGACAAGCGCATTTCCTTCCACTTCTTGAGGTATGATGGTTTCTTTATACGCCATCGAGGCTGATCTCATGGTCATTGCAAGGTGAGTTTCAGAGTGGTATACTGCCAGATTGACTGTCTCAATAAGATCGGGATGGGTTCCCCCAACAGTCTTCCCCAGCGGGCCATCCCAGAGGACGAGGTCTCCCACAATTTTGATTGGCTGGGGAACAAGACGACCTTCCCGATGACTGATAAGGAGGTCAATTTTTGTGGGACGAACCAGTTCGTCTCTGGGTACATTGGGGAAGAACTTCTGCTGTTGCTTGGCAGTGACTGGTTGAGTCACCTCCGCGATGTCTTCCAGGCCATAGCAGAGAATTCTATGCTCTGCCACTTCTCCCTTGGGTGTCTTCACTTTCAACCGTAGGGAATATCTTTTGGTAAGGACAGTCTTCTTCATCCCCCCAACTCCATGGACTATAAGCCTGATACTCTCACTGCACAGTCCAAGGCGATCGGCTGTTTCATTGGTGATATAATTGGTGTCAGATGCAAGGTCGATTAGTGAGCCAATAAGGCAACCCGAGTTTGTTGTTACTTCCATCAGCATCATCACCACTGGATGTTCTTGTAGTCCATCTCCAGCCTTGGCACATACGGTTGATGATATTTTGTTTGAGAACACATTCTTGTATTTCTCTCTTTGTTCTGGGGTGAGCTCTGCCAGAAACTCTTCTTGCTTGTTGGTTAGGCCAAGTTTCTTTCCTCCAGTTTTGATGGTGCTCTGCTCCTCACTGCTGCTGTCCTTCTTTGGAATTGGTGGCTTAGGACACAGAAGGTAATTGTGGTCCGACACCCCTCCTTTCCGACAGTCTACTTTTGGGCAGAGGTATCTAGGTGTGCATCCTTTCCCATCCTTAGGGTGGGACCGCAAACACTTGGAGCACAACCCTAGTTTCTTTTTCTTAAAAGATCTTCCTCCCTGAAGACCTTGCACGCAAATAGCTTGCCAGCATGACAGTCATCTTCACAGAAAGTACAGCTGGGATAGTCGTCCTTCTGACCTGCTGCGGATTTAGTGAAAGCCTTCCTCCCTCTCTTATCTGGGTAGTCTGCAGCACCAAAATCTCCTCCACCCCTTTGGTGATCCTTTCCAGCGTCTTGAGGTCATTGTGTGAGGTCAGGATATCATCCACATAGCTGTCCTCAGTCAAAGCTCGCCGTTCTTCAATCATATTAGCAAACTGAGGAAGGTTGGCCGTCTCCTTCATTGCAACTTGGGCGATACAGCCTGCGGGTTTATCACCGATATTAACTCTGACGACTACAAAAACCTCAATGTCATCCTCAGGGTTGTCGCTCCAGAGAAAACGGTGGAGGTGAACTTCATCATCTTTCAGCCATACTGAGTTATACATCTTTTTTACATCACCCAGTGCGGCATGAAGTCCACTCCTGAACCTCAAAAGGACACCTCTGATGGGATTGAGTACATCGGGACCCTTGTGAAGGAGATCATTTAGACTTATGCCTCGGAACTCTTGGCTACTATTCCACACAATTCTCACTGGGGTTGAAGAGGAATGAGGGTTCGGTGCAACCAGATGGCTGATGTACCATTTAGGTCCTTCCCAGTTGTTAATTTCCTCCCTTGTGTGTTTTGCAGCAGCCCCTCTTGCAACCATTTCATGTATTTGTTCTTTGTATGCAGCCTTCCACACAGGTTCCTTCTCCAGACGCTTCTCAGTGTTTCTGAAGGTTGCCTCCACAGCCTGCCGATTTTCTGGCAGAGTTGTGAGGTCTGTCTTCCAGGGATAAGCTGCGTCCCAGTGGGGAGAGTTGCTGTGTTTGTCCGCCAGTACGTATGTTCACGGCATTCTTTTATCTTTTCCAGGTCCCGCTCTTCCTTGAGGGTCATTTCTTTTCCTCCAGGGGGGCACATACCACACTTACAGCCGCCACATTGAGGACTGCACGCAGCTCCGATGCTGTCCCACCTGAACCACTGGAAGACCACTTTGTTAGCGGTTGCGGTGCTCCGGACAAGCGCATTTCCTTCCACTTCTTGAGGTATGATGGTTTCTTTATACGCCATCGAGGCTGATCTCATGGTCATTGCAAGGTGAGTTTCAGAGTGGTATACTGCCAGATTGACTGTCTCAATAAGATCGGGATGGGTTCCCCCAACAGTCTTCCCCAGCGGGCCATCCCAGAGGACGAGTGAAAAGAAAAAAGAGAAAGTGGGTAGCCGTGCTTTTTCAAGGCTGATTTGAGGCTTGAGATTAGAGTTTCCTTTGGTCCTTTCCAGGCTGCTTTGCTGTAAGAGGGGCCGGGTGTTCATGTTCAATGACCCCGTGTACCTTTTGGGCTTCGGGTTGTGATCGGAAGACATGTCAGGGAGAGAGAGGAAAGAAGCATCTTGCATCGGATCCCCAGCCGCGCTGCTATCATCTTCCAGGTTTCTTTCTCTACCCTTTACTTTGTCTGCTTCGTCCTCCTCCAGTTTGTCAGGCAACGCCAGGATCCTCTTCTTTAGTGTCTTGTGGCATGTCCTGAGATCTAACGCCTTCAGACCAGGAACCAATTCCTTCCACTCTACTAACATTTCTCCGAGTTCAACAACCTCTCTTTCAAGAGCTCTATTCCTTAACCTGCGGTCCTTGATTGACTTCCGAGGGTTAACTTCCTCTTCCTCTGCCTGAGTGATGGCCGTCTCAGCTGTATTAACCTGTTTGAAAAACGCCTTCTCTGCGTAACTGGTCCAAAAGGTTTCCTGAGTGGCTACCTTTACCTCAAGGAACCTGTTTTCACACTCCGCTGTCTTCACATCAATTTGATTTGCCGATGCTTGCACCTCTTCATCCGTTGACTCCCTCAGGGCTTCAACATACTCATGTCCCGCGTCTATGACTTTAGAAAAATCCGTCCTGAAAATCTTCCATTCCTTGAGAACTTCAGTCGGTTCCAAGAGCCCCGGTTTGGTGAGAATATGAGCCCTTTTTGTGAATGAAGCCTGTGCTCTTGATCGCACACGTTTAAGCTTCTCCAAGTCTGCCATTTTTCTTCCCTTTGTGTTGCCTAGAGAGCTGTCACACCCAATGTGTATTCACGCTCCTTTATCCTTGATCAACGGGCAGTTTAATTAATGATAAACCTGGGGTTAGTCACCAAATTGAGAAGCCAGCTGATCCTGGGTTGATTGAACTTCCTTAATGAAGCAGTCCGTGGCTGTTTTTTACTGCACTCACTCCAAGTGCAGTGGGCACCGGTTTATAACTGTTCGGTTCTTTCAGAATCTCCCCACCGAACGGGGCATCAGGAGAGGACACGTTGTTATAACTTGTTGTGGCTTTTTTATTTACTTTGATTAATTTTCCACATACAGTTGATTAATCCACACATAACAGGTTATAAACCTGTAGACATAAAGACAATGGTGTAAATGACAACATTGATAACCACATACATAATACCATAAATTCTGAATAATACATAAATAAATATAAATTTCAATATAGCCAATATTACAAACATTATGGAATAATATATAATATATTATGGAATTTAATCAACATTCAATACTATAAATTATTATAATATACTTTGTGTGAAACTGTTGCATTTCTGTGTTTAAAATGTATATGCTTTGTTTAGTCATTAAGTTTAAACACTCACCAAATATACAACAATGTCAATGTTATACATTAAACCAATCGCCCAAACCCACAAAAGGTGTTCTCAGTGTGTTGGCCCAAAGTGAAACCAGTGAGTGTAGTTTTAAGTAGTAATGCTGAGCATAGTAATCCATTATCAAATGTAAAGCGATTAACTACATTACCCATCTGGCACCACAAACAGGAAGTAACTCGTGTGACAGTGAAACGCTCCAAATCCAAACATTCACTTAAAATATAACCACGGATACTATAAAGCCGACAACGTTAAACCTCAGGCCGCAAACAAGGTTTTATCAGTGCGACCAAAGTAACGATTATCAGGCATACAAGTCGCGCACATACAGCGGCAGTACAGCGGTAGCGCAAACAAACTTAAACCCGCAGCTCAATGGATAGAAACAGCAGCTTACCGGTGGCGCATCTCTCCTGACGAGACAACATGCCAAAACTAGTACTCGCTCCTGCTTATAGCCCGTACTCATTCATTACTGGATTCAAACACACCGGTTAGGGATTTATTACTGGTCCATGTTTCAACTCTTGACTGGCCCGTCCTTCAATCAGGGAAGTTAATCAATCATTCAATTATTGCTGCTGAACACCCGTGACGTAGTGAACGCAACACCTTCAGTGTCAACCGGGGTGGCTTCATACCCGTAGGTAGAAGCACCAGCAGAGTGGAGAGCTGAAGTGGCTTTCCCCCGGAAGAAGAAAAGCCATGCAACGCTGCCATGGTCATGTTCTTGCAGTGAGAACATGAACCATCCACAAACGCTTCCTCAACGTGATTACTGCCCAGACACGTAAGGCAGTGATCGTTGCCATCAGATGTGGAGAGGTAACGATCGCACAGAGGAACTACACAGGGACGGGAAGGCATCTTTAAAAAGATGTTCAACGTCAATGTATTTGCTCTAATAGAGGAAATATTACTCTTTAGAGGAGAAATACACACTTTTAGCACTGTTGAAGTGCCCAGGGGCGTTGTTCTGCACTTAGCGTGCAGATGGAGAGGAAGCCGCTGGAATGCGGCATATATCCAACAGCAAACGCTTCTTTAGAGGTGAATTGGAGCAGCAGTGGATTCAGCTCGCTGATACAAAACCACTCGGCTCCGAAGAAAAATCTAAAGGAACTCTGCATTCCAGCTAGGTTTTATACCCGTATGTCCAGGGGAGTGGCATACAAATTCTACTTGCCAGGTCTCATTGGCCTTTTCTCAAAGATTTGGAGGTGTTTTTGGGCTCCCAAGAGCGACCCCTAGTGTCACTAAATCGACACAACATCGAGTGTGTGACAGAAGGGGAACAAAACTTAGAAACACATTGTGATTGGAACAAATTTGATGCATTGAAGCATAACAACCTGTGGAGCGGAGGGGGGCGGGGCCGGGTCGGAATATCGCACGCCCGGTCCCCAATCGGCCTGATGAGGTGCGCGAGGGATAAAGGCGGCGAGTGACGATGGTTCGAGAGAACCATCGTCAATTAAATTATCATTTATGTTGACAAGCCGGTTCTCACCTCCTCCTTGCCCATCCTTTAACTGTGTTACACAACCCTACCACAAAACCTACTTGCACATTACAGCAGGTAAACAACTTCACAAAAACTTTAAAAGCAGTTAAAATCCAGGAGGAGAGAGATTTCACTTTTCACTTGCTTCCCGCTTCTCCGACACTCACGTGAGTCACGCCACAACTGTCTGTGTAGTCTCATGTGGTTCTGTGTTTGTCCTATGTAGCACCATGGTCGTGGAGGAATGTTGTCTCATTTCACTGTGTACTGTACTAACTGTATATGGTTGAACGACGATAACAACCACTTGACTTGACTTGACTTGAACTGGACCTTTTTTCTGAGCTTACGGATGAAAACATGCAAGGATGAATGATGCATGCATGCAATTTCGCATCAAATCTGCTCCGACAGCTCTAAATAAAAATCTTGTACTTACCATAGTGAATCAGAGGCAAACACATGGTTTGGAAGATGGATTGTTAGTGTACTTGCTCATTAATAAAAATGTTGTTAATTTCTACCCAAAAAAATCTTACGTAGCTTTAACTTTAGTAACCTATGGAAATGTACCTTATTGTAAAGTGGACACATATCAGGAATTTATTAAGGAGTTGCCAACATTATAAACCTGTACATAAAGTTGAGTATGTTTTAATGGTCTTCAGGCTTTATTATATGATATCTGTTGTGAATGAGCATGAAGAGCTGAAAAGTGTTTTTGCAGAGGACTTTAGGTAACTAGTATTAGCAGCACTCGGAGTAACACAATTCTTTTGACATCAGCGTGACAATAAAAGAGACAACACGAGTCAAGATATTACAGTCATGGATAAAAACACATAATTCCTCTTTATAATCTTGCTATAATAATATATTTTTGCTGCACGGTGACATAAATCATGAAGTAGTGTTGGTTTCAAGTCCGAGTCTTTAAACAATTGAGTCCAAAAGGGGCTCAGTCGGACTCAAGACCGAGTCCACAACAGGCCGAGTCCGAAATAATCTGTTCATTCAATCTGATTTCAAATTGTAACCGTAAACTCAACATCAATATGTTAAGCTTATTTTAAACTTCACAACTAAGAAAAACAGTTTGTCAATATAAATGTAACTAAAACACCTCTGCTGCATTTCATTTTCAAATTTTATGATTAGTTTCCTACTGAACAAACTTCAAAGTGGTTTCAGAATGAAAGCATAGGCTTTAGGTGTATGAAGACAAAACTGTCCTTCAACACAATTCTTATTGTGTTCTGTTGACATTTTCAGTTATTGTTTTGCTTTTTCCCCTCCACTCAAACACAGACTAAGGGTACGTTTACACGACAACGATGTACTAAAAATGGAAATGTTTTTCCTTTGCTTTTTTGAAAAGTTTTGTGTACAGACGACAATGTTGTCAAAACGTTGCCCATTCCCACGGATCCGCGAAAATGACTAAAACCACTGTAATATGCATGCCAGGCCAGTAGTTGGTGATATCACTTTGTAAAGAAACATAAGCATTCTTCCACAGAGCAGTGAATACAAACAATGAAGATGGCGAAAGCATCAAGCAATTTTGTTGCTTTATTAATACAAGTAACTGGTCTATAAAGCTCACTTATAATATTAGGGCCACGTCATCATGGACAGGATTTTCTAGTTAATATGAGGGAAAACGTACAATGCAGGGCAGTTCTGCATGCTGCTCATGTATATAAACCTCTGATGCCTCCATGTGCGTCTCGCAGCATCTGCCGCAGAAGATACTTTTATTTTTTTTATATTTGCTTAAGTGGCAGCCACACTGATCTGCAATCAGTCTGAAATCTTTCAAGACTGAAATTGTCCAACTCCCAAGTTATTCCAGTTGTGAAAATCCCAAGCCCATACATTTCCAAAATCTTAAAAAGATAATCCAATTCTACCATATCCAACCCCTTTTGGGCTTCAAGTGAGATGGCAGCGATCGGAGTCTGAGCATTCGACACTGACCACATTATATTGTTGAAACGCCTCATGTTATCAGAAGAGCTGCAGCCCCGAAAAACCCCCCACCTGATATATATGTGACAATATTTTAACATCTTGCTGGATCAGGGAAATTGGATGGTAACTCTTACACGCGCTTGGATCTTCTTGGTTCTTTTTAAGAATTAGACTGATCTGGGCTTGTGTCATGGTTTGTGGAAAACCACAAACCATTCTTTAATGATTCTGCATAATGTTCTAGCCACAGTGGAGCCAATTCTGTAGCATTAGATCTAAAAACCTCAGCGGCAAAGCCATCTGGACCCCGAGCCTTGCCTATAGGCAAGGCCTTAAATACCTCACCAAGCTCCCTGTAGACAAAGAGACGATGAGGATGAAGTGCGAAAAACCCAAGTCAAGTGGTTTTTATTGTTGTTCAACCATATACAGTTAGTTTAGTACACAGTTAAATGAGACAACATTCCTCCAGGACCACGGTGCTACATAAAACAACATAGGACAAACACCGAACCATATGAGACTACACAGACTAAATAACATACCTATATAAAGTGCACGAGCAAACGTGTGCAAAAAGTACGGGACAGTACAATAAATTACAAAAATTGAACAGGACAGTAGTCACAGTGAGCGACAGTGCAGCGCCGACCAGTGCACAGTAGTGCAAACAGATGACAGTTTCTAAAAATGCCAAATGTAAAAATAAGATACTATGAGATAGTGTTCTATAGACATAGCAGTTATTGAGGTAGCAGCCAGGTATAAAGTGACAATAATTAAAGTGCAACTCAGGACACGTGTGTGTATGTAAGACCAGTCTCTGAGTATTGAGTAGTCTGATGGTTTGCGGGAAGAAGCTGTTACACAGTTTGGCCGTGACGGCCCAAATGCTTCGGTACCTCTTGCATGATGGCAGGGGGGTGAAGAGTTTGTGTGAGGGGTGTGTGGGGTCATCCACAATGCTGGTTGCTTTGCGGATGCAGTGTTTTTTGTAGATGTCTTTGATGGAGGGAAGAAAGACCCCGATGATCTTCTCAGCTGTCCTCAATATCCTCTGCAGTGCTTTGCGGACAGAAACGGTGCAAGTCCCAAACCAGGCAGTGATGCAGCTGCTTAGGATGCTCTCAATAGTCCCTCTATAGAATGTAGTGAGGATGGGGGGGGGTGGGAGATGTGCTTTCCTCAGCCTTTGAAGAAAGTAGAGATGCTGCTTGGCTTTCTTGGCAATAGAGCTGGTGTTGAGGGACCAGGTGAGGTTCTTCGCCAGGTGAACACCAAGGAATTTGATGCTCTTGACGATCTGCACGGAGGAGCCATCGATATTCAGCGGAGAGTGGTCGCTCTGTACTCTCCTAAAGTCAACAACCATCTCTTTTCTTTTGTCCACATTCAGAGACAGGTTGTTAGCTCTACACCAGTCCGTTAGCCACTGCACCTCCTATCTGTATGCTGATGAGACCCACAACGGTTGTGTCATCGGCGAACTTGATGTGGTTCGATCTGTGCATTGTTGCACAGTCGTGATTCAGCAGAGTGAACAGCAGTGGACTGAGCACACAGCCTTGGGGGGGCCCAGTGCTCAGTGTGGTGGTGGTGGTGGAGATGCTGTTCCCGATCCGGACTGACTGAGGTCTCCCAGTCAGGAAGTCCAGGATCCAGTTGCAGAGGGAGGTGTCCAGGCCCAGCAGGTTCAGCTTTCTAATCAGGTGCTAAGGAATGATTGTGTTGAATGCTGAGCTGAAGTCTATGAACAGTATTCGAACGTATGAGTACTTTTTATCTAGGTGGGTGTGTGCCAGATGGAGGGTGGTTGCGATGGCGTCGTCTGTTGAACGGTTGGGACGATACGCAAACTGCCGTTGGTCTAGTGAGGGGGGCAGCTGGGTCTTAATGTGCCTCATGACGAGCCTCTCGAAGCACTTCATGATGATGGGTGTGAGTGCGACGGGATGCTAGTCATTGAGGCAGGACACTGAAGACTTCTTTGGCATGGGGACGATGGTGGTGGCCTTGAAGCACATTGGATTGATGGCGCTGCTCAGAGAGATGTTGAAGATGTCGGTAAGTATATCTGCAAGCTGGTCTGCATGCCAGCTGGTCTGCACATCCTCTGAGCACCCTGCCAGGAATGTTGTCTGGTCCAGCAGCCTTCCGTGGGTTGACTCTACTTAGAGTTTTCCTCACATCAGCTGTGGTAAGACAGAGCACCTGGTTGTTGGGAGGAGGGGTGGTCTTCTTCGCCACCATGTCGTTCTGTGCCTCAAACCGAGCTTAGAAGTCGTTCAGCGCATCTGGAAGGGAGCCATCTTTGTCACAGGCAACTGATGTTGTCCTGTAGTTGGTGATGGCCTGGATGGCCTGCCACATGCGCCGCGTGTCGGCGCTGTCCTGGAAGTGACTGTGGATTCCCTGGGCGTGTGCACGCTTTGCCTCTCTGATGGCCCGGGACAGCTTGGCACTCGCTGTTCTTAGGGCAGCCTTGTCGCCTGCTCTGAAGGCGGAGTCTCGGGTCCTCAGCAACGCACGCACCTCCGCATTCATCCACGGCTTCTGGTTAGAGTGTGTGTTGATGGTCTTTGAGAAGGTAACATCATCAATGCACTTGCTGATGTAGCTGGTCACTGATGCTGTGTATTCCTCCAAGTTGGTAGAGTCACCTCCCTATGTTGTGCCAGTCAGTACACTCAAAACAGTCCTGAAGAGCTGCTGGTCAGGTTTTCACCTGCTTCTGGAGCGGTTTTGTGCATCTGACGAGCGGTCTGTATGCTGGAATTAGCATAACAGACGTGGTCTGAGTAGCCGAGGTTGGGGCGGGGCTCTGCCCGGTACATGCCTGGGATGTTATTGTAAACAAGATCAAGTGTGTTCGCCCATCTCGTTGCAAAGTCCACATACTGATGGAATTTAGGGAGCACTGTCTTGAGATTTGCATGGTTGAAATCTCTAGCGACAATAAACAGTTCGTCAGGGTGAGCGTTCTGCAGTTCGCTAATAGCCCCATACAGTTCACCAAGTGCTTCCTTAGCGTTAGCGCTGGGGGGAATGTAAACTCTGGTTATAATAACAGTGGTGAATTTCCATGGTAAATAAAAAGGTCTGCATCTAACAGTCACAAGCTCCACCAGCGATGAGCAGTATCTAGAGACTAGCACAGAGTTATTGCACCATTCCGTGTTGATGTAAACACACAAGCCACCACCGCAAGTCTTACCGCACAGAGCTGCACCAAATGCAGTTTATTTAAATGATGAATATACCAAACATGAATCCAAACTTGAGAACAATCATAAACATGAATGACCTGACATGACTTGGCTTTACTATACACTTGACATGGAACGCTGCACACAACAACGATACATTCACAATACTTATGGATATGGATACAATGGATTATGGCAAACATGAGGGTTTGGTAATGGCATAATATTAATTTGTATATCATTAACACCTCATGCGTGGAACTCGTACTTACTTTCGCATTAGACATCCGGGAATTTATACGAACAACATCGTGCGAGACCATAAGAAATTGCGAACTTGTACAAATTTTCATGAGATCGGGTTGGGCTAATACAGCTGCATGCAGACAGAGATGTGTTCATTAATTTCTGTTTTATTATTATTATTATTTTTCATTGCATCACAAATGTCATGGACTAGGCTGGACATTCTGCATATAACATGGTTGCAGATAAAATGTTTGTGAGCCATAAAATGTCAGTGAACGGCTGAATCTCGCTGGGAAATATATGTAGTTCCTCTTTTATTCACTATCATGACTGTCATATGCCATTCAATCGACACGGCCTTGACTGTCCTCACAACCTCTGAAAGAAAGGTCTGCGACTAAAGTGAGAGTTTTTCTTATCAGCGACATTGAAATGATAACAGAGACCCATGCAGCAAATGAAAGGAAAAAAGCCTTGAAAGAAAACGAAATGAAAGGGATGATCACATTTGTGTTTTAGTAATTGTGTTTTCTCCTTGAAAGCGCCTCATAATTGGGCTGTCACTCAAAGTCAGGGAATATGCCAAAAAGTAGTGGTGTAAATAATTTCTGTCTTTTTCTTTGTGCTCCACTGAGACACACTGAACGGATAAACAGAAGATCACAATAGAGGAGCAGGTTTATGGAGATGACGGGGGTCTCAAACTGCAGCCCACAGAGAGAATAGCATTTGATAGCAGGGGGCTTGTGATTGCTTTGGCCTTTCTGGCTTTGAAGACGCTCTTGTGGTGAGATACAACAATCCACACCTGATTCCAGCCTTCATGCAAACACTGGGTTCAACAGGAAAACAACATTCAACAGAGTTGTGAATCATTTGAATACAGAAATATGTGAATAAATAAACCTTGTTTATTCTGTTGAGGATACATGCTAATAATGTCCACTTCATGGCTGATAATGTTCAACAAAATGTTGAATTATTGGAAATGAATTCACACCCAAGAGAGTAATGCAGCCACAACACAAAATAAGGAGAATAATTTATTTTTTTTATATTAAATTTAAATGTAGAAAAAACAACAGCAACACAACACAATACACACTGACCTGAGAAACATAATCCCAGAGAATATTTCAGCAATCATGATGTATATCCCATATTTCTGTAATCTGTTTAGAATCAGAACTAGTGATGCCCGATTCACAAATGAATCATTCTTTTGAGTCAGTTCTTTTCATTGAATTAGTCATACGGGTTAGCAAAACGGAACATTCACTTAGTGTCTAGATACTGAAAGGAATTCAATACAAATTGAGTTTATTCGACAGCATTTGTGTCATAATGTTGATTACCAAATTAATTTCGACTTTCTTAAAAAATAAAAAAAAAAGCAAAAGCGAAAATCGAGGATCCAGTGAGACAATGGAAGTCAATGTGGTCAATTTTTGGAGGGTTTAAAGGCAGAAATGTGAGGCTTATCATTTTATAAAGTGGACTATAATAATTAATAATTTTTTTTTATTTTTTATTGATTATGTCTATTGAGCTTTAACGTTGTTTAAATAATTGTTTTTACCATCATTTAAGGGTTTACAGTGTTACATCATTATGACAATGAAGAAGTGTTAAATACCATATCAAAATGTCAGCAGTTTGTAGTGATACCAGAGACATTTCATGGTTCTTGATATCAGTTTCGATACCACAGCAAATGTGTGTCTATGTTAATGTGCTATTGAACACAAAGGCTATTTTAAAAATGAAAACAAATGCATGTGTTCTTCAAGCTTTTTTTTTTTATTAAGTCAGCATTGCTTAAGTGTTTTTAAACTCCATGTTTTAAAGTTTAATTTAATTTAATAATTGAAATTAATTCCTAACTCCTAAAACTTTTTAACACATGTATATAGAAAAATTACTTTTCAAAATACCATTGCATTTTTTTGCACTTGCTTGTGATATAATGCTTAATTATTATTATTATCATTATTGAATATAGTGAATATTACATTTTACTATACAGTTGTAATATATTTATGTTGCAATATCTTCAATTTCAGGCATCTTGCATTTATTTTACATTGAGCTTTTATTCTGAAGTAAATGTAATGGTAAATGGTCTGCACTTATATAGCGCCTATTAAACCTTAACGGTATTCAAAGCGCATTACACTGTGACTCATTCACCCATTCACACACACATTGGACTCAAGATGGCGCCAAGTATGGCTGCTGCGTTGCGAGCTCTGACACATCACTGCAGTTTATTGTTTGTTTTGTTTACAGTTTTGTCTTGTATGTTGTCTGCCTTAAAAAAAAACACACACACAAGACTTTCACATGCTGTTGCACTTGTGTATATGGTCGTGTGACAATAAAGTGATTTGATTTGATTTGATTCATACACCAATGGCCATGCAAGGCGCTAGGCTGCCATTGGGAGCAACTTGGGGTTCAGTGTCTTGCCCAAGGACACTTCGGCATGTGGAGTCATGTGGGCCGGGAATCAAACCACCAACCCTGCAATTGGTGGACAACCCACTCTACCACCTGAGCCACAGCCGCCCCTGTGTGTTTATGACAAATGCTTCACTTGTCCAGATAAACAGTTAGCTGCATGGCCCACTGTGATCACTGAAGTGCAAATATTGTGATTTAATTATAAGATTATATAGCTCTGTGCGCTTCACAGAAGATGAGTGTTCTGCTCTGTCATCTCATGTAATTGTATCGCACATGATTCAGTGGAGTTTGGAGTTATCATCATCCTGCTTCACACATTCACTTTAAAGCAGGCAGATCATGCACACTAAGACTGCAGCCCTTCAATTTTAATTTGATTAATTGTCCACTTCAGTGTAAAATGATTAACAGAGCAGACAGTCTGCCGAGACTGCAGAGGATTGAAATGTATATACCAGTACTGCAGAAACACTGGTATCATTAATTTTATTTTAATGATTTAATTTAGCACCAACTTGGTACCAAAATACCGGTACTATTGATATAGTAGTACAATTGGATATAATTGAACCTACTAAGAGGTTAGCATATGATAAGTACTTTGTAACATTACAATCATGTTTACACACATATTATTTATGACTTTGGCGAGTATAACATGCGTTTCAGCGTCGCCCTGGAATTGTAGGTCGTTACCCAATCAACTCTAGAATTCCGGCGCTGATCGGCGCCACCTGCGAACGATCAGCTGGACGGAGATCTAAACGCTGGAGGAAGAGGAAGACATCTATCTCTCTCTCTCTAGAGAGACTCCAGACTCCAGCAAGGAGTGAGCGGCGATCACCACACGTGTTTCGTGCAGAGCACAGGTCACCGGACTCACGTTCACTCCGCCCCTGCACCAAAGACACCACGCACCATTAAGTCCTTCACAATAAAACACACCCTTTGTGGATTTTCTTTGCATGTGAGAATAGTTGTCGGTGCCTCGTTCATCCTGCCACACTTGTGGTTCTTCTTTTGAAAAATTTCGTATTTGAATGTTTACAGATTGGCCACCATTCACTTTAATTATAAGCAGCTCACTGTAACCTCGATATTTGCTTCTTTTTTTTTTTTTTTTAAAGGAGGGATAAGTCGAAATACACTTTTGTGGAAATCATTATTATGTCGCAAATGCTGTAGATTGAACTTAACTTGTATTGAACCCGGAATATTCCTTCAACAACACAGAGAACAAAATATATATATATATATATATTTACAAACAACCAATCGAAACAAAAGGCTATTTTTTGAGGGGTAACTTTGAAAAACTTAAACTAGCGCTGTGTCATTGGAATAAGGGTCTGTTTGCACCCAACTTATTTTTTTCCATCCATCTGTGCTGTTTTTCAATTGTTTTCCAATATAAAAATGTGCTATATGTCTTTAACTGTTGAGCAGCATGTCAATGTTTTTTCAGCTTCTCGCAGAACAGTGAAGTTTGTCATTTTAAAAACATTATCAACTGTTAATACAAAATGTTTGCTGTATGTTCCACTATGTCTTACTTTTTTAGCCCAATAATGTGTTTGGTCTGAACAGCCTCTAAATATTATAGAAATGCTTTAGCCAATAGTATGCTTTAGCATGTATGATACATACACTCAAGAACAGAGAAAAATGTCAAATGCTTCTGTCAGTGTTATCACAACTGAATGCGTTGGTTTTGTTTTCACAAAACGAATTCCTGCAAACGCCCTTCAGGACAAAATAAAAAATAGACTAAAAACATTGGCACTTCTTGTAAAGGAGTAGTTTACCTAAAAATGTACTTTTGCTCACTCATTTCTCAAAACCCATATGCTTTTTTCTTTCTTATTTTAAGCAGCTCTATTGCACATAATAACAGTTTATAGTGAGCAGAAGCTGTTCAAGCTTCATAAAGGACAAATAATATAAAGCGCTATTAAAGGTTCAGTATAAAGACATCATAACTGTTGTCCATATGACTCGTGCATTATATTCCAAGCTTTATGCAGCCAGACAACAGCTTTGTGTAATTTACATTTTTTGTCTTTGGACATTGACAGCAGTGGTCAATACGAACTGTTTTTTTGTGGAAAAGAGCAGCTTTAGGATTCTTGAAGAAAATATTGTAATAAGATTCTACAGGGAGGAAAAAACACAATGAGGGGCAACTTGAGGGCAGTAAATCATTTTGTGTATTTTCTTTTTGCTAGCCAGCTGACACAGTCATTTTACAAATACATCAATGATGAAAAGAAATAACAATTATATGAATCTTTTCTTTGAGAAAGCACAAAAAGGAAAGAAAAGATGACTGAAACAGGCAAATTGCTAGCAATGCAGACACAGTGTTTGTCTTTACTATATTAAAGGACCAAAGAGGACCATTATATTTGAGACATCAACACTCGTAACTCGTAACACGTGAGGTAAAATGGCTCACTATTTAATGGGTATTGAATGAAAGGGACCCTATGTATACCTGTTGACTTAACTGCATATACATGATGTGTTATAGTGTATCTGTACATAAATGAGAAGTCTTTAATGAACCTCTTTAAACCTTTAATAAATCGGACATTAATGTAAAGTCAACACCCTTGTTGTGCATGTCAACTAATCAAAATTCAACATGTAATGGAATACATTTACATAATACTTTGTTTTTAGCTCTATACATTGACATTTTTGTTTTATACTGTCTTTTGGCCTTGAATATGTTATAAACAGCAGGTTTTATTAGTGGTGCTTTCTAATCCAAAACTCCTAAACCTTGTATTAAATTGAATGCACTGTTTGTGAATGATCAGACATGAATAATTCCTCAAATCATGTAGCTTGTTGAGGAGATGTGTTCATTTACTTATCTAAGCAATTCGATTTATATATATATATACATACTTATATACTTACATTGAAGGACTCTTTTGACTTGGGCCAATAAACAAGAGTCTAGCAACCTCCCAGCACACCTTCATAACTGTATAAAACCCTGGCAAGCAAAACCCAAAGCAACTTACAGGCCTTTGCACACCAAAGACGACCGGCCCTTGAACATAGAAAGTGACGTGTTGACACATTCACAACTTTATAATAGGTGGTGCTAATCAACAAACATTTTTACCCCAGTACGGAGCACTTATCAGCTAGTCTGCCCTAATACCATCACAGACGAGAAGAACAACAACAAGTTTACAACCAAACGAGTACTCTAGCAAGCAGATCGAAAAGAAGGAAACTGATTTCCCTTCCAGCTGCAGCAGTGATGACGAGTTTGTTGAGAAAGAATTGAGGCACTTTCACAAACTATTTTAGTTCATCTGATGGACATGTTGACCGGCAGAATGGAGTGTAAAAATAATATTAACGGTTAAAACATGTTATCATTTGGATCAAGAGTGATTATATGCCACAGCCACGCATACTGTATTGTGTTATGTACATTTGCTTAAAATCACTGCGTAATGCAAAATGACTGTAAATGACCACAGTGATGATGAATTTGTAGAGACACCACCACGTTTTAGTAAAGGCATTTTGATCCAAATCCAAAGAGTACAGACAATGACAGCAATAGTATTAATTTATACATATTTTGTGAAGAAAAAGATGTTCATTAAAAAGGCGATAAAAAGACAAAGATACTGTCAAATATATTATATTAGAGATATAAGGGAACAAGACAATCCACATAAGATCAGAGAGTTGTTAAAGGGTATGCAAGGCAGTGATGCAGCAATATCATTTAGGCTACATGTTGAGAGAGGATTTAAATTTTTTTATTTATTTATTTTAGGCATTTGATGCTAATGAATGTGGCGAATTCTCAAAGCCAGCAAAGCCTTCTCTGCTGACCTAACATGTCATATACCTAAATTATTTTTCATCCTTTCATTCTCAATCACCCTTTTGCCTATGTATTTTTAATCGCTTTCCACTCTTAATTAATCTACAAACAAATAGAGAAAAACTAATAGTTTATCCAGTCAGAATTTATTCCTTGATGCTTACAAGCGAAGGTGGCACCTGTTTCACAAATCACATGCCTGACATGTGAGTCTGAGCTCCACCTCGTCAGGCCTTCAGAATTTCCACAGAATCCCTAAACATTGCAGGGAATAGGCATCTAATGTCAGTTTGTCAGATTCATCAGCCAATCAGATTGATTTATTTGTTCTTGTGGGTGTGATATTTAGGATATGTCCCGGTTGAGGCCCTCTAGCTGGCCTTGAGTGACGCAATCACGCTTTAAGTGACATAATTTGAAAGCGAAGTGCACAAGATCAAGCTGTCTGACCAGTCGGATGTCATCACTGCTGCTGTCGCCATTGAGAAAGAGATCCTTTTGGATATACAAACATGAGATGTTCTGCATGACTGTGTGATTGCTTAATTTATTAAACAGGAATTGACTGATTTTTACTTCAAGTAAATTGGGAAGTGCTTTTTGCATTGTTATAGCAACATCAGGAGTTTTCTTAGTGTAAAATAGGCTTCTTGAGCATTCCGTGTCAGATCAAGTTTTGAAAAGTAGTGCTGTGTTACATTCAACTGGGAAAGTCAGATTTTACAAGTGGAATGGAATGCATCTTGAAGTCAGAATTACAACTTGTAGGCTCTTGCAGAAATTTTCAACTCTGATTTCGCAGAGATGCAGGTGCATGATGTCACACAAACATCTCCACACTCAGTGTGATATACAAAGTAAGTGATAAACAATTACTTTATTAAGTAATATCAATAAATGAGTTCGTTTTCACATTACATGATATTAAAGGGGACCTATTATGCAATATTCACTTTTACATAGTGTTTGTACATAAATGTGAGTCGGCAGTGTGTGTACACAACCACCCCACAATGTTAAAAGTGTACCCACTCCTCTTTCTTATATTTCTATTCATCAAAAACAGTGTCAAAATGAATGGTTTTCCTTTCTGCTCTAATGTGACATCACGTTAGAGCAGGCCACGCCCACGACTGGTGACGGACTCCACCCTATTATCATAGATCCTCCCCTGAGTGATCTACACACAGGCCGACATTTTTTCCGAGCTGGAGCAGAAACAGAGAGAAGAATAATGTTTCAGCTTCGTAAGCATCAGAAGTGTTCTGTTGAACATAAGAGTTGTACTCCCGGCATCAGAGCCACTGAAGATGCAGTGGACAAGATTTGTTTTTGAAGGAAATGTGCCCCAAAACACAAAAATTGGTGTATGTTTGGGCAAATAATTTTACACCGGACTGCTTTGTGAATGAGTGTCAATATAAATTAAAAAATTTGATTCTCAAGCGTGGATCAGTACCAACTGTTCATGTTCCAGCTTTATATACTGATAATGTAAGTATCGCACTTTATATTTTGTGAATGTTTGCAAATCACCTTTCCAAATGTGCTTGTTAGCTGATTCCAAGGCTAATGCAGCTAAAGTTACCATTGTCTCTGATTTATATATTCATACAGATATGGCTGAACTCCAGTATTTATGCTGTCAGTCATATCGGTTCTGATTTGTTGTTGCTGTAGTAACCGAAGCACGAGCTTTAAAGGCACAGCCCTCTTCCGCAAAGAAGGTTTGATTCCACCCAGAAATATGCATTTATGTGGTATAATAAATGATCCGTGAGGTATTTTGAGATTAAACTTCACAGACACATTCTGGGGACACCTGAGACTTATATTATATCATGTACAAAGGGGCATAATAGGTCTCCTTTAAATCTTGTTTAACAAACACCTGTAGAAACAGGTGTATAAAACATTACGCGCATACAGCACCTTTAAGTATATTTGTTTAAAATCACTGCATACTGCACATACATAATGACTGTTAAAATGGTTGTTGTCAATTGGAACAATACTGAATGTATCTTATTGCACGTATTGCTATTTGTGTTATACATTTGCTCAAAACTCTAAAAATTGAAGGTGTGAAAATTAAACGTTTCAAAAGTCTATATAATGCAAGCAATAAAACACAGATCTCATTCAACAAAACCCATCTTCAGTTTGACCCATTATTAGATACTTTAATACTGCCAACAGCAGCTGTTAACAACAATTGACAATAAAACACAGCAATAAAGATTTTGTGGAGACACAACCACATTTTTGGTAAACAGAGGCATTTGGAATACAAAGAGATATCTGCAGTGCACTGCAAGTCAAAGCAATAACACTGATTTTGGCAAAGAAAAAACACTTAAAGATCCATAATGTTGTTTTAGTAAAAAAGGTGATACAAAGAAAAAGATGCAGTGCTATATATTACATTAGAGATACAAGTAAGATTAAACGCAAAGACAAGAAAAACCAAAAAATTTGAATGTAACGTAGTTCAAGGGAAAGGAGGAGGCGAGAACCGGCTAGACAATATAAATAATAGTTATAATGATAAACTTAAAAGACAAACACACACACATGACGGACATGTCCGTAAACGATCTCTCTCTCCCACACGATCCTCTGCAGTCAACCTTTATCTCCCTCGGAGGCTTAATTTGCCTGATAAGGGACCGGGTGTGTAGGATCACGACCCGGCCCCGCCCTCCGCCTTGTCACAGTCCTCCCTCATTCTCTCAGGCTGGGGAGCCCCCAGCATGACGTACACCACCCCCCCCTTTCCCTGGGGGAGGGCGTGCACTAAGCCCCGTCTGCCGGCAGGTCATCCCCGTCTACCTGGACGAGGGAGGGGACAAGGGGAGTGAAACAGAAATATTTAAACTGGGGGGGTACTTCCTGTAACAGTGTAGTACCCCCCCAAAAAACACTGTAAAATTTAAAAGAGAGGGAAAAGGCCAATGCAGAGCGGCAGTGTGAGAGAGATGAAAAAAAAAACTCTGACTTGCCA
Source organism: Xyrauchen texanus (assembly GCF_025860055.1). Taxonomy (NCBI): domain Eukaryota; kingdom Metazoa; phylum Chordata; class Actinopteri; order Cypriniformes; family Catostomidae; genus Xyrauchen; species Xyrauchen texanus. The sequence goes on along the minus strand of NC_068279.1, from coordinate 55,224,828 downwards.
GTTCTCCGATACACCGTAGCTTGTTCCTCGGCCACTCCTCCACCCTCTATCGGACAACAGCCATGCCTCTCCGGGCGGATCAGAGGTAGACCTCCAGCCCCTGGCGGACGGAACGCCCTGCCGCGTTCTCGGGGAACAAAAGAGGTCTCCCCCACCCCTGGCAGCGGTTCTCCCGTTCCAGGCGGTCAGCAGCGAGCCGCTCCCTGCTCGCGGTCGGTGGTCTCAAACCCTGCCACGTTTCAGCAGCCGGTAGGCGACTCTTCCGCCCCTGGCAGCGGCCCTGGCAGCTCCAGGCGGCTGGTTAGGAGCCCCTTCTCCCCTCGCGGTCGGCGGCCATCATCCTCTTCCAGGCGGCTGGGCTCCTCGTCCCCCGGCAGATGGCCGCGGCTGCTCCGTTGGGGTGGACGGTAGTGGCGAGAACTCTACTATGGCGTATCCCTCCTCCTTCCCGGGTTTCAGCACCAGTGTAACGTAGTCAATGGAAAGGAAGAGGCGAGAACTGGCTTGACGATGTAAATTATATTTTAATACTAAACTTATCAGACACACACACATGACAGACATGTCCGTAAATGATATCTCTCTCCCGCACGATCCTCTGCAGTCGACCTTTATCTCTCTCGGAGGCTTAATTAGCCTAATACGGGACCGGGTGTGTAGGATCACGACCCGGCCTCACCCTGCGCACTGCCACAGTCAACAATATGGTATAAATTATGAAGACAATCCACATAAGATCAGATCATTGCAAGTCAGTAATGCAGCAATATCATGCAAATCAAAACGAACATCCTTACAGCTGGTTCAGGATTTCTTCCTCTAGTTACTTCCGCAGTTAATGTTCAACATCTGTCTGTGCTTTAGCGCCACATGTTGCACTGCTATTGGTAACTGCAGCAACTTATCCAAAGCTCATTTCTTATTGGTCAGAGTATATAATCGGCCGGGAAAGAAAAAAGATTACACGCTTGCCACAAAAGCCACGCATTGTCGGCAGCGATTTGGTGCGAATGTTCGGTCCAGGTGTAAATGGCACATTAAGAATCAGTTGATTCGATTCAAAATATTAATTGTCATGAGACATTCTGGCAAAAATCTGTATTTGCCTTACAAAGGCCTTAACACTGGTGGTGACTTTTGCACGATCAAACATCTCTCACATTATCTTCAGTTCTACAAACAAATTCTTTGTTATAATTCTGATGCAAATTTATTAAACACTGGCCAGACTATTTTAGTATTGCGTGGAGCATCAGAGCAGGTTCACTAGTCTGTAATTCACACCTGCATTTAACAGATCGAGTGTGTGTGTCCGTCTGTAGAGAGTCGATTAATGCTAAGGCGTGAGTAACAGAAATCCCTGCAGCTGCAGACTTGGTCCAGACTGCACAGTCAGGATGTGCGCTTCATTTTTCAAACCTTCCTCTGAACAAAACCATGATGAATGTTTCCACCCTGCTGCTAAAACACACACACACGCACACACACGCACACCTTTAAATCCATAACAATGCATTTACACATGGGTGCGTTCAATAGAGTCAATCGCTTGATCCACAGCACCAGACTCTTCTCTGGACACTGTTAGCTGCTGGTCTGCGGCCGATAGCAGTGTGTGTACATGTCTGTGTGTGCAGGGATGCGTGTGTGCTCTTATAGGTTTTTGATTTATTTCATCGTCCCTCATGGTCTATGGAGCACTCAGAAAGTGTTAATGCCGTGTATCGTGGCAGCAGTGGTAAATCACTGGCTGAGCTGAAGAGGAGCTTTACTCGGGCCCCTTGCTGGTGATGTGGACAGTGAACCCTGAACTCTGAGACCCATGACAGCTCCATTTTTTGGTCAGGATGAAAGAGAGAGAGAGAGAGAGAGAGAGAGAGAGAGAGAGAGAGAGAGAGAGAGAGAGAGATGACCTGACCTATACATCTTACATCAGAGTGTAAATGAGTTTGTGTGAATGAGAGTGTTGACAGAGATAGAAAGCACATGTGTGTAAGAATGTATTAAAATAAAAAATGTTTATGTGTATGGAGCGTTTTCCATAAATATTATGTATTATATACAGCATATAAAACTTTTTTATTATTATTTTCAAAAAAAGTTCAAAGTCAAAGGTTGTGTGTAACCTTACAAAATGTTGTTTCTCAATCTCAGGGGGGCATTTTACATTCATTTACACTTGTATATATGCAGTATGTGTGTGTATAGGTCAGCAATTTAATATTTTTGCAGTTTAATTTAATTTTCATTTCATAATTGTTTTTTTTAAATTAGCTATTTTTTATCAAAGTTATAAAACTTAAAATATTTAGATTTATTTATATTATTTTGTTAAATATTATTCAATTTGACCCAATTTTTTTATGAAATTTAAATGCATATGAAATGCATAAATCTTGAATGCTTGAATGCTGTATAAGTGTAGAAATTGAGAAAATGAAATAAATTATTTACTTGTCTTCCTGTCATCTGTAGCTATACTGGGTGCAGATAATGTCACTTCTTGGGTGTCCCAATTTCAGCCTAATGTCGTGAAAATTAAGTGAGTGGGGCGACATCTTTACAAATTGACATTATGAGGTTCCTTACAGATATCACGCAGTGATGCCTCCAAGGGAAACCAGGGAGCCCCCATCCACCATGATCAATAGAATAGTTTACATTTAACTCAGAATAATATTCTATGTATATAAAATTCTAGGTATATTCAGAATAATGTATATCTGATCAGACATTATATATTTAGCATAAAAAAAAAGAATTCAACAGCAAGGAGCAGCATTTGTTTATTTAGAATTGCCCTCTTAAACTCCACCCCAAATTTTCTTGAGTGTGCGCCTTACAGCGCGCACCACTTGAATCACAATAACTGCTTGTGGAGCGTTGTGATCTTGACAATGACAAAACAAGCTCTTGGACATAATAACCGAGTGAGTATTTATACAACAGTTTTCACCAAATGCTTTCCCTTGTAAAAGTCTGTCCCTGAATGACCGAAGTGTCTATTTAAAGAGCATCTGCCACACAGTGCAGCTATGTTACCCCAATTGTCTGCTGGAACCACAGAAATATACGACAAACCAAAAAATAGGAGTTGCTGCAGTGGAATGAGGAGTAAAGATGGTGTGGGGCCTACTATACAAATAAATCATTGAAAAAACAATTGTTTAATTATAAATATCTTGTGACCAATAATCATGCCACGATCCAAATCACTCAGATCACATTTTTCCCCTTTCTGATGGTTGATGTGAACATTAACTGAAGCTCCTGACCCGTATCTGCATGATTTTATGCACTGCAGCCACACGATTGGCTGATTAGATAACTGCATTGATGATTGTTGGTGCCAGACGGGCTGGTTTGAGTATTTTCACACACAACAGTTTCTAGAATTTACTCAGATTTGTGACAAAAACAAAACACATCCAGTGAGCGACAGAAATGTCTTGTTGATGAGAGAGGTCATCAGAGAATGGTCAGACTGGTTAGAACTGATAAAGTCTACAGTAACTCAGATACCTGCTCTTTACAATTGTGCTGAGAAGAATATCATCTCTGAATGCTGTTCTGATATGCAGGTTGGCACTGTTTTGGCGGCATGAGGGGGACCTACACAATATTTGGCAGGTGGTTTAAATGTTGTGGCTGATCGGTGTATCTATATATTTAAGCAAAATCACACGAGCAAGAGTGAGATATGGCCCTACCATGTGGCCTCAGGCTGAGTGCCGTAGGCAAGCAAGAGTCATTCACTATAGAAACCGCAATCTTCTCTGACATTTTAAAAAGAATGTCCTCCCCAATATGGAAAGTCCAGTAAGATGTAAGCACCTTGAGTTTGTGTAATTTATCAGTTTGTTGTGTCTCTCAGCTGTGATG